>NC_142081.1:34150731-34453572 GCF_054644295.1 Miniopterus natalensis | reverse complement strand
TTCTGCTTCCTATTCAGTTTATTCCTTAGTTTTAGACATGAAATGGCTCTGAAAAGAGAAAAATCTCCATATAGAAGTTTACCAGTCAAGATAGAACATGACTGTAAAAATTAGTATCATCGCAAATATAACGGGAAACTCCACAAAAAGGCAAATTAGAAAGAAAAATATGACTTGTCTATTTGTTCAGCACATTTTCAAACTTGAAAAGATCCAGGAAAAGGAGGGAGGAGAAGAAACTCATCCTAAAATCAGGAGAAAATCAGCAAAGCGTAAGTGTAGTGCAACAGCCTCGGAGGATGTTTTCACATGTCCAGGCATTTCATCACAGGTCTCCCTCCACACAGCCTTCTCAGCGCTGACCAACAGTCTAACCACATCTCTCTGGGCAGCACAGTCAGTTCCAGAAGTTAAAGGGTTTTGTCAAAAGGTCAGAGTTGTAAACACATTGCTCAAAGCAAACAGGAGAATGTAGAAATAAGTGGAAACGTGGGTGGACGTATTAGGGCTGTGCAATGCGTGTGCTAGGAGCTGTCCTAACTACACCATTAGGGAGAGTAAAAGCAGCAGCTTCAGGACAAGACGCGGTGTGTCACTTCCCTCCCCACCCCAGGTCAGCCAGAGCCCGGTGTTCTTACTCAGAGGGCCATGGAAATGGAACTGAAGAATTCAGACACCCAGGCACTTCTACCATTCCACCTAAACCGTGGAATTCCTCAGGGATAGGTCCTCAAGGTTATGCCACGTCTTGTGTGATTCACTATTTCCAGTCCTATAATAACCCTCCCACCTTCACAAAAATCTTGGCAGCCAAGGAAGTCACGTAGCAGATGTTTTAAAACTGAAGGCTGTCCAGAAAGGACAGACTTCCCCCACCCACCCACCCACCCCACACACACACACACACACACACACACACACACGAGTGAGCCGTTCATACCTGGGAGGGTGAGTGACTCTGAATTACAAAACAAAGGAGAGCTGTGTTCAGGGTAAAGGCGGAGCAGTACCAGGCCCACCTGGGCTGCCTCCGGAGTGGGAGTTTAAGGACAGGGAGAAGTGCTGCAACAGAGAATCACCTTTTCCTCTGCCGACTGGCTTCACTTATTTCAGACAGACACTCAAGCAGTGGACATTTCTTAGGGTAAGCATAGGGCTTCTCCAGGAAGAAATGGACAAATAAGTGCAAGGAAAAGGTAGGGAAGAAAGAATGAGAGGTGATTTCATAGCTTTAAAGGATTTAAAAAACATATCAACCAATGAACTATTCAAAGAAAAAATTAAAGAATAATTCCACTTGCAATAGTGTCAAAAAGAATAAAATATGTGATGAATAGGTGGAGCACAGAGGACTTTTAGGGCAGAGAAACTATTCTAAATGACACTATCACGGTGGACACATGTCATCCTACCTTTGTCCAAACCCACAGAATGTACACCACCAAGAGTGAACCCTAACGTACACTCTGGACTTTGGTGATAATGACGTGTCATTGTAAGTTAATAAATTGTAACAAATGTTCCACTCTGATGAGGGATGTTGATGACAAGGGAGGCCATGCATGAGTGGGAACAGGAGGTACATGGGAAATCTCTGTAACTTCCATTCAATTTTACTGTGAAAACAAAACTTCTCTAAAAATAGTCTATTTTTTTTAAAAAGAACAAAGTACTGCCCCACCAGGTGTGGCTCAGCGGTTGAGCATGGATCTAGGATCCAGGAGATTGCGGTTCAATTCCTTGTCAGGGCACATGCCTGGGTTGCAGGCTCGATCCCCAGTAGGGGGCCTGCCAGGAGGCAGCCGATCAATGACTCTCTCATCATTGATGTTTCAACTATCTCTTTCCCTCTCCCTTCCTCACTCTGAAATCAATAAAGATATATTTTTTAAAAAAAGAACAAAATACCTAGGAATAAACTTAACCAGCAAGGTGAAAGAGTTGTACATTGAAAGCTACAAAACATTGATAAAAGAAATTAAAGACACAAATAAATGGAAAAAATAGCCCACATTCATGAATTGGAAGACTTAATATTGTTAAAATGTCCACGCTACACAAAGCAATCTACACATTCAATGCAATCTCTATCAATATCCCAATGGTATCATTTGCAGAAACAGAAAAAAATTCTAAAATTCACACACAATTTTAAAGGACCTTGAGCAGCGAAAACAATCTTAAGAAAAATGAAGCTCGGAGGCCTCACACTTTCTGATTTCAAAACGTATTATAAGCCACAATCATCAAAATAGTGTAATACTGGCATAAAGACAGATATATTGACCAATGGGACAGAAGAGAGAGCCCAGAAACAAATCCTCACACGTGATCAAATGATCATTCCCAAAGGCACCAAGGCGACACAATGGGGAAAGGATAATCTCTTCAACAAATGGTGCTGGCAAAACTGGTAAGAATGTAAAAAATGACCCTTACTTTACACCATATACAAAAATTAAGTTTACATGGATTAAAGGCCTAAATGTAGAAACTAAAACTATAAAACTCCTAGAAGACGACATAGGGGAAAGCTTTATGATATTGGAATGGGCAATGATTTCCTGGATACGACAGCAAAAACACAGGCAACAAACTTAAAAATTTAAAAACTTCTATGCAGCAAAGGAAAGACTCAACATAGTGAAAGGCAGTCACAAAAAGACAGAAAGTGCATGATTCTACATGCGTGAAGTATCTAAAGTAGTCAAATTCAGAAACAAAGCAGAATAGTGATTACCAGGGGCTGGGAGGAGGGGACAAAGCGGAGGTGTTCAATGGGTATAGGGGTTCAGTTTTGCAGTTTTAGAGATCTGTTGCTCAGCAATGTGCATATAGTTACTACTGTACTATACACTTGAAAATGGTGAAGATGGTAAATTTTGTTATGCGATTTTTACAATAAAACACAACCCAGATCAACCAATTGCAATGTATGGAACTTATTTGTACCTTGACTCAAATAAACTATAAAAATAAAACATTTTAGACAATAGGGAAAAATTGAAAGCTGACTGGATGGTTAACATAGAAGCATTTTTGTGTGTGTATAATGGTGTTTTTTTTAACATGATTCCTTTGTTTAGATAATTTGAAGTATTTATGGATAAAATGATATCTGGCTTATTGGGGTGATCATTCCCATAAGGCATATAAACATGTTGTATACCTGAAACTAATATAATATTTTATGTCAAGTGTTAATTGGAAAAGCATTTAAATAAAAATAAAAATTTAAATATATGTCTGAGATCTGCTTTGAAATAATGGAGTGGGGACAGGAGGTATGGCGGAATCAAGATGGCCAGGAGTTGAGACTTATTGAAGCTGGAAGATAGGTACATGGAGGTTCATGTATGGGGGTTACTGTTTTAAGTTTTATTTTTTCCGTAACAATGACTAAAATAAACATAAAACAAGTGCCTCTGAAAGGGTTAGGGCTGTGGGGAATCTACACTTTGCCTTGAACTCATCTATTAATTCTCTCCTATTCACCTGCAGCAGGAGGATCCAGGCCTGTCATGAACCCAGTGTCCTGTTTACTGGAAGCCTCTCTAAGATCTTTGGTGTCTGTACCTGCTCTTCCACTAAGTGACAGAACAAGAAACTCAGCCAATCAATCTTTAGTGAAAAAAGGAGCAGCGACTTAGGCTTAGTTGAGCTGCTCATTGTTTCACTGGCACCTGCGTTGCGGTTCAGGGATTTTATTTCAGTAAGCATTCCTAGTTTCGGTGACGAGATGTGATACCCAACAGTCTTCGGGGTGCTCCGAGCACAGGCCCCTCCAGGGCACCAGCGGCTGGACTTGCTGACAGCTGGCAAGGGCAGGGGGCTCTGCCTAGGTGGAGCAGGGATCGGAGAGGAGACCACCAGGAAAGAGGCTAATGATGGCACAGACAGAAAAGAGGCAGCAAAACCTTTGCACTTGGAAGTTTTACCCACGATGGACCCTTCTCTAGAGGGAGAAAAACTTTCTTCCGCCCCTGGCACTGCCTGGCTCCGTGCCCCAGCCCTTCCTTCCCCAGCTGCTTCAACACAGATAGCGCCAGTTCTCAGGAGGCTGCAGTTACTCAAACTTAAGCTTAAAACAGCAGGGACATGGGGACCACTCAGATCCCCCACTCTCATCCCAGATCTCCCCTTCCCATTGCTGCAGGAGGGTGAGGGCAGGAGCACCCAACCCAAATACCAAAGGGAAACAGGGAGCCTGGGGTTAACTTGCACTGCCACTGGGATTTATATTCTAATAGCCTCGTGGCTGCAAAAAGCCCTTATGGAAAGTACCTTTGCTAACACAATGTAATGAAAACAATCGAATAGCCATATCTGTACTAGTGGTTCAAAAAGAAACTACTTTCACAAGAACAAAGTTGTAACACTTTAATAATTTAAATAGAATTAACTTCAGGAACATACACACACATACATAAAATTCAGACAATTTAATTGAACAATGTTAAAAGTCCCCAAAATGGACTCATAGTGATGGATATGAAAAGGTAGTTTTGAAGTACTACAGACCAGAGTAAAACAGACAAGGTAATTACCTTGCATTTACCAATAAGAAAACAGCCTGTGGATACAGTAGACCTTTATGAGAACACTTCTAGGGAATGTTAGAGCAAAGTCATCAAAAAAGAATACAATCGATTTCAGAAAGATAAATTCATAGGTAACAGTTTCTTTGGTCCTTCGAGTCACACCTGTTTTTACTTTAAATTACCAAACATGAGTTGAGTGCTTCATTCTGCCTCTAAATATCTAAATATTAAGCAGGATAATGTATATATTAGCTTTGATTTTAAAAGGAACTCAAAATCAACCACTATTGTACTTTAGAAACTCCATAGAAAAATATAGGAAATGGAAGTAGGGAATTTTTTTTAAATCTCTGCCATTTTGTCTCATCATAAGCCAAACAAAGTGCATCAGAGTGGCAGAGATCGGACCACTCAAGTTAAAGCAAGCAATGTACTTCATTCTTCTTAAGGTAATGGGATAAATTTGAGGAGCACTAGGTCAGCCAAACAAGACGCTTCTCTGCGGATGGTCTTTGTGTTTTGCAGGAGAGTTGGGCTATTTTGTTGTTTTAATTTGGCCCACGCTGCCCCAGTAGAGGAAACTTTAAGACAATCATTGATAAGGCAACAGTTTCCCAGACTAAAAGACCTGGACCACTTGAAGAGTTACACTGAAGACAAGACCCTCGCAGGCCACAAGGGAAACCAGTATGGGGGCTTCCGGTATCTTCCAGGGATTCCAGAAGATTATGGTGCAATTTTCAGGGACACCAACACTACAGCGGTCATTAGACACTGGACACAGCTCACAGTGCAGTCCACAGTTAGCCCATTCTGCATGCTTTCATGTTCACGGAAGCTATGGTTCTGCGGACCTGAAAGTGATGAACACTCAAGAATTTCTGGAATACTTAGAAAAACTATTAAGATAAAAAAAAGTTTTGAGGCACCTGCAAAAAACACACAAAGTAAGTAAGCTCCCAAGAAATTTCAAAAGGTAGAACTTTGAGGACTGGTTATTTGCAGTGTCAGTACTGAGTCTTATAGAATAATGGCTTTTAAATAAAGGCAAAGGTATCTACACTCCACATGGTGTGATATTCTCATCAAGGCACAGAGAGTTAAATGTCTAAACCCGTCTGTTGACATGAGAATGCACTCGTAAACAACTCCGGAGACGGATTCCCTACACTTGAATCTTAACAAGAACACAAGGTAGAAATGTGCCTTTTTGAACTCACAGTAAAATAAAAGACATAGGTAATTCACCACCTTGCCTTGGTGACTAACATTACAACTAGACAGTTAGAAAATAAATACATAAAAAATAAAGTGTTACCAGTGGTTTAATAAACATGATTAATGTGGAGCCTGGTGGACTTTGAATTTGCAGAACAGAGCTGCACCCTGTCCAATAGCTTAGTTTAAGCACTACACCATTTTTGTTTGGGGAGTGGAAAAGGCAGCATATTGGCCATAGTTTTCTCCCATTCCCAACACTCCTATGCTTCTGAACCAAATTACCAGACTATTTGAACAAAACACGTGGGTTCCTCTCCTTACCCAGCATCCTTGGGTTATCGGAAGGACAGCGGCAGTGTGCGTATGACTTAGCTCTATTGGCAGTGTGCTTGACTGTTGCCACTAAACGGTGGCAAGAAGAAAGTAGAGTGCCCACCCCCATATTAAAATTATTTGTATTTGACTTGCAATAAATAATTATTAAACACAATTAGTGACAAGGAGTAAGTTTCACATCTATTACAATTGAGAATGGAATTGTACAAACAGCTGAAGCCAGACAACCAATGCTACCAGAGGCAAGATCTGCAGAGCGCGAG
Source organism: Miniopterus natalensis (assembly GCF_054644295.1). Taxonomy (NCBI): domain Eukaryota; kingdom Metazoa; phylum Chordata; class Mammalia; order Chiroptera; family Miniopteridae; genus Miniopterus; species Miniopterus natalensis. The sequence goes on along the minus strand of NC_142081.1, from coordinate 34,447,211 downwards.
GCTCGCGCTGGAAGTTTAGCTCCTAATGAGAGTGAGAAACTCTTCCCTTGTCTTTGGATCTTCCCGGAACACACCCAACATCGTGCTGGTCACAGTCTTGCTGTTCATTTTCTGTACCCCTCGCATTACCATACACATGTGTCTACAAAACAAGGCAACAGAGGGCAAACAGTTACTGGTTTGGTTTTTAAAATAAAAAGCAGGCCCAAAAAATTAAATCTGATTAAACTGAGTTCACAATGACCAAATTGGTCACTTAGACAAATTTGAACTAAAAAAAAAATTTTTAAAGTGTCTTAGTCTTATAGCTTTTATTCTTCTCAGTGGTCGAGTCCTTAAGGCATCCAACAGGAGAGGGGAAAATGGAATATTCTCCCTGGGTGAAAATAATACAAGTCATCTGTGGAGATACAGTAACTTCGAGATTAAAAAACCCCGGAGTTCTCACTTGGTCTTTAAGACCAAGACAGCATTATGCTAGCTGAGGTGTTCAGAGGAACAGCGGAGCAAGCAGGGCTCACCGGCCAGCATCCAGGATGAAGGCCACAGCGAGTTTAAGCGACCTGGTGAAGCCGGCCAGCATGCACAGCACAGAGTTTGTGCCAGGCCAGAATAAACGAGAACTTTGCCCACGAGCTGTGTGCAATTCTCGTAGTGATTCTAACTTAGAGAAGTATCCTCTGGTGCCCTTTGTACCAATTCTTAGTTCTCTCTATTTTTAAAATACGGGTCAAAACATTAGAAAACTCTGCTTGGAGCAACAAAGAGCTAAAGAAGAAACCAAGAGAAGACACACAGCACTGCTGCTTGTGTGAATCACTACCCCTAAGTTTATGACTCCCTACTTTTCCACAGCCCACACACACGTCTCCCACGCCCTGGTTCCGTATTGGCAATGCAGTAAATGAAATGAATATCATTTTCATGCACCGCTATGACACTGTTAAAGGCAAATACAGACTTACGTTGCTTCAACCACGACCCCAACGCCAGCAGGTCGCAAGGCTTCTGTGATCGCTACGGCAATTTGTTTCGTGAGGCGCTCTTGAACTGTGGATGCGACAAGGAGCTCAGTTTAAGTATCTGACACGAACAGCTGAAAGTTTTTGCTGTCTCTAGACAGCAAAAATCTTAAAAAGCAGACTTCTGTGAGATTTAAAAGCCAAGACACACCAGCTTCTACCAGCTGACTTTGCCTGCTCTCTGGGCCACGGGAGGCCCTCCAGCGCCTCTGCAGGGAAGGGGCTGGAACAGCACCTGCGCTCAGGGGCGCAGTGAGCCCAGTAGGATATTGACAACAAGCACCTCCAGAGGTAAAGCAGAGCAAATGAAAAAACAGCTCGGCAACAGGGCTAACAAAGGGGTCACCGTCTGATTACTGAATCGTACTTAGAGCAATGTTGAAAACCAGTGATTTAACCTCAATAATGCAATTCCTGGGCTGAATACACAACTAATCTTTGAATACATACATTTGCTGCAGCATTACAGCCATTTGAAAGCTGACAAAACCCCCAAATGTCTATCAGAGCAGGGACTGAGTAAACCGAGCCACAGACAGCAGGGCCGTGCAATGGCATGCGGAACAGCAGGCAAAACAAGGGAGGCACTTGCCTGTCTGCGGGGGGATGTTTAAGATGCCAAGTGGGGGAAATAGGGAAAAAAGGTAAGTGAAGCCCATTATGTATGAGTCCGTTCTGAAATGTAATAAAAATACATTGATTTTAAAATGTTCGTATGTGCATAAAAATTTGAAGGACTGTGCACAGCAGATATTTTCTGGTTTATCTTCTGTGAGGTTTATAAGTCACATGCATCACACTTACAATGAGAACGACACAAACTGCCTTTTCCTTATGAAAAAAATCTCTCTGTAAAAAAGTTGTTTTAAAATTTACCTTGTAATCTTCTACTGTAGATTTCTACAATCCTAAAAAAGAAAGACTTGTTTTAGTTAATCATAAATTTTGAAAAGTGAAATTGCTAAGGCTTCCTTAAGACTAAAAGGGCTTTATTGGAGCAAGTGTAGCGGGTGGGCAGAGATTCGAGTTTACAGGATAGAAAGATAAAATCTACAGAAAAATGTGAAGAGGAAAGGCCTGAAGGAGACCAGCTCTGATGGGGTGCTGCTTCCCTACGTCCCCAAAGAGACAGAGAATTAAGAGTATAAAGTTCACTTATGGAAAACACAATTAGAGATGGGTAATTTTAAAGCTCCCAAGTCATCAAATATTCTAATTAATCATATTGTTTAATCATAGCTTAAAGTTCAAGTTAAAAATTTTTAAAAAACACTATTTGTTAATTAGTAGCTAGACCACTGCCAACTGCTGTACCAACTAAACCTATTAGGATAATCAGATTAGAACCGAACAGGCTTCTTCAGACACCTCTTTACATAATAGCTCTATATCAGCAATCAACAAGATTGGCCCCCTCCCAAAATAAAAGCTTACAGATCTTAGCTTATAACACAATTGGTCAAGTGGTGATTTTTCTCCTTTCAGCATTTTCACTCTAGTTGTGAAATGTCAAGATAGCCATGTGAATCACCCATTTTGTTTCTTTTTTATTATTATTATTGCTTTTTAGAGAGAGAAAAACATCAATTTGCTGTTCCACTTATTTATGCATTCATTGGTTGCCTCTTGTATGTGCCCTGGGCTGGCATCAAACCCGGAACCTTGGCATATCTGGCTAGGGCTGTGAATCACCCATTTTAGAATAACAATTCACATTAAGGACCTTTTATTTAAAATGTGGCCTTTCAGTCAAGAATTTTAAGGCTCTTCCCCCAGCCCCCCCCACCCCCACCCATATGAGTCTCAGATAGAACTGACAACTTGCTCCTTTATACCTGGTATAGCCAATTAAGTCAGTAAATGGTAGGCCGCCCCATTCACCACTCAACCTGAAGGCAGGAGCCACTCTGATTCTTCTGTGTTCCCAGCAGGTTAACAACACTGAAGGAATTCCAATATATATATTTTATTTTGAACAAAAACCTGAGAAAGGATGGTTCAGCTCCTAGATAGAAAATATGTCTTATTCTTACTGGGTCAAGTTTCTATATCTATTACTTCTGATCGTTTTCCAGGTGATCTTCCTTCTCATAGTTCTCATTTCTTTTTCTCAAGTAAAATTTCAGGTACAACATTAGATAACGGTGGTGATGTTGGGCATCCATATTTTGCTCCACGCTTTAATAGGAATGCCTGTAACGTTTTACTCTCACCAGCGCTACCTGTTTCTGGTAGATAGCCGCTCTCATGCCAAAGGAGTCCTTCATGCGTATCGCTGAGTGCCCACTACATATATAATTATGTGGTGAGCAGGATCCCCATGCTCAGAGTTTATGATTTCTTATTCCCAGTTTATCTATTTTTCTTTTCAAGTAAAAAGTAGGCGAATTTCTGTCTTCTCAGCAGTAAGAAAAATCATATAGCTTCCCTGAATTAAAAAATTTGTACATTTTTGTACTCATTCTTGAAGATAATTTGTTGGCAAGTATTTGTTGGGAACAGAATTCTAGGCTGACACTGACATTTATTGGCCTTTCCATATTGCCACTGGCAAACCAATTGTCAGTCTAATTGCTGTTACCTTGTAGGTAATATTTTTCTCTGTGGCTGCTTTTATGATATAACTGGACTTGACAAGCTTGGCTTGACACCAGGCTGCAAATCCTCAGGCATGGCTAGAGCAGAAAGCAAACATGCAGCGGGAAAAGGAGCTGGATCGCGGCTAACGCGGGGAGTTTGAACTTTATGTTTAAAGCTATGGGGAGCTATGAAAGAGCAGCAGCATCTTTAGCAGCATATGAGAGCAAATTTAAGGACCCTAAGAGATTCGAGTCAAAGAGGAGTTAGGAGTTTAACGTATAATCTAGAAGGAACATAAGAAAGCCCAACAGGGAGTCGCAGCAAAGAGCAAGAAGGCAGCAGAGTAACGGGAGGGGAGCAGGGTGTGGCAGGTCGGGGAGCACGCAACAGGAATGAGTGGGTTCCCCCTCACTCCTTGCCCCCAAATGCATTCCAGGTGGAGCAAAGATTTAAATATAAAAGTAACCCAGGAAACACGACTTTTTGACTACATGAAAGTTTTTAACTTCTTTATGGAAAAATAATACTGTAAAACAAAATCAGGAGACAAATGAGAAGCCTGGAGAAATTATTGGCAGCCCCTGACCTCACTGCTTCACCATTCAGAGAGCTCAACGGCAAGCAACCCAACGGGGAAATCAGCAAGGCCAAGTGCAGCAAGTTTCTGAGGAGATTAAACCTTATTCTATTAAAGAAATGCAGATTAAGACAACAGGTATCATTTCCCACTTACCAGCTTGGTAAAGATTGAAAAGTGTGATGAAACCCAGTGTTGGCAAAAGTGTGCAGGCACACTCTTTATTATTAGAGTATAAATTGGTATAATCTTTTTTTTTGGAGAATAATTTAGTAACATGGAAAATTCAGCTCCCTTAACCCAGTAAATTTTACTCCAGTAGTTTATCTTACAGGTATGCTCAAAGTATACAAATGTATAAAAATATGTTCACCAAAGCATTTTTTATTAACAGTAGCCTCAAACTGTAGTCTATATTTACCTATATCAGACTGGTTCAATGAATTCTATTAATCAGTCTAAGAAATACCATGGAACTTGGATTTTTTGGACTAAAAGATGTGTAAGAGATTTCGAGGTACATTATTTTTTTTAAGCTGTTGTACGAATGTAGGGTATGGTCTCCTCCACTTTTTTTTTGGCTTTGTTTTATTCTAATTTTAAAGAGCTTTGTGTTTATGTTTGTGTGTTCATAGAAATTTTCCAGAAGGATAGTGAAAAAAAAATATCTAGTTTCTACTCTGGGAAATGAAAATAGGAAAGAAAAACTTCCCTTTTACTCACTCATTTGTATTTTAATTTAACTAGTATGTTTGTTACTTTTGTAACTGAGAAAGAAAAAATGTTCACTTTGTAATCTAATGCTTACTCTGCCTTTTTAACTCCCTCCCCCTTTCACCCCCGCCTAAATCTCTTATTTCTATCAATCAAATCTGCTTCCTATCCACTGGCATAGGCCTGGCTCCTCCCCTCTTATTTGCCTTTGCTTATGCATTAACTATACCTGGAGGAGCTTCTCTTCCATTTAGAGCTCTGCTCAGCCCTCCGCCTCTGGGCCTCTTCCACCCTCCCAGGCCACAGCCACCTTGGCATTTCCGTGGCACCTGCTGCCTCACACTCTCGCCCTCCTGGAGGGCAGAGGCTCTGCCCTCACCTCTCTCTGGCACAGTGTCCTTGCACTATAGGTGTTCAATAAATAGACTAGCCATGGCTACCACGAGGCACTGCGATTCGAAATTCAAGATTTAATTATGTCCTCTCAGTTATTCTAAGGCAAGACCACTAATACATGTTCAATGGATTTTCAGCAGCAAAAGGAATTTCTATTCAAACTAAGTTTACTCTAGAATTCTACTAGAGTTAAACCCGATCAACTCACTTCTGGCATTTTCTTGTTACTTAAGGCTTTACTATTTGATATTTGACTTCCGTGGCACTGAAAGGTCATTCGTTTAAAGGCAAGCATACAACAAAACAAATTCACATACAAGGTCCAAGTGAACAGTGGCGTTTTGCTTTATTACTTGTCTTTCCCCTAAATACTCCTACCTCTTACAAGGAGCAGGGGTCAACATTTGGGTTAAATCTTAGCCTTCTCTTCTGTTTCATAGACAATTTTTTTACAACATATCTGAAAGTAGCATACACTCGGTTCTTTGGTTTAGTGTTCCTTTTTCCCCCCCATTAAATTCTAACCCTATTAGTTTAAGGTCCAGTCTCCAGGCTAACAATCAACTCCCTTGTATTGTTTCATAAAAGCTTAATTATCTGAGATCTTCTCCTTTCACTAGGAAAGGAAATAGCCAAAGATTATTCCTTCTACCCCCAAGTTACCACTTATTCCAAGATCTCACTGGATCCTTCTAGAACCCACTTCCCTAACGCATCACCCATGTGTGTCTTCTAGAGAAGGTGCTCAGACCAAGGCCTGTGGAGTCTGCCAAGCTGTTTTATGATTTGAAAAGTACCCACTGCACACCTTTCACATAGGGACAGTCTGGCTGGGCATCGGCAGTGCCAGGACACCTGCATGGGGAACATGTAGGGTTGGCAATAGAAATTACAGTGGGGTCATTACCCCTCCCCACCAATGTCCTTCTTAGTCACCCCTTGGCACTGCCACTGGGTACAGGTCACCGAAAGCTGGCAAGGTGTTTCTGGATTTGTGTTAAGAGTCTTATTGCAGCAAAGCAATTACAGCTGAGATAATAAGGTCCTTTCATGGGGCCAAGGAGCTCTGTCCAGTGGCAAGATTACTAACCAGAAATATAGTCGGACACTAGGGAAGTTAAATTTTTCTCTTCTACTTACTTTCTCCTCAATCCCTAGGGGAAATGAGTGGAAAGAAAGTAAAAAGAACAGCGATAGAGGGGAGCTGTCAGACTGCTGGGTGGTTTTCACAGATTCCGACAAGGAACTGAAAAAGATCTAGACCATTTCAGGAGTGTGGCAATCACCAGAGTTGAGGTTGAGAAACAGAAACACAGAGCTACAGAATAGTCAGTTGATTATGAAGATTCATTTACTCCAGTTTTGATACGGTCACTATAATCTCAATCATGTCATTAAAATTTAGCTTGGTTTATTGTAAAAAGTGTGTGTGGGGGAAAGACTTGGCTGTATATTCATTACCTATTTCTTCATCTTGTTCTTAACTCTCTCAAAACAGATACACACACACATCTCCCAGGATTTCCCCAGGACTCACTAATTCTATAGACTCCTTTGTATTATTTCATATAACAATCCAAAGAAATTACAAAAGGGGGCATTAAAATATTGGTGGCTGGGCCTATCCGAGATATATGAACGCTGACCCTCGAGGTGACTGTCAGTTAAACGTAGATTACCATACCCTCCTTTCTCAAAGCCAAATAAAATGATAGCAAAGGAAATTTTTTTAGAGGAATAAAAATACAGCATAAAGAACAGAAAAGAAGACTGTAGCAGAGAGGAGAGAAATAGGAGAGAGGAGAGTAAGCATTATCTTGGAGTAGAGTTGAGAAAACCAAAGAAAGCAGAGACTTATGTCTGCAGAGGCAAAAAAACCCCACAAAAAACCCCAGAAGTAAACCGACTGGCCCTGCAGGATCCCAGAGAGATGCCTGGAGGTACCCATGGCAGAAGGCAGGGTTGAGACCCCAATGGCGGTAGTTTGATTAAAAGTCTGAAAACCATGCAGCGCTATTAGACCCCTGCCCAGGTTTCCTCTCCCACCTCTCACTGTTAGTTAGCTAAACCACCCTTAGAGGACAGGAGCTCAGGCCCTCTCCAGCCAGGGCAGGCTCTACAGAGAAAAGTGAGAGCCAGGACTTCAAGGATGTGCCAGTGGTTGAAAAGCTAGGAGACGGGGTGGAGGGTAGGCAATAGGGGAGTGAAGGAAAGGGCATTTGTACTTCAGGTCCTCTCTAAGTCCTCTAAGTCTTTCTCTGCAGCTGTAAGTTTTAAGTTGCAATGCGACGTCCACACTAGATCCACACTGGTCAAGAAAGCCAGCCTGAGGAGACTCCTACTGTGCAGGACCAGGTCCTATAAACCTGTTTTCCTACTCACCGCCCAGTCATACTTACCTCGCAAGTTTGCTGAGGCCAAGGACTTGCTTGTTAGGAAGGTAACCGATGTGGACCTTCAGAGAAGAGACAGAAATGATGAGCTAAGTGACAGGACAGTGCTTCCTTGTGACAAAACAAGGAAATAGGGAAACATAACAGAATACTTTTATGTAATTCAACACAATGAAAATGCATCTTTAAGACATCTAGAAGACTTAAGATTTTAAAAACGAAGCACTTATATAAGCACTTAAAAAATTATATAAATACAGTAAAAGGAAAATATATAGGAATGACTCTATTAATAAAACAACAAATTGGAAGTATAGTCATGGTATTTCCTGGCCCAAAAGAGCGACAAAAATCACCCAAGACTGACCTCAGGACCAGCTGCGTAGGATGGCCCCCTGCCCTGGCGCCAGCTAATCAATTAGTGGGGACCACGACCCTGAAAGGACACACCTGGAAAACTCCTGAATATTCTATTAAAATCTTTGCCCTGGGCCCTCCCCTAAGATCTCAACGCTTAAAACCATCAGGATGGAGGACCCAGTGCTCTCCGTCTGGGAGCATTCCCTTGCCTTCTCCTTCCCTTCCCCGCCCTCCCCAGGGTTAGCATTAGCATTAGCTTCCTTGCTCCCAAGCTCCAAAGGCTCTTCCTTTGCCTCTATAACTTGTTTCCTAAGCCTGTTTCTTCTAGAAATTGCTTCTTCTACCTCTGTGATTTACCAAAAAAATGTTCTCCTGTAGTTGGGGTCTTGGCTCTGAATTCTTTCCTAAGACCTGTGAATAAATCTTTTTTAAAAAATATATTTTTTTATTGGTTGCCGACAGAGGAAGGGAGACAGATAGAGAGATAGAAACATCCATGAGAGAGAAACATCCATCAGTTGCCTCCTGCACGCCCCCTACTGGGGATTGAGCCCCCAACCCAGGCATGTGCCCTGACCAGGAATTGAACCATGACCTCCTGGCCAGACTTGAATAAATCTTTATCATTTATTTCTAACCAAACAAACAAAAATCTGGAGGCGAACACACACACACACACACACACACACACACACACACACACCCACCCACCCACCCACCAAGATCAGAATAAAGTGTGGTATTTACGTATAATGGAATAATATTTAGCAATGAAAGTAAACAAAGTACAATAGGCAATAACGTCAATGACTATTACAATGTGGAGCAAACGAAGCCAGACACAGAGTACATGCTGTAGCTTCTTTCTGTTTACACAGAGTCATGTGCCGCTTGCCAGAGCGACGTTCTGAGATCTGCGTCCTTAGGCGATGCTGGCCTGTGGGCACCGCAGAGGGCGCTTACACACACCTGGACGGCCCAGCCTCCTGCACACCTCGGCTACGTGCCACAGCCTACTGCTCGGCAGGGGAGGAAAAGTATGTTTCCTCCTGTCCTTCTGGGTTCTTGGCTGAGACACCCACGTGATAAAAGACAGATTAACAGGAGAAAAATAAATTTTAGTAACATGTGTACCTCCTGTACACATGAGACACCCCGGGAAGCCGAGTAACTCGGCAGAACGGCCACAGCCACCGCCTTAAACACCAGCTTCAGCTAAAGACGGGAGGTGTCAGGGGCAGGGGAGTCGGCTGGGGGCGGTTCCCAGGAAAAGCGCGGTGGCCGGGCTAAGGGGAAAGCAGAGTTAAGTTCTTTTCTTCTGCATCGGTAAGAATTTCCAGAGAAGGTTATAATCTTATGGGACCCTCAATTAACCAAAAAGTCCTTGTGCAGCACATGACCGTAGCTGAAAGACAAGCAAAGCTAATCTGCATGTGCGGACGAGGGGGGTCAGGAAACAGAAAGGGCAGCAAGCGAGGCGAGCTTCCCCGGCACCCCGACTCCCCGACGCTCTAGCTCTCGATCGGAGGCGGAAGGGACACCCACACGGTCTGTGCATTTTCCTATGTTTTGCTTCTATAAAAAATAGCAATATAAAATACTTTAACAAAATGTTAAATTTAGGTGATGGGCACATCGGTATTCACAGTACCATTTCCTCTAAATCTCCTGTTTGAAAATTAATAAAAAATCAAAATCAAATCAAATTATGATGTGGGGAGGGGAAGACAATGGCCAACTCTAGGTCCTAAACCCACATATTCTCAAAGGGATGTTTAACTACAAGCTGGATGACATTATCTAGTTCTCATTAGATGTCTTTTTCCTAACACGGGAAGGGTTGGAAACAAATTAAATCCACTAATACTGTAACCTCTGCTGCAAGGAATTCTGCAATCATTACAGCTCATGTCATATTATACGAAAGTCTATCTTGTCGAGGTCGCTCAGTTGATTAAGAACCATCCCGATACACCAAGGCTGTGGGTTTGAACCCAGGTCAGGGCACATACAAGAATCAACCAATAAGTGGAGCAAATCAATGTTTCTCTCTCTCTCTCTAAAAATAATTAAGTAAAAAAAATTTTCAAAGTCTATCTTGGTCAAACATTATTTAGTCAAAATAAAGGATCAAGGTTTTCAGAGCCTGCAGCAGCTACCTAGGAAAAAAAGAGACTTTAATCTCATTACTTTAACCCTATTAAAGTGGCATTTGCAATGAAGTCCTTTCCCTGAGGGCCTTCAGCTACTTTGCTTTTATTTTGTTAATTTCAAGCTATTAGATTAGTCAGGTTGGTGAAGAGTAAAGGTTTATATGTAATTCTAAATATCTGAAATACTTGGGGTTAGGTGACAATTTTAAAAATAATTATTCTAATTTTAAAACTTTCATTGTGCTTTATAAAACTGTTAGGAAACAACGGAGAAAACCTTACCTTTCCAATAAATGGTACTAGGTGATGTTCACACATGGAAAACATATCTATGTCCTTCACAATCACCATCTCATCATGATCTTCATCAAATATAGCATCGTTTAGGACATCTGAAATCAGAGGCTTGCTTTAGTAACATTTCCAACTTTACGAAAAGATACAGAGGAGAAAAACCAACAATCTCTACGGGTAAATAAAGTGACAATCATATTAATCCTAACTAAAAAATATTAAGGGAATGAAAGTTAAAACTAGTTATTTTTCTGCTATTAATTAGTAGTCTTTTTATTTAAACAATGGAAAAAATCCGTATGATATAGTATTACATAAAAAATGCAGATTACAAATATTTGCAGCATGAGAGAGGGAGGGGAAGGAGAAATTACGCAAAACAAGAGTGGCTATTTCTGGTGATAAGTATAGGATGCTTTCACTTTCCTCCTTACATTTTCTTCTACCTAAGACTCTCTCTATAATGGGTGTGTAGAAAACCGTATCTGAGAGAAAAATAATAATCCTCAGCTTTCTACATCTGAGGCCAGATCCAGACACCTATAAACTTCACCTGTCATTAATCCCTCAAATAATGATCTACTCATAAAACTTCTGGTTATCGTATGCAAGCATCAGGCTTATTCTAAATAGCTGCCTTCCTCCCTCCCTTCCTTCCTAAGAGAATAAATGCTGCAGCTTTTAGGTGTATGCCTGCCGAGGTTGGCTCTGGGGGATGAGCAGTGTTTTGTGTAACCTATGACTCTGGCACATACGGCCAGACCTACTACAGACACATAGAAACAAACCAAAAAAAAAAAGCTTCCTTTTTAAAAACCGCACTGCTGTCTGCATAGCTTGGGAAACTAGGTACATTCGAGACACCTAGCTATGTGATTTCAAGGACTTGGAGATGCCCAATCTGCATAGTGCGATGAGACAGAGAAGAGAGGAGCTGAGTGGAGCTTTACAGTCGCCTACAGCTGCTTCCCCCAGAGGCCGGCTGCGGGGTGAGTCACTGGGAAGACTCGCAACCGTCCGCCCACACAGCCCGACCTTCCGTGGTTCCCCTGCCACCAGGATAGAGGCTCGCAGATAATGAGTCTTCATTTAACCACAGTTAGCATCCCCGGAGTCAGGCTATTCAGATACATTTGACTGTGTAGTAGAAAAGTCATTAATGTAGCCGTAGCCAGTTTTCCTCAGTGGTTAGAGCCTCAGCCCTTGGACTGAAGGGTCCCGGGTTCAATTCCAGCCAAGGGCACATACCTCAGTTGCAGGTTCAATCCCCAGCCCTGGTTGGTGTGCAAGCAGGAGGCAACCAATCGATGTGTCTCTCTCACACCAATATTTCTCTCTCTCTCTCTCTCTCTCTCCCTCTCTCTCTCTCTCCCCCTTCCACTCTCTCTGAAAAGCAATGGAAAAAATATCTTAGGGTACGGATTAAAAAGAAAAAAAAGTCATTAGTGTTGTTAACAGCAGTGAACAGGTGGGGTTTAGACACACACAGACAAACACCACGCCCCTAAATGCAATGAAAAACCTAATATCCTAATACACTCTGTAGTTTAGGCCATAGTATTTGTACCAATATTAATTTCTTAAGTGTTGATAGCACTAAAGGAAGCTGGGAAAGGGTATACAGAAACTCTCTGTACTATCTTTGTTATTCTTCTCTAAGTGTAAAATTATTTCATCGAGGAGTGCAGCAGGGCAGAGCAGACCACTGAGGAGCTGGGCAGAGCTGTCTAACCGGAGAGGCCTCGCCCCAGGGCCGTGCTACAGCTGTGCTGTTTCCATAGCTGTGCTGTATCAAAATTGAGCTGTTTTTCACTGAATAAAGTCTCCTTCTTCACCGCAACCCCCTCCAAAAAAACCAAAATAATTAAAAATAAAATTATTTCAGAATAAAAACTAAAAAAAGGGCAATATTTATCAACTAGAATGTATAAACAATGGAACACTACTCAGAATAACTACCAGTACATGTACTAATAATGTGGCTGACTCACCAACCAAGCGAAAGGAGCCACACACATACACACACACAAAATGGGCATGAGACTCTGGGAAAGCAGACAGGTGGTTTACCAGGGCCCAGAAAGGTGGGACAGAGGACTGGCTACAAAAGAGTAAAAAGAAATTTTTGGGTGATGGAAACAATCTATACATCTTCACCACACTGGTGGCTATACAACTGTATGTATTTGTCAAAACACAAATTGCACACATAAAGTTGGTGAGTTTTATTGAATTTAAATTATACCTTAATAGAACTAACTTTTTAAAAAATTCATGTTATTGCATATTCTTCCGTACTTTTTAAAAAACATTTTTAATTGATTTTAGAGAGAGAGAAACACTGATGTGAGAGAGAAATATCGATCGGTTGCCTCCTGCATGCAGCCCAACCAGGGACAAAACCCGCAACTGGGGCATATGCCCTGACTAGGAATTGAACCAGTGACCTTTCGGTGTCCAGCATGACGCTCAACCGAGCCACACCAGCCAGGGCAATAGAGCTAACTTTTAAAAATAATTTGAAAACAAACAACTGTAGTATAATATGGAAAATTTTGTGTAAAGAAAGTGGAAAGAGGAAGGATATGAACATAGACACATACATATGGTTATCTTCAAAAATAAACACTAAAAGAATAAATCAGAAAGCAAATAAAAATGATTACCGATAAAGGACTAACAGGAGAGGAGATATGGATGGAAATGAGACATCTTTGAATATAATTTGTTATAGTTTTGACTTTGAAATTACGTAAATGTTTTACAAACTCAAAATTAAATCAAAAAGAACAAAACTAGTGACCCTCATACGTCCTGCTTTGTGTGATAATAGGACACTAGCATTGCCTAGATCCCATTTCATTAAAATGAAGCTAGACTATAAAGCTGACCGCGCCAAATCATTTTTCTTCAACAATAATAAAGTTCCCCTGCTATATTTATTTATGTTTTGCTTCAACATATCCAAAAGCTACCATCTGTGACTAATAAGAACAAAACACTATCACAGATTGTTTAATTTCCTGTCTGTTATCAGCAGCAAGGTAACCCTGGAAACAAGGATTTATGGCATTCTATTTTGTGCTGTAGGTTATAACCAGTAAAGGAAACAAAGTAGCCTCTAAGGGTTAAAGGTTTGTCTATAACAATGCCATACGCACAAAGCACAGAAGTACGTTTATATTTCTCACGTCATTAATGACAGCAAATAACCCTGCTGGGCAGCCATCTCTCAAGTATTTAGTTAGTCCCTTCCTGAAAGAACAGCAAGGCAGGCCACAGTGTATGACCCCACTACCTATTTAAGCACCCTTTCAAAATTGATTTTAGAGAGAGGAAGGGGGAGAGAGAGAGAGAGTGATGTGTGAGAGAAACATTGGGTCAGTCCCCTTCTATACAAGCCCCAACCGGGGAGCGAACCCTTAAGCCCCCTTTGCAGCAAGGGTCCTCGGACTCCTCCAGTGGGCTTGTTACAGCACAAATCGCTGGACCAAACCCAGAGCATCTGATTTAGGTCTGGGTGGGCAAGAGAATTTGCATTTCTAACAAGTTCTCAGAAGATGCTAATGCTCCTGGTCTAGAAGCCACACTTTGAGAGACCCCGTTTTGACATATTTCATGGCTTGTACTGCTACTCAGAATCTTCACACCTTCAAAATGCTCCTACTCAAACACAATATACATTAAGAATCAGGTTTCTGTTGGGGAGGGGGAAGGTAAAAGGAAACTCCTGGGATATTCCCCACAAAATGAAAATTTCATCTCATGGAGCTTCCTTTTGAATGTGTGGTAATAGGAATTAACACTATCTAGGGTGTTTGGTGAGCACCAAAAATTAGAAGGGAGCTAGAGTTTTACACCTGATGCTCCTTCTGGGAAGACAGTGTTAAAAGACAACGGAAGATTTGGAACACTGACCCGGCATCCATCCTGAGGGGTAGGAAAGAAAACAGGGCCTGCCTGCTGGTATTAGAATTGGGAGAACATAAGACACAGAAAACAAGACCTAAAAAGGCATCAAGCCTCTTTGCTCTTGGCTGGAATTAAACCAACTCAAGGTGCTAATAAACATTAAAAATCAGCCAGCTCACCCTGATTTAGTGGAGAAAGGTCTGAATCCCTGGCTCCAAACCCTCCCAACACTATAGCTGGACCTACCAGCATGCAGAACTTGTTGCTAATTTCTCCCAACCTTGGAAGTAAGCATTGTAGCTTAAGGCCTTGGAGTTTCCACAGTATCCTATATGCCATGCACAGAGCCCGAGTTAAACATAGATCTTCCATTTTATCTACTTAATATGTCAGTCTTTACCCTGTGATTACTTCCTTAAAATAGATTTAAAGAAGGGACTCCAGAGAAACTCAAGTGCCCAAGGGAACATAAGAATTCTCATTGCAGCCTTATTGATAAGAGCAAATATTAGGACTTTAAATGTGCGTCAGAAAAAATGATTACATAGTTTGGGTAGAGTCATACAATAAAATATGAGCCAGCAGTGAAAGTGAGTGAATCCGAGCTGCATTTATAATTTCCTGAAACAATGTCCAGTGAAAAGAGCAAGTATCAGACAGAAGCAGTAACAATGTGACCCATTTAAATGAAGTGGAAACAATACTATATATTGTTTAAGGACATACACATAAAATAAAAATATTAAAATAGGCATGAGAGCTAGAGATCAAATTCAGGATAGCGGTTAACTCTGCGGATGGAGGGTAACAGGATCTGTATTTTTTTAAAGCAATTCATTATAGCAAAATATTAAGATTTGTTAAAACTGGATGAATGCTGATTAAACTAGTTCTTTATACTTTTTCTTGCATATTTGAGATATTTCATTAATAAAAAATTTTAATTGAGGTGTTCATACACATGCTGGTGTTTTGTTTCCACACACACACAAAAAAGGCAAGAAACTGGGGTTACCTCTGCACAGGACTGGGGCTAGAGGAGGGTGTCACAGGAAAGACAGACTGCTTCATGCAATGCTGTCAGCTCCTTCAGAAACCTCCCTAAATCACAGGGGGCAAATAAAACAAAGGCTTCTGCCCTGGGGGCTGCGTTAAAACTTTTTACTTTCTACCTCCCATTTGGAAAAATTTGTCCTATGAGTAAGAGCAATAGCAATGTTAAAACGAATTGAAAGAGAGGAAAAAAGCACTCTCTCTGCTTTCATTTCCATCATGAGGGTTTACCTCTTATCACTTCCAACACTCACACCTTTTTGCATTTAAGAGAAAGCCAACATTGATAAAACTTGGCCAAAATAAGCAAGAACCCAAACATTCCACAGAGGCAGCCAATTGATGTTTCTCTCTCTCCCTCTCTCCCTTTCCTCCTCCCTATCTCTAAAATCAATAAACATTTAAAAAAACTAATAAAGTATGTACAGAAAGAATGTAAACGGTTTTCTGAATTTAATGTAGGTCAGCTTCCAGCCTTCACTTCCCAAGTACCTGATTTACAGTTTTGGCTCCTTCACATATTTGCCTTTTCGATTTTAAGATTCGTTAATTTAGCCCGGCCGGGCATGGCTCAGCGGTTGAGCGTCGACCTAGGATTCAGGCGATCAGGGTTCGATTCCCGGTCAGGGCACATGCCCGGGTTGTGGGCTCGATCAATGACTCTCTCATCATTGATGTTTCTGTCTCTCTCTCTCCCTCTCCTTTCCTCTCTCTGAAATCAATAAAGATATATTTTTTAAAAAAAAGATTCGTCAATTCATCTTCAAAACAGATCACTTTTTAAATTGTAAAAAGTATTTAGCATATGCAGAAATAAAACATATTTTGAAATTAGTTGAGGTCAGTGTACCTCTACTCTTTGGAATTAGTTTAGCTAAATGATCTGGCGCTCTTGTTGAATAGGAATAGGTGGCAAGTACATAAGCAAAATTTAGTCATTAGGCTTGGATTTTGGGGAGATTCCAATCCCTTATTGCCCTGACACATATCAATTACTACACAAAAAGTCAAATTCAATGTCAAAGCCAGAGCCTCAGAGGAAAGAGTTCAGTTCCCAAGAGAACAGTGATAGCTTAACAGTGCAAAACTTTATCTAGAGTTACACGGGCATTAAATTGGTACAGTATTGTGAAACCATACACTGAGGGTTTACAGGAACACCTGGAAACACACAGGTAAACAGAACCATGGAAGCTTTTTGCATCACCTGGTTTATGGCCTTATAACTTTATTTTTAAAACAAGGTTTGTTTTTTTCTTTTAATATATTTTTTATTGATTTCAAAGAGAGGAAGGGAAGGGAGAGAGACAGAAACATCAATGATGAGAGAGTCATTGATCGGCTGCCTCCTGCACGCCCCCTACTGGGGATTGAGCCCGCAACCTGGGCATGTGCCCTGACCGGGAATCAAACCTCCATCTCCTGGATCCTAGGTCGATGCTCAATCACTGAGCCACACCGGCTGGGTAAGGCCTTATCACTTTAATGACTGTTCAATCTCATCCTTAATCTCTAGACAAGATAAAATGTATTCATTGTCAAGGTAGAGTTTTTGTGTCCATACTTCTTAAGCCACATTAAAAATTTAAAAAATCTCTGAATTAATGCGGGGGGTGTCTCTCTTCATCTCGGACATGCAACTCCAGCAGATTTGATTCTGACAGTTCATCATCTAGTCAAACCCTGCACATGCTCTTCAAACCAATCAAACCTGGGATCCTCAAACCTCAACATTTTCTGTGCCAATAAAATTAGGCATGGAATTGGCAGCTTCACTGAAGACCTGCTTTGTTTTTTCCTTGTCACACTGGTTGTCTAGAGACCACTTGGATTGGGTCTAGAAGACGGAGAGGTATAGATGTTTCCTGGCCCGTGTCTCTTAACAGTAGAGATGTAGAAAAGAGAGAAGGATCAGGAAGAGACTGGCTGTTGACTGCAGAGCACGGCCACGTGCCCTGGTGGTGGCATTCGATGAACTTGGGGTAGTCGAGGTATTGCAGGAGGTGTTACCTGAAGGTGTTACAGCAGTTGTGTGATGTGAATAAATCTGCGTGGGTAGGAGCAGTGCCAGAAACTGCAGCCCCAGTCGAAGCCTGGAAGCCTACCTCCGCCCAAGTCCACTCCATGGGTTTGCAGCACATCTCACTGAATGCCAGGTGCGTGGGGAACCCCTGGCTCCCAGCGGGCACAGGCAAGGTCAGCAGCAAGTCTTATTAATCAGAATAATATTTGGTTATGAAAGTGACTGGGGCTAAACAAATCCAGTTTATTTTTTATTAGATAACTTCTCACCTGTAGATTTACTGTCCGCCCACCTAGTATCTATTAAACGTTGTAAAATATGTATATTCTTGTTTTTTCATTGCATGCAAATTGAAAGAAAAGAGTGTACCATTTCTTGTTGTGTGTTAGATTATGTAGAAGATGTCTGTTAACAATTCAAAAACAAGATGAAAAAAGTTCATGTGGATGTTTTGTGTAGTACCTTGAAATTTGTATCAATAGTTAAAGTTCATTTCCAAATAACACTACCAAAATGCTAGATTTGACATGTGCCCAATATGAACAAGGGTTGATTGTGTATCCATATCCTAGAAAGGCCACATAAGAAACCAGTTGGGTCCTACAGCCAACACACTAGAAATCAGTTTCAATGGTAACTTGATCAAGTTTTCATAGGAGGTCCTGAGATGGACACAAACATGAAACTCTGACCTCAAGAAACTTAAGATCTTAGGAAATAAGAGGCCTATGTGTAAAAATATTTTGAGAATGACTAGAACCTAAACTACAAAAACAATAGTTTATATAAAGGAAAAATTATGGCCTGGGAGAAACAATGTGGCGATACTGAAGATGAAGGTTTGACCCAGGCCTTAAGGATGAAGAGGAGAGGAAGAGAGGGTATTCTAGAGGAGGTAAGGGAAAGAGGTACAGTCTAAGATAAGATACAGAAATGGGAAAACAACATCAGGTAGAAATCAGATTCCCTTCTATTTTGGAGCATTTTCCAAATTAAATGTTACCTTCAGTTCATGATCTCTCAAAACAGACATCATTCCCATTTTACAGACAAGGAAACTGATGCTCTATTTGGAAACATTCAGTTCTGCTGAGGAAGAGCCAACTAGTCAGTGCAAAAGCTGGCTTTTGTCCCCGGGTCCTCTGACTTCCAGATCAGAGCCCTGATCACACCAGCACCCAGAAGTCTGAACCTGACCTACCAGAAGAATGGACTGAAAAAGGGGACAGTCCAGAGGGAGGAAACCTGGAGTTACTGCAGGTCACAGTCAGCCACGAAATGACAAGGCCTAAAGTCAATGGCAGGAAATGAAGAGAGGAAATCTGATTTGTTAAAACAAAGTAAAATTAGTTATAAACATGGGGGTTAAGGAAGGAGAGGGCCCAGGAGAGCAGATAGAAAGAGCAGCCTGGTACCCAGAGGCTGCTAGAGCCCAGAGTTGCTGTACATCACCCGCAAAATACTGTTTTATCAGCTATTTATTGGGTTTATATGAGGGAAACTTCAATACTGTAATGCTACTTTGACCTTTACTTTTTGAAAACAAACTGGAATAGTTTCAAGGGAAAAAAGAATCCCATTAAATCTTCAAACCAATAAAAAGGTCTTTTTTTTTTAAAAAAAAAGAACTTCTCTATAGGAGTCTATGCTAGGAAATCAGTTAAGAATCACTTCTCAAACCAAATAGAGTCTTTAAATCTTCAACATCTAGACATTTCGCGTTTCCTGGTTGTGATACTGTAGGAAGAAAACAGCATTCCTGCTAAAAATGTTTCCCCTGAACAGAATTAAGTCTTTAGACCTAATTTCCAATTTCCAGGAATACGAGGGACAGAGAAGCAAGTTAAATGGGAACAAGAAGAAAACAATCAGACAACCCCCAAAGGTGGATCATCTTGAAGGACAACTGACAGCCTCGGATAATCAGTGTAATGTAAGGGGTAGGAGAGGGAGGTCCAAGGAACTCTTCTAGACTAAAACCTAAGTCAAATGCAAATGAACGGAGTGGGTCCTGGCTCCAACGACTCATGAGTAAAAAACAAATTTGACAACTGGGGAAGTTTGAATATAGAGTAGATATTAAATGATTGGAAGAAATTAATAGTTAAGTTTACTAAGCATAGTTGAAGTGGTTAAGACGAAAAACACTTTCTAGGTGACAGCTCACCTCTAAATAAACGTTTCTGATTTGCTCTCCGCAAAAGAACAGAACATGCCAACATGGCAAAATGCTAATTTTGAGTCTAAGTAGTAAGTGTATAGCTGTCCATTATACAATTTTGCCTATTTTATGTTTGAAATTTTTACAAAATAAAAAGTAAAAGTCAAATAAAATGTCATGACCCTAACAAAGAATATTCGTTTTCTTGGTATTACTGTTCTACCAACTAATCCAACAATTCCTCTTCCAGCTCATATGAGGCCTTATTAAAACCTCACATGCTAGTAGGACTAGCAACTGCTTATTCACATCTTGTAGATGTGTCTACAAAGTTCCTAGGGGAAAGTCTTTAAATAAAGGGGCTATAGGTTAGAAGATCACACACCCTGAAGGGCATACAAATGAGGAACCTTTTCAAAAATCTGCATCACAAGAAAAACAAGAGACCTGTTACCATAGAAACTGTTTGAGTGGCTAGACTGTTTCAAAGGAAAGTGGCACTTCTATCAAGGAAAAAAGTCTGAGGTCCTTGCTAGGACCTCATTCATGCGTCAGCTGCTGAAAGTCTACACATGAGCAATGAGACAATACTGACCAGCATGCCCATCCTACGGAGACCTCAGCATGGCAATTCAACTCCTAGTCCAGCCGCCCCTCCCTGTAGACCAGATCCATAAAAGTCTTGAAGTGACTTGTCCAGAGTCATAAACTAGTTAATGAGGATGCTGTGACTAGTCCAGACTAGCCGTTCTTCCCATTACACCAGGATGAGTCTTTGGGCTCCACCCTCAAAAAGGGTGTGGTGTACTGTGGTGAAGGGGGAATAGAGAGAAATGGATATTAAAATGAAAGAAAAGCCCAGCCGGGCGTGGCTCAGTGGTTGAGCATCAACCTAGGATCAGGAGATTGCGGTTCGATTCCCGGTCAGGGCACATGCCCGGGTTGCAGGCTCGATCCCCAGTCAGGGGCGTGCAGGAGGCAGCCGATCAATGACTCTCTCATAATGGATGTTTCTCTCTCTCTCCCCCTCTCCCTTCCTCTCTCTGAAATCAATAAAGGCATATTTAAAAAAATAAAAAAATAAAACTAAAGAAAAAAAACAGCAGGGATAAGCATAGCTTCCACTGAGACAAATCCTGAAGGTACTAACAGGTGGAGGCTGTCTGCAAACTACTCCTTGCAGCTGAAATGCAAATTGTTTCTGATGGCATTTAGAGTGGCACACCTGCATGGTTACCTGGGCATTAACAGAGAGCACATATTTTGAAGGGGTGGTCAGTTGGAGAGGTTTGATCTATAGCAGCTCTTCGGCTAGGCCCTTGCTGAGTTCACAGCCTCTCAGCTGAACTCCAGCACTCAGTGCCTTCATTCCTGCTCATGAACATCTTACTACAAGTGCATAAACTGTACAATAGGTATCACTGTATTTTAAGCTATTTTAGGGAGAAATGCCTTGTTTGGGACCTTTGGCAATGGCCTCTGTTGAACTCGGCACTGATTCCTACTTAGAACAAATAAAAAGTAATACATGTACGTAAAACACATCATGCCTCACAGCAAGAACCACATACTCTCAGCAAAGTGCTTCACTGAAACAGAGTCTGGGCCAACCAGACCTCAAAAAAGTTCAACCCGGAATTCAGCAAGGGCCCATTTCCTCACCTAAACCTGGTTGCTAGTTCACAGAACTCTAGATAGGCAATAGCTGTTGATAAATTGGGGGGAAGGGAGGATTCCCTCAAGGTTAGCAACCCAAACTCAAAAAGATGGTAAAGAAAGATGAGAGGAAGAGAGCCAATAATAAAGGCCAAACATCGCATCACAAGCCTCACGTAGGACCTGTGCTTCGGTCGCCAGCTCCAGTGTGGGAATGAGGCAGAGTGGTTTTTCAAGACACACTGTGCACTAAACTAAAATACTAAACTGCCCTAGGGAGGAGATGGAAGAGTAGGAAACAAATGCAGACAAGAGGCTAGAACATAATAAAACCTCACAGCCATGGTGAGAAAAGACAAGGGAAAATCAGTAAAGTGTTTTCAGAAGGAAAAGACCTATTCGATTTTAGTAAAATCACATTGGCACTAAGGATTGGAGCAGGATAAGCTAGGAGGCAAGGCAGCCAGTTGAGAAGTTCCTGTATTCAGGTGAGAGATGACTAAGAGTCAGAACAAAAAAGACAGTATCCAAAGATACTCTGGAAGTAGAAGAGTTACGACTTAGAGCAAGAGTAAGCAAGGGGATTAATAAGAAAAAAGACTTGCAGATGAAACAAATGGCCAGATTATAAAGGCTAGACCAACTAGCAATGTGTGTAAAGTCAAGTTCCCTAGAAAGGCTAACTGGTCAGAATAAACTTTAAAACATCAGAGAAAGGAGCCAGCCCTAATGCCTTCTGTGCTGATCTTTTAAGTTTAAAATAAACCTAACTGCTCTGAAAACTCCATTTATCCTTTTTAATATGTTTTTATTGATTTTAGAGAGAGAGGAAAGGAGAGGGAGAGAGAAAGAAAGAAAAAACAAACAAACATCAATCGGGTGCCTCCTGTACGTACCCCTGACCAGGAATCGAAGTGGCAACCTTTCAGTGCATGGAACCACCCCCAACCACCTGAGCCACACTTGCCAGGGCAAGCTCTATTTAATTTTAACTTTATGGTACAGGCAACTATGAATACTAGTCATTCTTTTTATTCCAGAAGCCTTAGACCATAATCTTCTCTAAAGCAACATGGACTATTTCTGTTTAAAAAAAAATTGTTTTCCTCCGGCATTCAGTTCAAAAACTACCTTCCTCATAGCCAACTGTGGTCTCAAGTGTCCCTGCCAGAGACTTCTGGTCCCTGCTAGCACAGACCATGGGCTCCTTGAGGGCCAAGACCTGGCCAACAGGTTTTGCTTCCCCTTTAACAACTGGCACAGGGTCATTCATAGAGCTGTTGTTTGGTGAATACTCACACAGTGCATCTTCAAAGGATTTCTTAAAATAAATAAAAATACAATAGCTATAAATTTAAGAATACACAACATTCTATAGAATGAGTTACTAACTCAACAAGGACGAAACAGGTCTCCTCTAACTTCAAAATGATATTCATAATAAACCCTGAAGACATTATGCTAAGTGAAATAAGCCAACCACGAAGGATAAATGTGGTATGCTTCCACTCATATGAGGTACCTAGAATAGTCAAATGCATACAGAAAGTAGAATAGTGTTTACCAAGGGCTGGGGGGAAGGGAAATAGGGAGTTACTGGCTAACGAGTTTCGGTTTGGGATGATGAACCGTTCCGGAGATGGATAGTGGAGATGGATGCACAACAATGTGAATGTACTTAATGACAATAAACCATATACCTGAAAATGGTAAATTCTCTTCTGTGCATTTACCACAATAAAAAACAAACAAAAAAAGAGTGTACACCATTTAAGTATATGCGCTTTGACACAGGTGCCAACATACAGCAGTGAACATGATTCAGATATGTTAGTACAGATGGGACATAATTATGCTGTATTATGGTTGCCTAATTGTTCAAAAAGAAGTTAAAATAAATGTGTATCTCTGAAATTTATATACCGCTGTAGTTACAGATAAAATTACTTTAAATGAAATGAAATATTAAGAATTTATAACTACTATTAAAAAGTACAAGACCTAAAAACACATGTAAAACAGAACTGAAGTTTCCAAACAGTAAAACCATTAAAACAGACTTGCATTTATAAATGACAACATAATTAAATGTGCTTAGACAAAATACATAAAATTTTGGTTTTCAAACAGCTCCCTCAAAAGAATAAGTGCAGGAAAGGTTTGTTAGTTATTAATCCACCTTACAATTGAATGTAATGTAGCTAACTTTTTTTGGAATCATTCATGAATTCTTCTGATCAAAAACTTTGTGAAATATCTTTAAGTCAGGATACGAAGAAATGCCTCAAAACCAAAACTACTTGGCTTTCTCTTTGCTAGAACTCAGGAAGAAAAGCAGAATTCCTGTGTCTTACAAGTCTCACGTATTAATTGGTTCTTCATATGAAATTCTAACATGGGCACTTGAAACCTGAGGGGGCACGATGTCAATTAGAACGGGAATGCTGTAGTCACTCACGTCTAAGTTCCTGCTGTGACCTCTGGCAAGTGACTTAACCTGAGCCTCCTCAGTTTCCACCTCTTTAAAATGCATATGTTCATAGCAGCACAATTTACAATAGCTAAGATCTGGAAACAACCCAAGTGCCCATCAGTAGGTGAGTGGATAAAAAAAGCTGTGGGACATTTACACCATGGAATACTATGCAGCTATGAAAAAGAAAGATCTTTTATCCTTTGGGACAGCATGGAGGGAACTAGGAAGTATTATGCTAAGTAAAATAGGCCAGTCAGAGAAAGATAAGTATCATATGATCTCACTTATATGTGGAATCTAGTTAACAAAGTAAACTGATGAACAAAATAGATACAGAGATATAGAAGCATGGAGCAGTTAGGTGAATTTCAGAGGGAAGGTGGGGGTAAGGGTGGGAGAGATCAAGAACTTAGAGGCATATACACATGACCTATGGACACAGACAATAGTGTGGATAAGTCCGGGGACGGGAGGTGGATGCCAGGTGGAGGGGATCAATGGGGGGGGAAAAGGGGAAATCTGTAATACTTTCAACAATTTGAAAAAAAAAGGTTTTGAACATAATTAAATACTAACTAAAAAAGAAAAAGAAAAAAATGCACATGAACTCCAAGTTGACAGGAGGACCACATGAGGTCACACGTATACAACCTGGCCTGCCATCCCAGAGGCCTGGTTCCTGTGCTCTTCTCTTGACGCCGCAGGCTTTCATTCACCAGCACCCAGCATGTCACCACCTTGATACACACCGAGGGGAACTCACTTGATCCTGACAATCAGGAAAAAGTACCTCAAAATTTTTTTGTTTCCTATAATTTGTCAAATTACTCCCCACAGGGTAACAATCTAAGGTGACCACATTAAGCTATTGAAACTACTAACATCACCTTCAAATCAGATCTCATTACTCACTGCTAGCACGCACAGCACCTGTAGCACTTCACATATGCTGGGCATTTGCTTCTCTTAGCGCTTTATGTGTATGAACTCATTTAATCCTCACAATGACCCTGTAAGGTGGAAGGGTACCATTAACGGGCCCATTTCACAGATGAGGCAATTGAGGCACAGCTGGTAAGTAACAGGATCTGCAGCCAGGCATTCTGGCTCAAGTCTACTAGGGGTCACGGTGACCTCTTCCTTTGATCCTTGCTCCTTTTAAAACCATTTTTGCCAACACTTCCACTCTTGGATCTCCTGCATCTAATACCTCGCTCTAGGGCTGTCTCTGCTGCTGCTTCTCTCACTCTCCTTGCTCTCTGAATGCAGACATCTCCTAAAGTTTAGGCCACCTATCTCCTCCTCTCACTCATTTAAGAAGCTCAGGCACTCTCCGAGCTTCACTATCAGCTTTATAGTGATAATCCACAAGTGCCATCTCTTGGGCTGTTTAAGTCACTCCCTTTTCCTCTGCACACATGCAAATTCCAGCCACTCTTGTTTCAATATCTGTCTAGTTGCTTTCAGTGCATAACAAAACACCCCAGAATTTAGTGGTGTACAACTATTTTGATTATGCCCTTGGACTCTGTCGGTCAGGAATTCAGACAGGGCACAGAGGACATGCCAGGCCTCCACTCCATAATGTCTGGGGCCTCAGTGGGGACGACTAGTCAGCTGTGGGCTGGAACCATCTGGAGGGTCTTCACTCCCATGTCTAGTGCTTGATGCTAGCTGCTGGATGGAACCTCAGCTACAGCAATCAGCCGGAACGCCACATGTGGCCTCTCCATGCCGCAGAGCTTCCTCACAGTATGGCATCCCAGGGTAAAAGGACTTTTTACACGACTCAGGGCTCCAAAGTATCCCACATTCTTAAAACACTTTCCAGCAAATCGAGCTCCACAGTTCTCCCTCACTAAAAGGAAGGAATATACTAAGCACCAGGTGCTTTTTGCATACCTTCTTAATTCCTTACAGGAGTCTAGGCGAAGCAGGTATCACTACCCTTTACAAAAAGGGAAAGGTGACAATTAAGTTTAGAGACATGCCAGTAACTACACAGATAATTAAGGGACAAGGTCACATTCAAATTCTGGCTCCTTCTACATGCAATAAAGATTACAATGAAGATCAACCTTGCAAATATATATCTTTAACTATGTTCCTCTGATATCAGGGTAAAGGTTTTCAGTAACCAGATTTTTCTTGCTGGCTCATCATTAGGAAGAACTGTATTTCTTTTACTCCTATATTTGAAACAACTTTGTCATAATGCTTTTAATTTATCTATTTGAAAATACATGCACATACTTCAAAAATCAAAAACGGAAAATATAGTGAGAAGCCTTGCTTCTACTGGTCTGCCATCCCCAGTTCACATCCCTAGTAACACGTAGCAGTTCTGAAGGCCAAAATAAACATTTCTGCCATCCTCCCCGACCTTTTTCATACAAAATATGTATAGCTCCTCTGCATCATTTAGTCATTCCAAGGGACTAGACATGTAGGTTGCTTCCATTCAAAGCTGCAGTAACTAACCTTAGCATGCATCCGTTCCTGTATGCAAGTATATATAAGATAAACTCCCAGAGGCAGGATTTTCAAGTAGGAAATACACATCTGTATTTGATAGATGTTGCCAAGTTATCCTCCATAAGGACAGTTATATTCTCAACGGAAATATTTGTTTCCCTATAACTCCAATAACAATGCAGTATCAAATATCTGGGTTTTTGCCAATCTAAAACGGAAAGCATGTAGCTGGGCGGGGGGGGGGGGGGGGGTTGAGTGCATTTCTTACTGAAAGTGAGGTCAAGCATCATTGTATGTGTTATAGAGTCATTTGTATTTATTTTCCAGTGAATTGTCTGTTTACCTGCCTTGCCAATTGTTTTTGGCCTTTCTCTCACATTAATTTCAAGCATCTCTTTTTATCATCCTGTTGTCCACAACATAAATGGAAATATTTCTTCCCAGTTTGTCATTTGATTCATTTGCGTTGGTATTTGACATGTGAAAATTCTTAGTTTTTAGATAGTGAAGTTACAATAATTTTTTTATGTCTTTTAGATTGAGTCTAAATCAGGTAGATCTTCACTGCAGAATTAGTATAAGAAATTAAAAACCTTATTTTAAGCTTTATTTTAAATACTTTTAAACTTATCAAGGAGTTGCAAAAAAAGCCTAAAGAGTTTCCATATACCTTTTTTTGTTTTTTAATATATCTTTATTGATTTCAGAGAGAGGAAGGGAGAGGGAGAGAGAGAGAAACATCAATGATGAGTGTCATTGATCAGCTGCCTCCTGCACGCCCCCTGCTGGGGATCGAACCCACAACCCAGGCATGTGCCCTGTCTGGGAATTGAACCTCGATCTCCTAAATCCTAGGCCGAGGCTCAACCGCTGAGCCACACCCAGCCGGGCCGTATACCGTCTTTATAGAACTCCAGTTAATAAATTCAGAAAGAATTAAAGAACCAAAAGTCATTATTTTGCAACTTCTAATTGTGGCAGGCAGTTAGATAGACATGAGCAGAGCAGGGTGGGCCAGTTACAGAAGGTCACGAAGGCTGAACTTCCCAGACATCTAACAGTGAAAAGGAACTGGTAGAGCAGATATTGGAGAGAGATATTCAAGACCTCACCCTTAAGACCCCCTCTCCACCCTAGAATGGCAGGTACTGAAGATAAGTATTGTTATTCAAGACCTCGCCCCTAAGACCCCCCTCTCCACCCTAGAATGCCTCTGGTCATGCAGGTCAGATTCTCCTGATCTTTTCTCCCCTGGCATGTGGTTAGTCATGTGGTAGACCCCCACCCTTAGAGGAGAGCAAGGGGACGGGAGGAAGCCCCATCAAACCTCCGTACAAGGAAGATAACAAGACGGGCCCTGATAGGTCAGTTTGGAGAAGAAAGCAGTTAACTCCTCTCCAAGGGGTTAAACGGAGCCCTAGCCCACTCCCCAGGGCAGTTCTTTTGAGCTGCCTGTGAGATTTGGGTGTACTTTCTCTTTACTTGCCCAATAAATCTTCTCTAGGGAGTGGAGTCTTGGCTCTGAATTCTTTTCTTAGCCAGAACTCAAGTACCGAGGTTGCTGAATCCAGGTCTGTCTGACTCCCACTCAGACACCTGGTGCCATTCCTGCCGCCTACAACATAATCAGTACTGAATCTAGGCAATCACCAATGGCTACTAAAACCAGTAGGGGAAAGGCTAGTTAAACAGAGATGGAACAGCAATAGAATTAGGTGAGCTGGTCCATGGCTGCCTCCCATTTACCTGCCTTTCCCTTTTGAGAAAAATTCAGCCTTGACTTCCACCCAAGGCTGTAGTCTTGCCCCATCCCCAAAGGTCCACCATTTCAGCAACACAGCAAAACTTCCTAGGAATGAGCCTTCCTAGCACCATGGGACATTATCCAACCAAGAGGCTGGTCATTAATGAGTCCTTCAGACTTATTTATGACCAAAAGGTGAAAGTGTGAACGAAAAGGGGCCACATACTAAACCTGACAAGCTCAGAGGCCTGCATAGTGGGCCTTACAAACTTAAGAGACTGAAAGCAGCCACATAGGATGGTCTGAACACAAATATTCCTAACTAAAAGTGGGTCAAGGTGGGTAATCACATCCTAGGGCTGTAGCTTCCTTGACAAAGGTCAATCTTTACCTAAAGCTAGCCTGTATTGTCTTTTTGCATCTAAGATACTATACCTTTAAAATGTCAGAGTAATCTTTTCCAGACCCCTCAGAGCACACCCACCACCAGAGCATAAGATCACAGAATCCCTCATTGCTACTGTGTTCCCAGAATACAGTCTCTATGTGCTGTAAATGTTAATTATTTACCATCCCGTAACCACCAATGTAAAAGAAGTATACGTCTCTCCGTTTTACTTTTTATCCAATCTCCAAGATTTCCTCACTTTGCCTTTTCCTACCCCCTTAATCTACCTCAAAGGGATTTCACGTAACCCTCTTTAGGTCTCTTCCTTTGATTCTAATGTATAAAATAAGCAGCAAAACTGCCATTCTCTGGAACATTTTCTCAGTTCACTGAACATTTTGCTTTCCAGCAATTGTCATCAATTTGGCTCAAATAAACTCATAAAAATTCTCAAAAAACAAGTTGATCTGGTCCAAGGTCACCCTGTGATGCTAGATTCAAAAGATAGCCAGTTTCTGGGAGAGGTTATAGTGTGTCTTCCAGCCCTGCTCCCCAGCCCATAAGCTATAGCCCAGTGATAAACAGTAACCAGGAAAGCTGAATACACCCGTGATAAGGTACACAGGAGGGAGTAAGAGAAGGTATACCAGGCACCTTTGAAGAAAAGCTCCACTGTAGGGAGAACCGACAAATTCCCCAGAACACCAGAAGTTAGTATCAATCCACTTAGGAGGAACTGAAAAAGTAGTAATAATTTGGGGAATGTAAAGTACCAACTTATTTTATACTTTACAACACTTAAGTCAACACAATTAAACAAGAATTAATATACAAAGATATAAAGTATCTTGTTTACAATCATAGAAAAATGATAGTTTCAAAGAAGTCTGTTTCTATCCAAAACAATCCATGTAGTCATTAGCATATGCTCTCTCCTAAAGAAATTTAAATGAGGAATTGTGCAGGATTGTTTTCTCTGTTACTCTCGTCTATATTTTCTGCAGATTTAAGGTATCCTTCCTTCTCTGTCCCACCCACGTTGGTGCAAGGCCTCAGCCACCACCATTTCAGGTTTACTTCTTTAAGTTCAGCATCATCCTCTCCTTTGTCTTCTCTTTAACTATGTACCTCTAAGAAATCAATGTAAAATCCTTAAGTGTGATCCTCTAGGTAGAGGCTTTCAAACTTTTTAACACAACCCACAATAAGAAATACATTTTACATCTGGGGCCAGCATGCACCAGAAAAAGTCAATCACCAGCTCTACCATGAAGCTGCCAACCTCTCTGCCTCAGTTTCCCTGTCACAGGTATAAGAGAACAGTGTTACCCCAAAACTGAGGATTAACCAAGAGCGTCCATAAAACACTTAGAACATAAAAAGCATTCAGTCTATGGCTACAAATAATTCTTAAATAGTCCATGGTCTTTTTTATTGTAGTAGAATACGAACACAAGTCATCATTTTAACCATTTAAAGTGTACAATTCAGTAATATTGCACCCATCACCACTCTCTAGTCCCGGAACATTTAATACCCCAAGAGGAAACTCGTACCCACTCCACCCGTCTCCCGAGGCCCTGGCAACCCCTAATCTGCTTTCTGTCTCTAGGTCCACGGACTTTTTAAGTAATAAAGTAACACTTGACTAAAGCAGTTTTCTAAGGTAAAAGGGAATGTTCTTTGGAGTCATTAGTGCTATGGCTCATGAGACAAACTTCTGCTAACCACTTCTTAGGAAAACCTTGGGAGCCACTTTAAGTGAATTCTGTGACCTGTCTTGGGGTCAGAAATCCCTCTCTCCTTGGCAAGATTCCCAAAGCCTGGCCAGGGCAATGAGGAGATGGCTTTCTGCATCCACAAGAGGCGGAAAGAGCAAGCCTCATCTATGAGCAGGTCTCTTCAGGATGTCAGAGAATTTCACCAATGATAGCACATTCATCAAAGAAAGAATGTTTTATTCTTCAGTCTCTGCATTTTGAAATTCTGCTTTTGAAGCTCAACTCTTCCATCAAGGGGTGAAAAAGTGAATTTGGGCACATTTCTTGGCTTTAGGATGTAATATCATTTCCTTTGGGGGCCCCACCCCTCTCACACTCTGATGTGCCGCCCTTCCTTTGGAACACTCGACAAAAATAACTTTATTCTTCCCCAGACCTACTAAGGGAGTTGCCAGATGGAGGCTCCCTGAGGGAAGTAACAGTGGCAGGGAGGTTACTTGCAAAAGCAGCGCAGTTTCTCAGAGAGTAAAGCAGAAGGCTTCTTAGGCGAAAGAAGGAAAGAAAGGTCACAGTGAGGCACCTAAGATGCGATCCACAGAATATCCTTTAGTCCCAGGTGTGTAAGTCAGAAGCTTTTTGTTCTTTCTCTCGCGCCCCCCCCCCCCCCATTTGAAGACCAGCACAGCAAACAGGCAGCCAAGTCCTCAGTCGTTTTCCACGCGTGTCCACCCCCACCCCCGGCCCTCCCGCGTCCTGAGTGAAAGCCTGACCCTGAGAGGGCCAACGCCGCGTACTTGGAGTGGGGAGTGGGGAGGGGAGCCGGGGGACAGGCGACCGAGGGACTCAGTTCCGTGACCCAGAGTTCAGCGACTATCCCTGACTCCCAGGGGGTCACTTTATTGCTTTGGGGCGGGGGGGGGGTGGAATAGAGGGAGAGGCTTTAAGCAGCAAACTAGCCCCAGAAGCCTCACACCTCAAACTCCAGAACTGCCGCAGAACTGCCCCGAGTTCTGAAGAGTCCTGAACTAGAGTAAACTCGACGTGGACCAAAGAGAATTACAACTTTCCGAAGACCCGGGAGCCTGGCGAGCCAGGGAGAGTGCAGGTCCCCGAGTTTGCGGTGAAGCATCACCCCGGGCCCTCCACGCACACGAAGCCGAGGCTTCACCCCAGACCTACCGAAAAATGAGACCTCAAGAGCAGGGCCGACGCAGGAAGGCGTCACTTCCACGGGCGTGCAGGCGCTCCTGCCGTGGGTCCAGCACCCCGCCCTGCGCAACTCAGTGGCCGCGGTCCCGCCCACCCGAGGGCTGCGCGCGGGGCGCAGGGGGACCCCCCCAGGGCGGCCGCAGCGGGTGCAGAGGCCGCTGCGCCCTAGAGCGCCCGAAATGCGTCCCACGCGGGGAGCCGGTCAGGGCCGAGGGCGGGGTTCAGAAGGTGACAGCACTGGGCTCCCTCCGCCAAGAGTGAGGCAACTGGAGACTTCCCGGAGCCCGCGCGCGCTTCCCGCAGCCGCCCCCGCGCCCCGCGGGTCCCGGCAGCCCGCGCCCGCGCCCGCGCGGCGGCGGCCCCCACCTGAGATGGTCTCCCGGTAGCCCTTGGTGAAGAACTGCATGGCCGTGGCCGCCCTCCAGGGCGTCCTGAGCAGCCCCTGCCGCTGCGGGTCTTCGCCCAGCGAGCGCAGGATGGACGAGTAGGCGGCGGCCAGGTTGGGGAGGCTCAGGTCGTTATCCTCGTCGCTGCGGGGCCGGTCGCCCTTCCAGCCGCCCGCCGGCTGGGCGCTCTTGGTCTCGGGCCGCGGCGGCTTCTCGGCGGGCCGGCTCGGCCCGGGCCGCGGCGGCTCCCCCTCCAGGCAACCATTGCTGCACCGGGGGTCCCGCGGCTTCGCCGGCGCTCGCACCGGGCCCTTCTCCATGGCCCCGCCGCTGCCGCTCCGGAGGGACGGTGGGACGCTGCAGGCGCCGCGGCTAAACTTCGCCGGAGGCCGCGGGCAGTGGGCTCGTGGGCAGAGAAGCCCGGGCAAGGCAGGCGACTGGTCGGGGGCACCGGGACAGAAGCAGCCCGGGGTTCTTTTTATGGGCCAAGCGGCTCTGCCGGCACCGCGGGGCGTCCCTATTGGTGGGCGCCGCCTCGCGTCACGGCTGTAGCCCCGCCCGTCGCCCCGCCCCCGCTCCGGCGCCCGGGAGGGTCTATGGGGCGAGAGAGGCTCCGAGCCGGGCGCCGCGGGGCGCGGGCTGCCCGCCGGGGGGCGCAGGACGCCCGCCGCGCTCCCGCGCTTTGGCGCCAGCGGAGGGCTGTGGGTCGGGCTCCTCGAGTTGTTGCGGGACGAGCGAAATCTGAACGGAGGCAGGTGTCTGGAGCTGGGACCTCGGCGGGGGGCGGCCCGGTCTGGAGGCCCGCTGAGCCCTCTCTTTTTAGGGAAAGAGGGTGCTGCATCGGAAGTGCCCCGGTCCCCCCGCCCTGGGAAAGATGAGCCGACCGGTCGCCTCGTCGGGGAAGAGACTGGGTTAAAGGACTGTGGGAAAGGAAACCATCTCTTATGCGCTTAGGGCAATAGAATAGTATGACTTGAGACTCCTGAGTTCATAGTTTAAAACACGCGCAGCCCACCCTCTGCCCGTTTCAAAGGGAAGGTTACAAGTGGCCCTAATGTGAGTCATATCTATGCCTAGGAAAGTGGCGTTTGACCCTGGAGAACTTTGACCCTGGAGAACTTGATTTGCAATCGAAGCGACTCCTTTGCCCTGATGTTGATACAAATTGTGAAACATTATTGATCAATGGACTCTTAACCAGTGACATCTGCTTTGACTCTTTTAAGATTTAAAAGGTGACTTTTTTTCCTCACTGGAGGGATTATGAAATAATCCCAAAGGTGAGTTTTAAAACATTGTTAACTTAAGAAACATTCAATCCTGAGATAAACTTTTTGTGAGCCAAACTGTCAACATATGTTGGGGAGCCAAAATCTCAACGGATTGAAATAATGCTCCAGAAAATGGCAGTTTTGCACCTTATTTTATACATTACAATCAAAGGAGAGGACACAGGTGGGTTACGTGAAATTCATTGGTGATAGATTAGGGAGGTAGGAGAAAGCAAAGTGGGAAAACCTCTGGGATTGGATAAAAATAAAATGATAGACACATATTTCTTTTACATAGGTGAGTACAGGATAGTTAACAGTGAATAGTTAAGATAACAATAACAATGAGAGGATTCAGGGTCTCGGCCCTGGTGCTTTGAGGGCCCTGAAAAAGGGGAAACTCCTTTGTTTTGCAAAGGCTTGTGTTAATCAGGTATGTTATTTCAGATGCAAAAGACAACCTATCTGGTTAAAGTGAAAATTAACCTTTGTGAAGGAAAGGGCCAGACTACCAACTATAAACTGCTTAACCCGTTGATCACTGACCCATGAACCCCAGTAGGGGGCGTGCAGGAGGTAGCTGATCAATGACTCTCTCATCATAGATGTTTCTGTCTCTCCCTCTCCCTTCCTCTCTCTGAAATCAATAAAAACATATATATTTTTTAAAAAGTTTTAAGCCCGGCCGGGTATGGCTCAGCAGTTGAGCATCAACCTAGGATCCAGATTGAGGTTCAGTTCCCCATCAGGGCACATGCCTTGGCTGCAGGCTTGATCCCCAGTTGGGGGCATGCAGGAGGCAGCAGATCAATGACTCTCATCATAGATGTTTCTGTCTCTTCTCTCTCCCTCTCCCTTCCTCTCTCTGAAATCAATAAAGATATATTTTTTAAAAATAAAAAAGTTTTCATTTCAGACCATCTTTTGTGATTAATTTAGGTCTCTGAGTTTGCAAGGCTGCCACGCAGGCCTGCCCTGAGCTTTTCAGGTTTAGTATGTGGCCCCTTTTCATCCACAACCTGTATCACATTATCTTATGATTTGCTCCAGAGGGTTTCTAAGGCTGATTTTCTGACATATAAACAAATATTAAAAGGCTTGGGATCAGACAAAGCAGGAGGGAAGCCCCTGGAATTATTCTATATTAATAAAGTAGCTCAGTCATTATAATTAGTGTTTATTGAATGTCTGCTCCAGGCATAGCTCTGTTCTAAACATTAAGGAAAGAAATATGGAGATTGACTGGCCTCTTAGGCATCTTTAATCTAAAATAGAAGAAATGTTCATGTAAATGGGCTTTTTAAAGATAGTTATTGAATTTCTATGTACATTAAATACCCAATTACATAAATCAAGAAATATGAACATCCTTTGTAAAGTCTCTTTGTCACTCTCCTAATATTTATTGTAAGGTTTTTTTTCCCCCTCATTGGCAAGGTCCTGCAACATTTTTTCCCTTTAACTACACTGGCCACTGGCCACTGTTTCAAGCATAGTTGGAGACAACATTGAAGGATGGCCTTATATTTAACAAATGAAAACAAAGATGCCAAGTGAGGTACTTTAAAAACGGAGAGATTTGACGGAGATGCTTTCATTAAGTGTTTTGCTTTGTGTGTTTTGTGTGTGTGTGTAGCAATCTTTTGTGTTCTTTTAAAACCATTTCTAAACATTAACTAATACTATATTTCCCAAAGACAATTTCTAATGGATTTTTTACCCTAAAAATTAACATTTTCTTATGAAGACTGCCACTGAGGCATCAGCACGTTTGTTGCCAATTATCAATACAAAGTCTCTGGATTTGTTCTAATACATATTTACCTGTAAAATGGAGGCAATGCTTTTAGCTAAATGCCCAAAGGTAACATAAAGAAGCTTTAAAATTGCCAACATTAATAAACAGTTTGACAGTGAAATGTGGGTAGTTGGGTGGCTATAAGTAGAAATGAGAAAAGAGGAAAAACCTGAAAAAAGAGAGAGATGTTCCACAGAATCGATTAGCATAACATGGCCCAGGGGTAAAGTGGTGCGCATTCACAGCCAGGAATTGTGACAGCGTCTATGTTTCTAACCCAGTATGTGACCCATTTTCACCTTTGACCCAAACTGGGAGTTGCTTTCTACCGAAAAGCCTGGGGTTTTTGTTTTGAACTCTTCCATTTCTAGGGTAGTGACGGCACAGAGAAGCAGGCGAGTGAAACGCACAGCATCGAGGATCGCATACTGCGGGGCTGCAGGGAGGCACCCGTCAAGGGTGCCAGGGAAACCACCCTTAGGCGTTTGGCAGTGGGAAATGGAAAAAAGCAAATTTCTTTGCGTGCAGTTGATGGAGGCTCTATATTTACATTCAAACTTTGGAGGAGATTCTGGATCAAGGTGGAAAGATATACGGGACACTGCCTTATCCCACTCCCCACTTCCAGAAGCAGGACTGTGGAGTCAGTGGAATCCGTGGGTGTCTCCCCGAATCCCCCGGGCTCAGCCAGCTGAATGGAGGCCCTTCCCTTCCGACGGAGGCGGAATGGAAGTGCTCCCGGGAAACCCCGGTGGGGCTCGGGGCTGCCTGTCGCTGTGTCCAATTCAACAGAGGCAGGGGTGAATCATACAAGGCGTTTATTGAGAAGGCCGGCCAACCAAGAAGGCACACGAGCATCCAAAACCTGTCTTCAGGAGTGGCCCGAGGGATCGGGTTCTGTGGGGCAAACTGAGGCTGGGAATGGAAGGCAGCTAGTGCAGTCCTGGAAGTCATTCTTTTGATCTTGGTTGCCTGGGGATGTCTGGGGATGTCCCGATAAGGTGATATTTTAACCACTGTTCACAGCTGCTGGGCCACCTCAATTGCTTCAGTCTAGGATCAAGGGGAGTGTAGGGTGCAAAGGCCTAGGAGAAAGAAGCCTAAGGGGGAAAAACTCAAACCCCTGCTTGCATAAGTATATGTGTTCTACAATTTTATAAGTAATATAATTATATTTCAGATTAATTCAGGTGCTCAATCTTTGGACATTGTAAGTGCCCCTATCAGAAGAACATTTAGAGAGAAAATGAGAGAATTTGAACACTGAGCTTACTCTCCGAGATGGAAGGAAGGGCTCCACACTGAGTTGAGGAAACTATCCAAAGACCCCTCACAAGGGAAGAACAGTCATACCCCCAAAATCTCATGTCCCTGGTAAAGGATGTTTAATACCATCTCAGAAGAATGAGAGGATGCTAATAAGACAGGTGCTAGTGGAGAGTACACTCTTCCACAGCTGAAGGCTGTCCCAACCTTCACTGTTCCTCAGGGAAGAAGAGATATAAACTCCTCAAGCCACAAACCGTAGCAGAGTCAGGAAAACAAATGGGCGTCCTGCTGTAATGGGAAATGCAAAGGAGTCACCCTCAGTAACAGGCATGGACAGAAGGCAGAGAAGCAGCCTGGCAACTGCGCAGGCATGCAACAGCCAAACGAAACGAAACGAAAGAAGGGGGCAAATAATACAGCATGTGGAAGATGTAAAGACAAAGAATGCGACTGAGAAGAAACCAAAGCTCATGGGCCCAAAGAAAATTCCTCACAAATCCTTTCTGCTACAGAACAACTTAATAAAAACACAAATTCAAATAAGGCAGAAACCAAGATAATATAATAATAGAACTGCAAAAGGAGTTGGAGATCTAAGGAAAGAAACCGAGGATCCTATTATTATGGAATTAATTAGACCATGTACAAAATAGATACTGTTGAAAATTCAATTACTGATATGAAGTAAGACACTAGAATGAATGTACAATAAAAAGAAGATGACAGCTATTAGAGAAGACCAAGATGACCTAGCATAAGAATAATTAGGGTTCCTGAGGTAGAGAACTCAACAAATGAGAAGATATAGTCAAGATATAATATAAGCATATTTTTCTACCAGAAATAAACCTCTATATGTTCAAGTGATTACAACAAGAGTACCAAGACAATTCAGTGGGATAAAGAAAACTCTTTTCAACAAATGGGACTCAGACAACTGGATACCTACATGCAAAAGAAAGAAGTTGGATCTCTATCTCACACCACATACAAAAATTAACTCAAATAGATCAAAGACCTAAATGTAAGAGCAAAAATTATAAGCTTCAGAAGAAAACATAGGCATAAATCTTCATGACCTTAGTAGGCAAATATATTTCTTAGAATAACACCAAAAATGGAAGCAACAAAAGAAAAAAAGATAAATTAAACTTCACCAAAATTAAAAACTTTTGTGCTTCAAAGGATACTATCAAAAAAGGGAAAAGACAACCCACAGAATGAGAGGAAATATTTGCAAATCATATATCTGGTATGGATTAGTATCTAGAATATATAAAGAACTCTTACAACTAAATAATAACTAGACCAGCAGAAATGGAGTGGGGCTTGGGAGCTGGGGTGCAGAAGGGGCTCAGGGCCAGGCTGTGGGGGCTCCGAGCGAGTCAGATGGGCAGCAGAGACCTGGACCTTCCCAGCCCAGGAGGTTCCAGCTGCCTCCACAACCAGTCATCCTGGACAAGCACCGCCCCTCGTGCCAGAAAACCAGGCTCTTGAGTCTTGAATTCATTCCTCCAAGAGGAAAAACAAGTCCTCTGAAATTTCAAACAGAAAGAAATGTTAGGAAAGGAAAAAAGTACTCCACATTCCAGAGTTCTATGTTGGAAACATTCTTCATGTTACTATAACCCATATGCCAATGAAAAAACCAGCCAGTTCCTAAGGATTTGCATCCAGAGATCAGCAACTACCTGGAGCTACTTTTTGTTTGTTTGGTGGTGTTTTTTTTTAATCCTCACTTGAGGATATTATTTTCATTGCTTTTCAGATAGAGTGGAAGGGAGAGAGAGAAACACCAATGTGAGACACATGGATTGGTTGCCTCCTGCATGCACCCTGACCAGGGCCTGGGATGAGCCTGCAATCAAGGTATGTGCCCTTGGCTGGGATCGAACCCGGGACCCTTCAGTCCACGGGTGGATGCTCTAACCACTGAGCCAAACCGGCTAGGGCATGGAGCTATTCTTATCCTTAGGAATACTGCTGAAGGACAAAGTGTTGAGATTTGCTTTGAACTTTATAATCCTAGAATTCAGGAGATCCAAGTGATCAAATTAGAGAAACAACTTGATGACAGCTTGCTACACTTGCGAGATGTCCTTCCTGAATACAGAACTTTTGATATTAATATGAAGCCAATAGTATAAGAATCCAGCCAAGAAGTTCCTATTAATCAGCTGAAAGTAAAAATGAAGCCTAAGCCCTGGTCCAAACACTGGGAGTTTCCAAAGTTTAATATTAAAGGAATCAGGTTTGATCTTTATTTAACTGAAGAGCAAATGAAAGAAGCTCAGAAGTGGAGTCAGCCATGGCTCGAGTTTGATATGATGAGGAAATGTGATACTTCACAAAGTGGAGCCGCAATATGGGGTGAAACTGAAGCATCGAAAAAGTCCTGATCGGAAAATGAATTCAGCTACTCGTAGAGGATATACTGACTCTCAGAGGAGTTTTTAGAGACTAGTTTAATTTCATATATAAGGACATTGCCATTAAATTGACTAAGAATTCATTATTTTATGAGTACTGTTTTAAAAATAGTGTCTCAGTTTATTACTTTAAAAAAAGAAATATATAAAAATAAATAACAAATAGACCAATAACCTCATTTAAAAATGAGCAAAGGATTTGAAGACACTTCTCCAAAGAAATATACACATGGCCAATAAGCACATAGCCATCAGGGCAATGTCAATCAGGGTATAAGTGAATGCCACCTCATACCCACTAGGATGGCTATATTAAATAAGATAGGAAATAACAAGTGTTCCTGAGAATGTAAGAAATCGGAATACGTACACACTGATGGGAGTATAAAATAGTGCAGCTGCTTTAGAAAACAGTCTGGCAGTTCCTTAAACCGTTCAATATAGAGTTCCCATAAGACCCAGCAATTCCAAACCAGGTATAAATCCAAGAGCAATGAAAACTTATGTCCACACAAAAATTTGTACATGAATGTTTATAGCACCATTATTCATAACAACCAAAAAGAGGAAACAACCCAAGTGTCCATCAACTGATGAATGGATAAACAATTTGTGATACATATATATACTGGGATGTTATTCAGCTATAAAAATGAAGCGCTAATATATCCTATAGCATGGATGAACCTTGAAAACATCATACTAAGTGAAAAAGGTCAAATGCAAAAGCCTATATATTGCGTGATTCTATATATGAAATGCCAGAACAAGCAAATGCATAGACAGAAAGCAGATTGCTGGTTGTCTGGGGGGAGTGGGGGGTAGGGAGTGACCGCTAATAGGTACAGGTTCCTTTTTGGGGGTGATGAAAAATATCTGATATTAGATAGTGGTGATGCTTGTACAATTTTGTGAATATACTAAAAGCCACTTTAACCAATGTCACCCTAATACATTTAATTAAAAATATAAAAACCACTGAACTTCACACTTTAAAAGAATAAATATTTTGGTGTATGAATTACATCTCAAAAGAATATTTATCTTAAAAAGTAAAAATACAGTTTGCAAAAATACATACATAGTTTTCTAGAGCAATATGTTGTAGAAAATTTTGAGACAGAATGCTTAACACCGAGCTGCGTAAACTCCAAGGATGAAGAAAGCTTCAAGGATAGAGTTTTTTGAGCATCCAGGCAAGAAAAAACCAAATTGCCTAAATGGGGTTGGGAGTAAGGGCATAGCCTTCAATTTTTCCATAGCAACATCCGTTGCCAAAAAGGGTGGGGGTGGAGGGGAGACAACTTTGTAGATTTAAGGAAAGTAAGTTATACCCACTCAAGAAAGCTTTCAAGTGTAAGGATACACCATCTCAAACACGTATGAACTTAGAAAACACAACTTGAGCATCCTGGAACCAGTTGCTTGAGGATACCGAGGGAGGACTGTATATCCCTAGTGGTTCTGTTTCTTTGGAGAACCCTGACTAATACAGATTTTTCAAAATCAATCCTTTAGATTTTCTTCAGATCCTTTTTTTCCTATTAAATTGAAATAAAATGAATGTGTTTCCATTAAAAATAGCATTTCTGGTTATGAAGCCATTTGGCAAAGGGTTTCAATGACCCTTTAATGAAGAACTGGAATTTCATATTAGAAAGCCACTGACTGCATGGTACATAGTTATGCTCAACAACTGGTCCAGCATGGATATGAAAAAGCCATCACCTATGGCTTTTTAGTTACCAATTCAATAAACTGTATGTGGTTCTCATTCTATAGGGTAGGCTCAGTTATAAATCCCATTAAGCTCCAAGAATAAGCATATATGTTCTTTGGTTAATCTTTTCCTATCGGCTCCACCCCTGTCCCTACTGGGATCTGTTATTCTGTTCCATGAGTCCATTGCCTCTGGACCTGTTTTGTTCACCAGTTTATTTTGTTCATTAGATTCCACATATTAGTGAGATCATGTGATATTTGTCTTCCTCTAACTGGCTAATTTCACTCGGCATAATAATCTCCAGGTCCATCCATGCAGCCGCATAGTATTTCATTGTATGCATGTCCCGCAGCTTTTTCATCCACTCATCTACTGATGGGCACTTGGGCTATTTCCAGATCTTAGCTATTGTAAATAACTTCCAGCACAAGATTTGATTGTAAGACTTCCTCCTAAAAAAAGAGAACACTTGGTTATACATAGCTTCTAACCTTGAGCTACAGTTATGCTACCAAGCCCCCCATTGTTTCAAGTCCTTGGTTCTCCAGCTCTGATGGAGGTCTCGAAGGCATTCAGAAATCCATGGGCTTATATTCAGGGCAGCAGGAACTTGGTAAATTCCACTTTCCCCCATTAGTGACAGGCCACAAATCCCAGGGAATGCATGCAAAGCATCTGGATGACTATCCAGCCACTTGGCAAATCCTCCTACGAGGCAATTTTTTTTTTTTTTTAATATATCTTTTATTGAATTCAGAGAGAGGAAGGCAGAGGGAGAGAGATGGAAAAGCCAATGATGAAAGAGCCGTCATTGATCAGCTGCCTCCTGCACGCCCCCTACTTGGGGATTGAGCCCACAACCCAGGCATGTGCCCTGACTGGGAATCAAACCCCAATCTCCTGGATCCTAAGTTGATGCTCAACCGATGAGCCACGCCCAGCTGGGCCTACGAGTCGATCTTGAGTTGATTAGATGTAATTTCTATTTTTCTCAAAGTTAGTGTATTGGAGATTTTTCAGCTTTAGAGTTCCTCCCACCCAAAAAGAATAATAGGTGTCAACAGGCTTATTTGGTCTTCCATGACAACCATTTTGCTGCCTCATTATACACCACCTCTTTATTCTGTTCAATTCTCTTTCTGAAAAACAAAACTACTTTTCCTATGAGACACAGAGATGCAATGCCACAAAAAGTTGATCCTCCATGAGATTCAAGTCCAGCCCCCTGTGCCTGTGCCAACCCATTGTCATAGGACATACTTCTCCTGATATAGGTGATGGCTTTTTCATATCCATGCTGGACCAATTGTTGAGTGTACAGTAAACACAGGAAGCACAGTATACAAATCGCATGTCATCTTCACTGTCTTCGGGTACTCCCAAAAACTTCCATCTTCCAGCTGAAGGGCTCTCAAGCCTGCTAAGCAAGTTTATTTACTCATGAAGTAAACATGAAGGCCAGTGTAGGTCATGGCTGTGTGGCCACTGTCATAAGGATGACCTGTTCCAGGATCCTTTGATGGATTGAATGGAATACCCAGGTATGAAGAGCCTCAGAAACCACAGCAATTTAGATTTGATCTGTCTTCTGTGGGAAAGACCTGCAGAGAGTAAATCCACTCTATTATATCATCTGTGTTCAACACATCTAAGGAATCCAATATATCCAGCTCTGAAAGTGCAAAAAAATGCAATTGTCAACCTGCTGGTCCCCAGTGAAGATAGTGCTCCAGCAAAACCTGGACGCAACGCTGGAAGAACCACTCTGCACGAACATGCAAGTCTGCAGGAAATTCAGCCGCTCTCTTTCACAGCCCCCACCTGCCACATGTCCTCTGTGGCCACCGTGCTGCTAGGGAGGCAACATCTGCCATGACCCTAACTGCCCACGCTTTCAGTTCTCAGCCAGGCATTGTGAAATGGCCCAATCAAAAAAGATTGTCAAACTCATGGGGCAGCACTCTGTCAACTGCGACAAAGATTATCTGGACACTGAGCATCATATATCTGCAAAGAGTGCCATCAGCCAGGTCTGACGACAAAGCTGTACATCCCACCTGCACATTTCCACTGCTCCCACAGTCTCTCTGATCTCTTCCACCATTAGGGTAGTAGCTATTTCTGGAGGAAGCCTGGTTTATCCAGAGTGCTGTGGAGGATTTGTTTTCTAGTCAGCAGATGCTTTCAAGTACTAATTTAACTGTCAATGAAAAATAAATAAAAGGTGTTGCAAATTCTGTAAGATCTTAGCAATTCATGGAAGCTCTGTTGTTATTGAATGTATCTCCCTCTCAGTTGCCTGGGGAACTGCATTTTAATGTCACACATCAAGCAGTTCTTTCCTGAATGTAATAGTAATTTTTCTGATGCCATAGTTAAAGCTGTTCAAATGTTTGGCTTCTGGCAAATATTTCCTAACATCATTCGTGACAGTGATGGATCTGATTCGATTTTAATACATTTTAAAATCCCACTAACTTGTTTAATAACCGGAGAAAGAATCCTATATAAATGGAAAATATCTTTATTTCCAGAAGAGTTATCTAAAAAGATAATACATGTGAATCTATAATGATCTGATGTTTCAAGACCATGGTTGGTCCTCTGCAGAATAGCAGCTCGGAGGCCAGCCGTGACCTCTCCTCAGAGAGGTGCCATGTAGCAAGATGAAGCCCTGTACTGGGTGGGCTGTTCATTTCTGGCAGTTACTGCTAGATGCCTACCCCGTATTCCTTCTCCCTCTCTTTTCTTTACTGAAAGATCTCCAACTTACTTCAAAGA
Source organism: Miniopterus natalensis (assembly GCF_054644295.1). Taxonomy (NCBI): domain Eukaryota; kingdom Metazoa; phylum Chordata; class Mammalia; order Chiroptera; family Miniopteridae; genus Miniopterus; species Miniopterus natalensis. The sequence goes on along the minus strand of NC_142081.1, from coordinate 34,404,247 downwards.
AGATATGTCCCTGGACTTACTTGGCCAAAAATATATTTTCCATTTCCAAGCACCCTGCAGCTACAATGGTCATGTGACATGGTTCTGTCGCTGGGTGGCACTTCTGGGAAAGGCCTTTAAAGGGGTGCAGATAGGTGCTCAGCTGATAGGTGCCCTTTGTGCCCTTCACCTTCTTTCTCCTGCCGGGAGTGCAGAAGCCATGCTAGAAGTGGACTAGCCATCTTGTGCCCAGGAGACCATAAGCACATGCTCAGGAAGACTGAACAGAAAGGTAAGGAGATCCGAAATCCCTGATGACTCAGCAAAACCTCCAACCAGCCTTTGACCACCTCTTGTTAGGCTTCCCATTTCTTGAGAAAAATGCAACAACTTATTGAGCCACGAATGTTTGAGTCCCTGTCATTAGCAACCAAACACAATTCCTACTTGATACACAATTTGGTAGTGTAAGTGGAATTGTTATTGGTGAAAATGGAGTTCTTAGGGTGCCATAAGGAAAAGACTTCCCTGAGGCCCCCAAGGCAGGATGGGGTTTCATGGAAAACTTTATTGATGATGTGAAAATTAAGGGGGTTCCCCTCCAAGTTTCCATCCCTGTCCTTCCTGCCATGGAAGAAGTCCAATCTTCAGCAGGGCCAGAATCAAGGCCACTGCTCAGAATTTCTGTTCCATATTAAAGTACAGTCCCATCCAACATCCTGCGGGTGGAATTTGCATAGCCATAGGCCATGCAACTGCTGAAGGCCACATGGCTATGGAGAGAAAACAGGTGAGCAAACGAATGAGTAAAGGTCACAGAGCAAGAGAGAACAAAAGCAGAGCAAGAGAACAAGAAAGGAAGGAACTCTTTTTCTGGGGATTTTAACTTTCTAAGATTTTGTGCACTACTGATGGGGTCCATCCCCTAACCAATCCATTGTTCCCCAGGTTAGACTGACAGGCAAGCACCTTCCCTCCATCACCCCAACTTCATTGTACGTGCACCCATCTCCCCCTTTGTTTGATCCCTTCCCCCAGTGATTTGCAGAGTTCCCTGGGGAACATGAAGCTGTAGCTTCCTGGTAAAGCTGCCCAGATTACCATGCTTACAATGTCTGGCTTCCCCTTTGCTTTCTTCCCTTTATTAATATTAACTAGCTAATTACAATGATAACAGAATGCTGCAAGTAAATTGAAACTAAGTGTTTGGACAGAGAGCTTTAAAGGTCCACCAGTTGGAGGCTGGGAAGCTAGTGGCCCCATTTTGGCAAAGCATGGCATTTGGTCAAACTGTTCTTTGCTGCACCTTGCTTGCTGTACCTCCATCATCACTACGGTGGCAGAGTAGGAAGAGAGATGGAACCTGGGTTGTTGATATTATTGTCAAGTCATTCTAGAACAGATTTGCCACCCCAAGACTTCTTACTGGGGAAGAAGAATGATCCTTTATATTTTCTTTCCTTTTACATTATAAAATGCATTCTATTTTAGCCACATACATGAGAGGAATAATTCCAATTATCTTGCATGGTGGCTGGCATATCGAAACTATTTAATAAGAATTTGTTGACTAACTAAGGGGAAAATCTTGTCCTATCTTTGTCTCACTTCAGGATGTACATAGATAATCACTGTGCTTTTGTTGAATTTATATCAAGTATCTGCCCATTTATTATGCCTTGCTCCAAAAAAGTAAACACTTTACAGATTGATTAATTAGGTTGGATTTTGATAGCTCTAGATAAAACTGTAAGACAATCATGATAACTCTTTCCTTCCCACCAACTCTTATCAAATTCTGCATTTTTTCTAGCACTTCTTGAGTGCCTTTTATATGCCAAGCACTGTTCTAAGAACTTTATTAACTAATTTAATCCTCACCACAACCTTATAACATTGGACTTTTATTGTAATAGTTCTGTAGTTGGGAAACTATTATAATAATAGTTTTATAGGTACAGAGAGCACGGATAAGCTAGATAACTTAGCCAACATCACACAATCAGAATTAGTGAGGGGCAGACCTAGGATTATTCCAAGTGTTCTAGCTCTTAACTGCCACACTTTAATGTTGTTTTAGTGTATTTTTCTTCACTCTTCATCATCATCCTCACTCTGACCTTTGGGTTCTGTGATAGTAGATATTGTCTGATGGGTTTGGGTTTTTAAGTCTTTACCTTCATGCTGTGCATTTCTTCTTCTTCCTACCCGTGAGGTGATTCTTTGGTTCAGGCTTCATGGTCCCATGGAGGCAGACTCTCTATAGGAATGATTAATTTATGCTTGATGCTTTTTAAATAACAAAATTGTAAGGTTTGTGTGTTTTTTTATTTTAACACTGAAGCGTGAACATTTGCTGATTACAATATTGACTAGTGTGGCAGAGGATTCTAGATATCCCTGTATCCCTTTGTCTGAAGGTGGCAGACAAGGGTTGTTATTCCCATTTTACAGAGGAAGAAACTGGATTTTACTTGCAGAATGTCAGAAATTTGTTCAGCAGGTGAGTAGCCTGAAGCCCTGGCTGGACCAACCCAACATTCTAGCATCCATGGAAAGAAAAGATAGTTGTTATCAGCCATTTCTTTTTCCAAATGCAGCACCTGCCTCATGCGAAAGTCTCTTAATGATTGCCCATGTCAAGTCTTTCTGCAAAAATAATTTGTATATAAATTTAAATTTAAAAAATATTTCCTGTCCTAGCCGGTGTTACACAGTGGTTAGAGTGTCAGCCCGGGCACTGAAGGGTCTCAGGTTCAATTTCCTTGAACTCAGACCTCTGGTTGGCTCTGGAAGACCCAGGATTGATAGCCATGAGCCCAGATGCTCACCTTAACACTTTCTTTCACACACCATTTGTCTACTACCTGTCACCTTGCCCTAAGACCCCAGCATTCAGCTAAATTCCAGTGGGATGCACACCAATTTTCATATTGTCATTGTCCACCATCACTTTTGTCCATGGTAATCTGCGTGTGGCCGGTCTCCTCCCCACCTCACCTTTCACAAATGCTCTGCTCTGACTCTACCAAAAGAAAGTAATGTGCTTCAGGTGTCCGAATATCTTTCTGTGATACACTGCCTCAGGCACCCTGTAAAGGGGTGGGTCAGAATGCTGGCCTCGGTGTGGAGAGAATGGGTACTCTAATGACCTTTGTAAGTTAAGTCACTTTCAATGATTTGCTTTCATCAAAACTGAAGAAACATCTAATCATGTTGTCAGTTAATAGATGACTTAAGATAATTTGTGATAGATCATTATGTAATTTTCCACCATGTAAGAGACAAGGTAAACAATTTTGAGTTGTTGTTAAAACAAAACTCTTTGTATTCCCATCTATTTAGTGCTTGTATCTATAAAATAAAATAAAAACTGTAATAGAATTGATTCTGAATCTTGTCTCATTCTAGCAATAAATAATATTCATCCACAGCTACATGAACTAATGAAGAAGGTGAGGGACCAGTACTGTCATTAAGAAATACATTTCCAATAAAATTGTACTGTTAATACTTATCATATTTCATGACATGTTTATTTTGTTGTGATACATTATATGATGGAAAGATAACTCAGTCCAGAATAACTTGAAAAACACAGAGCCTTATAGTCACAGGCAGTGTTTTGTTGTTGTTAAGCCTCACCCAAGGATATTTTTTTCTATTGATTTTTAGAGAGAATGGAAGGGAAAGGGGAGTGAGAGAGAGAAACATCGAAGTGAGACACACTGATTGGTCGCCTCTCGCATGTGCCCGGGGGATTGAACCTGCAACCCAGGTACATGCTCTTGATGGGAAATTGAACCCCAGACCCTTCAGTGCGCGGGCTGATGCTCTAACCACTGTGCAACACCGGCTAGGACAGGAAATCGTTTTTAAATTTAAATTTATATACAAATTATTTTTGCAGAAAGAGTTGACATGGGCAATCATTAAGAGACTTTCAAATATAATTGAATAAAGTTCAGTAGAGGGAAGATAAATGGAAATACAAGTTTAAGAAGAAAGGAAGAGCTTATTCAATAATTTGTATAACTAAAGGGTGGTAAGTAACAAAGACCTATAGTAGTTACATTCCATTGGCTACTCTCCGAATGCTGTCATGACCTTGTGTTTAAAGTCAGTGTTTAAAATATACTGCAATTTATATCTTAGAAAACTGATAGTTATCAACCTAACAACGTGTGTGCAAGGCACAGGAAGGTAGAGGGACACATATATTTCGAAAATTCTTTTGGAGGTACTTGAACAAAAATAAAATCTAAAGCATGTCCAACATCCTTCGGGGCCCACACACAGAGAATTTTCTTCTTGTTGTTTATTTTATTTGAGTATTTTCCTCTGACTGCAAGGAAATGATCATGTGGCAGCTACAATGAAAAGAGTCCTGGACAGATCTGGGTTCCAAATTCTAACTCTACCCTTTACTGTGTGACCTTGGGGAAATACTTAACCTCGCTGGGCTGTAATTCCTCACTTTCAAAAAGGGAAAAATTGTTTTCAGAATTAGAAATAATGTATGCAAAGGACCTTGTAAATGTACCATAATAAATACAGGGTGTCCCCCCAAAATGTATACACACTTTAACAGCTGATAGCTCAATTTTGAAAATGAAATGTATTTTAATAAACACTGCCTTTTAATCATTCAAACTGTGTGTATACATTTTTTGGGACACCCTATATTATGATGATTAAAGAAAATAATCATTCTTATTCTTCCTTTTCCTCAAAATCTTTCTATTACTTTTAGCACAAAATAAGAGCAAGACTTTCATCTTTCTAAGGGGAAAAAAAAAAGCCTAAATGGTGTTTGTGTGGCTGCACCTGTCTATCCACTTAGTGTCACCATTTCCCGGGGATCAATATGATTGTATGCCCCTGGACATAGTTTCCTGGCAACACGCCTCTTGAACCAATTCAGGTGAATTTCCTCTGTCATTTATGGTCACTTGGCTCCTGCATCAAGTGGCTCCTTGCAGCCTTCCATAAATATTAGGATTATGCTTGCTTAAGGGAAATGACCAAATGTTATGTTTATATACTCTTTTTCTCCTAGGATTTTACGATGCAGAGCAAAGAGCCATCTGCTGAGGCCACCACAGTCTCTTTGAAGGCAGGCGGGTGGGTATTTTTGTGCTATGCAAACAGAGCAGAAAAGATTTATTCCCAGGGTTTTCTAACCTGAAGGAAAAGGAGTAATCCCTCAGTGAATCCTCAGCAACTATTGTTGATGGTCGGGAGAAGCCCAGGAAAAATCTGATTTTTCCTGCACACCGGTCTACCCTGACATTTTCTTTTCTTTCCACTGGGAGTAGGCTAGCAAGTACCTTTAAGGCAAGTCAACAGTCAGGGGTTATTGCCAAACCATTTGGCAAATACTATATGAATTTTCCATGTTTTAAGTGTAAATAGCCTTCACTTTAAGTTCCCTTTACCCTTCAAAGTCTGATTTTTTTTTTTTAATTATTATTTGAATCCCTGCAGATAAGACATTTACTTTGATGTTCATTATGTAGGTTTTTGTGATTACTAAGCAAACATATATTTGTAATAATGATAGAGTTTTTATTTGAAAACTAATGACAATTTTTGATAGGATTAAAACCTCCCATCATCTCACCACCATCTTATCAATTTGCTGTGTTTCTTTTTAACAGTTTTCCCATGTGCTGTCAACGTAAGAAACAGCCAGACTTGTAGAGAATTTTTATGAGTTTATTTGAGCCAAAACTGATGACAATTGCTGGAAACATGATCTTAAATACTCCAGAGAATGACAGTTTTGCAGTTTCTTTTATTTTTTTAAATTATTTATTTGTTTGTTTTTGCAGTTTCTTTTATATATTTGGAGTTAAGGAGGACAGGTAAGGAAGATTACATGAAGGTGGAAGAAAGTAAGGTACAGGGCTATTAACAAGATTATGTGCTCCCAGGACAGGTCTGGAAAAAGGGATTACTTCTGGGATTTCAGAGGTGTGTTCGCCTAGATGCACAAGAACAATGGACGGGGCTGGCTTTAAAATCTTTTACTAAAGAAGGTGTAGGGGGCCCGACCAGGCGTGGCTCAGCGGTTGAGCATCGACCTAGGATCCAGGAGATTGAAGTTCGATTCCGGGTCAGGGCACATGCCCGGGTTGTGGGCTCGATCCCCAGCAGGGGATGTGCAGGAGGCAGCCCATCAGTGACTCTCTCATCACTGATGTTTCTATCTCTCTCTCCCTCTCCCTTCCTCTCTCTGAAATCAATAAAGATATATTTAAAATAAATAAAGAAAGAAGGTGTAGGCCTGGGTTGTGACTACCTACCATGACCTGTCCAGTTAGGAATTAATGATTTATCACAGCACCACTCTTTCATCTACAGAATTTACTGTATTAAATAGAAAACCACAAGCCCCAAATGGTGTCCCTCGTGCTGAAAGCCCATGATACCAAACCTAAATACCTGATCTAGTTGTAGTTCAGCTTCTCCCAGAAACATGACCAATTAGCCTGGAATTTCCTGATCAACACTAGTGGAGTCATCTGCCTGAGAAGACCCCTATCAGGGGTCCTACCTGAAACAATCCACTCTTAATTTCTTAGTCCCACCTTCTTTCTGCCTATAAAAACCTTCCATTTTGCACAGCTCATCAGAGCCCCCTTCTAGTTGCTAGATGGGATGCTGCCTGATTCATGAATCACTTAATGAATCCAATTAAATATTTAAATTTACTAGGTTGAATTTTATTTAACAACTGTAAGCTATTTTTCAAAGATTATGAAATGTCTTGTATGGGGAAAAGGAAGAAAAACTACTGGAATTTACTTTTTAATGTTCAAAGGCCTCTGAACTTTTTGTTGACCTCCCGCCCCAAAGGATGTTCCAACCCTTCTGCTTTAATGCCTCAGGACTTTGGTGTCGTTGACCTCAGACACCACTTTGCCATCCACAGTCCTGCAGGTGGTAGTCTTTTGGATGGGTGGAATGGAGTTGGTGTTGTCCAGGGCGTCACTAAGATTGAAGTCTTCTTCCAGCAGGTGGATGTTGGTGGTGATCTCAGCCTCCAGCTTGACTTTGATGCTCACCAAGGCCTCCTGCTCCTTGGCCTGGAGCTGCCCCTCCGCCCGGGTCTGGGCCAGCTCTCACTCCAGATGAAGCAGTATCCCATTGAGCTGTTCCATCTGATGGCACAGGGCATCTCCACCTCCCTCAGGCTGGTCTCCAAGCTGGTCTTCAGATTTCTCATAGAGTCCAGGTTCATTTCCAAGGACTGGACCATACATTTCAGTCCTATGAGTGTCATCTCAGCAGCCCCTATCTCAGTGGTCTGCTGGGACCAGTGCTTGTCTAGCTCCCCTCAGTTCTTCAGAGCCAGCTCATCATACTGGGTATCCGCCATGATCTTGCTGAAGCCCTGAGATTTGGGACATCCAACTCCACAGCCAGCCCAGAGTTGGCAATCTGGTTTTGTGACCATTCACTTCCTCCCCATGGTTCTTCATGAAGAGCAGCGACTCCTTGAGAGCCTTGATCTCTGTCTCCAGCTGCAGTTGAGTGATATTGGTGTCATCAATGACCTTTCAGAGCCCACTGTTGTCACTCTCCATAGGCTGGCGCATGGCCAGCTCTGTCTTGTACTTGACTCTGAAGTCATCAGCAGCAAGAAGGGCATTTTCAATGTGCAGAATGACGTGGGCATTGTCCACAGGACTTGCAAGGATTTAAGCCCTCAGGTCCTTAATAATCTTGAAATAATGCTCCCAGTCTGGAGTCCCTTCTTCTCCAGGTGTTCCAAGATGTTGCTCTGCAGTCTCCAATTTTCAGCCTCCAGGCTCCTCACTCTCTCCATGTAGGAAGTCAGGGGGTCATTCAGGCATTTCATTGTCTCCTCACTCTGGATGTCCCCTGTGCCTGCCAGACCCCCAGCCATCCCTGCAGCCAGGACCCTGGACTCCCAGCTGGCCTGCACCCTGGTGGAGTGGAATGTGGAGATCCAGGACCTTGAGCCTCCAGCACCTGCCTAGATGCTGGCCTTCTTGCTGTCCGTCCCAGCCTGGTGCTGGCCAACTACATGGATCCCAAGGTCTGGTAGTTTGTGGAGAATCTGGAACAAGTAGTGAAGCTCATGTTGTTCAGGGAGGAAGGCAAGAGGCCAAGACTCAGGTTCAAGCCGCAGTAGGGAAAAAACTACTAGATTTTTCTAAATTTCATTTTGAAATAATTTGAGATTTAAAGACAATTTGCAAAAATAGCACAAAGAATTTCCATGTACCCTTCTCTGAGATCCTGTAAATGTTAACATTTTCCCACACTGGTTTTGTTATTCTCTCTCTCACTGTTTTAAGTCACTCAGTACTGTGTCTGAGTTCAACATGTTTTCTTTCCAACCACTTCCTTCATGTGAACTGGGATGTTCTCTGTGCTACTTATTTTCTATAATTTACAGCTCAGCATATGCTTTAAACACACACACACACACATTTGTAGTTAATCAAAGTGATACATACAATTGGTCAAGAAGTGAAATAGAAAAGATGATCTTTCAGTGGAAAGCCACAGTTTCACCCTCAGCTCTGCTCCTCAGAGGTAACATCTTTTAAACAATCTTTTCTTGTTTTGGGTTCTCCTCAGACTGACACATCTCTAAATAATCTGCTTCTACTTCTTACTAATCAACTTTGGACATTTAGTTTTAACTTTCTACTAAGCAAGAAAAGAATTTAGCCCATTTCCTCCCTCTCTGCCATTGTGACATCACTATTCTTAGTTCTTCCACTGGTCCCCTCTGTATCTTCTTTTTTTTTTCTTTCTTTTTTCTTTAACATATCTTTATTGATTTCAGAGAGAAGAAGGGAAATGGGGAGAGACAGAAACATCAGTGAGAGAGTCACTGGTCAGCTGCCTCCTGCAGGCCCCCTGTTGGGGATTGAGCCCGAAACTCAGGCATGTGCCCTGAACGGGAATCAAACCTGTAACCTCCTGGATCAAAGGTCGACGCTCAACCGCTGAGCAACACTGGCTGGACTGTCCCCTCTGTATCTTAAGTCAATATATTTAAGTCTCAACTTTTGTTTCAGCCACCGTAGACAGTCACCCGATGTCCCACTCTGTAAGCCAGGGATATTAGCACTCGAATTCCTTCCCCTCTTCCCCTCATCTAAAGGCCATTCCTTTACTTTCACATGATCAATTTTATAACACTTTCATTCTGTTCTATAACCACCATTCTAATGTCCATAATTTGTTGATGAGTTCATCCTACAAGATGGAAAACTAATGAGAATTGGATTTCCATGACGATGGGACCATGGGCCACTGCAGAGCAAGCAGCGTGCTAGGACTCATGGCAAGGCCAGGGCCATGACCACCTGTCACTTAGTGGAGATCGTTTCCCATGTCAAATAAAAATGGGAATTCTACCTTTTTTCTCCACAGAATCCCTTAATCACATCTGCATGTTTTTCCAACTTTCGCTCCCACCTGATCGGTCACTGTCCTGGTGTCCACGTTTAGTCTCTGGCATTTTCTCAGGTTGTGAGAGCGTGTGGGAACCCCCGAAGTCCCTGAATGTGCTGCTCCAGTTCTCCCTAGAAAATGTACTCACTTTCTTTAGAGCAGCCTTCCATTTTAATTCGTTGCCAAGAATGAAACAAATTCAGGAGATTTCACATAAATTCTAGATTTCTGTCTTCTACGGAAAAGTTACAAGATTGGGTGACTCTGGACCGGAATGCAGCAGTGACTGGGCTGTGGCGCGACAATACCGGCCCTCTTCCTTTCAGCTGCCTGGGCTCTGTGGAAAGGGTTCTCAGCACTTGAAATGGGCTTGCACTCGATCTCCTTGGCTCCAGCCCCACGTCGCACCTCTGCCCTGAAGTCTCCAGGTCCCAGGGGACACTCTAGGGCATAGCCCATCCTCCTGTTCTCTCCTTTGCTACTCGCTCAGTGTGTGGTCCAGACCAGAGCAGCCTCGGCGGCATCACCTGGGAGCTTGTTAGAGACGCAGAACCTTGTGCCTACCCTGAACCTATTGAATTATATTCTGCAGTTCAATGAGATTTCTCGGTGATTCGTAGGCCAATTAAGAAAAGAAGTGATCTAGGCTATAGTTTTCCTGCCTTGTTTCATTGGGGATTTCCCCCTCTCCCGCCCCCTAAATTTATTAAATTCTCTCATGCACGGATATCTCTCACCCCTTTCACTTCATTATCGATCTTGTGAATTTATCTACTTTTCCTATTATTTAATGGGATCTCTAGAGGCAAAGGGAAAAAAATTCTGTGTGGTCAGTAATTCAGCAGTTTGACAGGTTTCAGACACAAGTCCTAGGACACTAGAGCAACAAAAAATTTTGCCATGTCCTGTTTCTGTTTTGTTAGTTTGTGTTTTACAGCTGTCCTCTCAATAAGAGCACGGCTGTGGAAGATATAACAGATGCTTATGATCTTGATGGAATGATTCTTCATGTGGGAGTTTCCTGATGCCCTTGGGTTGATATTTTACACACGGAAAGCTCAGAGTCGCTGCCACCTATAAGACTGGCAGCCACCATTCTGCCAGAAGCCACAGCATTTAAAAGTCAAATTGGAAATTAAAATTGAGGGAGAGGAAGAAACTTTCCTCTACTGTAAGGTTCTTTTGACTGGCCTAAGAATCAAACAAACATGAAACAGATTAGCAAGAGAAAATAACCAAATTTAATACATACATATGTTTGGAAACCCGAACACATGAGAGAGTAGAGGCCCCCACACACATGAGAGGTTAAGAGACAGAAAGGGCAAATGGGGTATTATATGACACTCCTAGCTAGGGGTGAGGTAAGGCACCTTGAGGCTTCAGAAGGTCGTTGCAGGGAGAGCACATGTTCAGTAATTAGTAGTTTGTCCTGCCATATAGATAATCTCTGATCATGCCCTTTTATGAGTAAGGCCTCTAATCTACATTTCTCTAGATAGTTAAGTTTCTCTTAAGCCCACAGGGTCTCAGTTGCCTGTAGCTCAAAATAATCTGCATATCACTAAGGTACATCTTGGGGTGGCTCTTTCTGAACCCTACACAGTAAAGACAAAGGGAATGGAACAGCTTAGCAGAGCAACACAGAACCATGTTTCTTTTTCTTTTTCTTTTTAGCATCACAACTGCTATTGTACATTTGTCCCAGACAGTCATCCAAGTATTTGTGGAAATTAACTGCAATGTTATGAATGTTTCACAGATGGATGAATCAAAGCTGATGAGAAAACAAACTGGTTCTGACCTTTTCACCATTTTGGAGATGAATTTTATCTGGCTGAATATAAGTATTTTCAATCAGAAACTAAATACCCAATTAAAAGTGGTTTGAATGGGTGGTTCTCAAAATTTCCTGCACATGGAAATTGCTTGAGAAACCTGGCTTCTCTCTGGCAAGATCGGATTTCATTGGTCTGGGCTGTGGCCTAGGCATTGAGAGAGAACCACTGGCTTACCCAATGCAGATACTAACTATTCCACTCAACCAGAAGCCTGGTGGTGGTATTGTAGGCACTGTTCGGGACTCAGTAATGTCATCAAGGACCCAGGCTTTTCAACCTTTTCCTTAGTTATTCTTAGCATGTTGGCAGTGTCTCCACTCTCAGACACAGATGGCTGTTGTAGCTCCAAGTTCAAAACCACCACTTCCTTTCACTTTTCTTTGTCAATGGAAAAAACTTCCTAGGAATCCCCACTCCTACCTCAGAAATTTCTCCTTTATTTCATTGGCTAGAACACAGCCACCCATAGACCAGCTGCTGACAAAGAAGAATGGTTTATATCAATTACCACGTTACTGTTACAAAACAAAATGAAGGTTCCATTAAACTAAATAAAAAGAGGGGAATGGATATCAGGTGAGCAGCCAACAGCATCTGTCTCTGTAACCCTGTTACACAAAACAAATCAGCAATAACTCATCATTAACTTGTGGGACATCATCGGGCTCCACTGGATCTGATATTAGTTTATTTTCTTTTTTGAGCAGTTCTAACTATTTGTAAGGAGTATGATTTTGTGACTTTAATTTTTTCTTAGAGGTCTTCCAAAGAACAAAGAAAAAATTTAATTTAAAAATAGGATAAAATTCATTCCATCTTGGTGATTAATATGTGGATCCATTGACACTTTCATAAATCTAAGATGCATTATGGGAGCTTACTGATCTTACTTTCCCTACTTCATGCTTTGCCATTTCATCGTTTAAGAAATTATTTTACCATATTCTTACATTTTCCCCGGCTACATTTAAAAATGGATAATTAAATAATGGGAAAATAAAAAATAATGGAATCACCTAAAAGGATGATTCAATGGTAAGAAAATAAAATTTTATATCCTTCAGTTTTCTTATTGCACTGCCTAAAGTATTGCATTAGTTTCCAAGAAGGAATAAAAGCCTTGAGGAACTATTTTTATAGTTTAAGATTTCCTAGAACAAGTTAAGAATTCAGAATTTTTCATTTTCCATCCATAGTGGTCAAGGAAAGGGAATTGGCAGGATGATGTTTTAAAATTATTGGATGAATCAGAAGATAAGTGCAAAGAGACAGATACCAACAGTGTAGACTCTAATAATGATGGTGGAATTACTCATATAAATGAAACCTGATTATGAGTTTTCAGCTGATATTGTAGAGAATTCTCTCAAACCCAAGAATCAATAAGTGATCTGTGTATTTCTAAGGACAAAAGGGAAGGTAGAACTTTTCATCCTGTTAGTCATTCAACAGGAAGCGCATCATCACCCACTTTTTCCTTTTTGAATCCTCACACGGGGATATTTTTTCCATTGCTTTCCAGAGAGAGTGGAAGGGAGAGTGAGAGAGAGACGCTGATGTGAGAGAGGGCATGTGAGGTGCATGCCCTTGAATGGAGTCGAACCCAAGACCCTTCAGCCCACAGGCCAAAGCTCTATCCACTGAGCTGACCAGCTAGGGCATCACCCAATATTTTTGACAAGAACCTGGACCATCTTGTTTTGCTGAAAGGATGTATAATGCTGTTCTTTAATCTTTTTTTGTTTGTGTGCCAATGCTTATTTGATGGTTTGCTATGTTTAAATTCTTGTTAGCATTTCTAATACATTTTTCCTTACTATCCCTTTAGTCTTTGGAAATTCATCGTCAAATGACTTCAAAATGGTGAGAAGTGTTTTTGTTGCTACATGGACAAAGGTCACTGAGATTACCCAATTGTGAGCTCAGAATCCTCTATCAGTGTCAACAAGAGAAACATATTGATTATCTTGTTTAGGAGAGGCACTGTGCCGTGCTCTGAAGGTACAAAAAAAACAAAACAACCTACCAAAAAACAAAACAAAAAAGAAAGAAGAAAAAAACCCCCAGGTCTGCTCTAAAAGAGCTTATAGCCCTGTTGGGAGTCAGGAATATAACTTCTCTCCCGTTAGCTACAAACGCCATGTTAGAGTTTTCACCACCAGCTGTAGGGTACCCTCCTAACCCCCAGCTTTCCCCAGTGTTAACATCTTACGTAACTGTAGTAGAACAGCAAAACCAAGAAACCGACTCTGGAACAATCCACACAACTTATTCAGGTTTTACCAGTACACACGTGTGTGTGTGTGTGTGTGTGTGTGTGTGTGTGTGTGTGTGTCTACACAATGTTATCACTCGGAAAGCTTTATGAAACCACCACCACCATCAAGAGTCTCAGCTGTACCATCATAAGACTTGCTCGTCTCACTTTTATAGTCATATTGGTCCCCTTCCCATCTTTAACTCTGGTAGCCATGAATCTGCTCCCCATCTCTCTACTATTTCATGGATGTTATATAAGTAGAATAATGCAGTGGATTGGAATCAAAATATCATTTAGAGATTGGCTTTTTTCACTCAGGTTAATCCAAATTGTTGCATGTATCAAGTTTGTTCCTTTTTATTACTAAGTGGTGCGCCACGGTGTAAACGTGACCTAGTCTGTTTAACCATTCAGGTATTGAGGGACATTTGGGTAGTTTCCAATTTGGGGCACTTAAGAATAAGGCTGCCATGAACATTCAAGTACAAGTTCCTGTGTGACAGTAAGTTTCCATTTATCTGCGATAAGCGCCTAAGGGGGCAACTGCTGTCACATTGTAAGTCCCTTTTAGTTTTGAAGAAAGCTGCCAAACTATTTTCTGGAGTGACTGTACCATTTTACATTCCCAGCAACATGAGTGGTCTGGTTTCTCTGCATCCTCACTTGCATTTGGTGTTATCACTATTTTTCATTTTAGCTATTGGTAGATGTATAAAGAGATCTCACTATAGTTTAATTTGCATTTTTTAATGACAAAAAAAAATTTAAACATCTTTTCATGTGTTATTTGCCATCTGTATATTCTTAGTAAAATGCCTGTTTTTTGCCCATTTTCTAATTGGATTATATGTTTTATTTTTTAATGTTGAGTTTAAAAAACTCAACATTATACCCAGCTACTGTTTTTTTTAAATTATAGTTGACATATCCAGCTATTTTTAATCAGCTGCTGTAACATTTAGTTTGAGGGTCAAATGATGTCATGAAAAGTCTCTATCTCACTGAACCACATTAATACTCCTCCCTCTTTAGCAAAAGCATCTATATCAACTCTAATCCAGCTGTCTTGGGAGAGAAACACTCTGTGGGGGTCAGTTCCAACCCTGGGCAAAACACTTTCTTTTTGCAAAACATTTATATTTGCCATTAATCTGCACCACACTAATCTTTAAGGATCAGAGCACCAGTTCTTCCTTCTTTCTCTAGAGCTTTTGTTATCAGAGCCATGAAAGCAGCTGATATTGACATGACAATTTCTCTGTTTTTCATTTCCCCCCCTTTTGCTATATGGGTTTTCTTGCTCATTCATTTCTCTGCTTCCCCACAGCGTCAGCTGGTCCCTGCTATGGCCATGGCACCCACCTCCCCATGCCCACGCAGCTCAGTTCCTCAGATGAACTCAAGCTGCTCTGCTCTCCAATTCCTAATTTCTGGGAGAGAGCTTGGACCCCTGAACACTGGGGTCAGTTGTGCACTTCTAGTGCAGCCGTGGCCTGGGGAAGTGATGGCAAGGGGACATGTGGCTATCCTCATGTGGCCTATGAGGTTCTCTGAGAAGAAGGTATGAACAGAAAACTACTGTCATCTTTATTACAAGAACCATAGGGAACAGAAAGTCATAAGAGAAGCAGAGTGGTTCCCAGAGCCTCAGCTCCAGTGGTAGAGGCAGGAAATAAACCCTGAGCCTGTCCAGCTCCAAAGCTCGCACTGCACGGACTACGGCAACCGCCCCACCACCATCGTTCCTGCCCTCGAACCCCTGGGCTTCTCGGTGAGAAATCAAGTACCCACGATTATGGCAGAGGCCCAGAAGTGCCAACAGAAAACCGTGCCAGGAGAAAACAGGAGACATAGACCTAGTAAGTGAAATACAATTTACAATTAAAAGAACAATAGTGTCACTCCCTTTTCACAAGCTTTGCAGTTTAAATTTATGTGTATATTATCCTTCTTGTAAAAATAGTGTAAAGAATACTTTAGTGTGTTTATGAGCCTTTGGGTGACATGGTTCTGTGACATACAAAGTTAATTCCATAAAGTGATAGAAAAAACAAGAATGGCACAAATTCCTTTAATAAGATACCTGCTTTTATGCAAGAACACTCTAACTTTGTCCTTTAATCAGCATTAACTGACTTTCTAATGTTAAAACATAGTATTCTCAGGATTGAGTCAATGAGGTAACTAAATAGCATCTCTTTTTTTTTTTTTTTTGCTGATTAAAAGAAGCAATCCAAGCGTTAGGAACAATTTTTTCTGCCATGTTCCTCAGGAGTCTAACTAGGGTGCTAATAGGTAGCCCGGGCTTGGGGTTGGATCACTTGGGGTGTTCACTTAGGTTTCATATGTGCTAACAAAGAAGAGACATTAGCGGGTTCATGTGGTATAAGACACAGCCTCCAGTTTGGGTGATGGCAGAGGTGCCCCCCGTGACGGCGCCCCAGGAAGTAGAAGTCTGAGGCCAGAAAGACAAATATTTACAGGGACTTAAACTGGGAGATCGTAGCCGAATCTTTGGACGTGAGTGCAGCCGCAGCAGGGAATCTGGCCAGGCTGTGTAAACCACCTGCGTTACCGAGAGGTGATGCTTCGTGTTGTGAGGTGATGGCCCCTATTTCCTCCGCTCATTCAATGGTGCACATACCAGTCTACATATAGTGTGGACTGGGTCCCACCTGCATTAGGGTGACAGGGTTCAACCGGGGACTGAGCAGTTCCTCCCCACCCAAGAGCGTGAAATAACTGCCCCAACTGGCAGAACATCCCAGTGCACATTCTAGGAAACGGTCCCAGTTTCAGGGACAATAGGGCTTGGTGCCCTTATTGTCATGGCTAAGCCACAGAGTCGATCCTTTCAGAAGGGCCCAGCTGCCAGCACACAGGGTCAGGCCAGGGTTCATGCGATTTTAACCAGGCCGCTCTTAACTGGGCCCTCTGGCTACTGTGATGTGTTCCTGTTTCCACCCAGAGAGTATCAGTAGATGGTTGAATGCCAACTGCCGTCCAGGTGGGCAGATTACCTGGCTAGAGCCATCAGTGTACCAGGCTCCAACTGAACCCCCGCTCCTCCTTTGCAGGTTGCAGGGCCCTAGACAGGGACAGGGGCAGGAACAGTCAGGGGCTGTGTGTATTCAGAGGGCCTCGTAGCTGCTGCATCTCTAGAGGGCATCCTCTGCCGTTGGTGGGCATTCCGTCTAGTCCGCACAGGTGTGAGCCATGGCAGAAGCCAGCCAGTGGAACGTGTTCGATCCACCCCTTGATGGCAAGTTCTTACTCTGGCTGCTCTATCCGGTGTATCTGATCTCTGCCCCCCTCCACAGTTGGGACCAAAATCCCAGGGACACTCGCTCCTTTCGCTGTTTTTGCTAAATTGCACCCCTCCATGCCTTCCGGGTTACTGAGATAGCTAACTCAAATGGCAAAAATGCCTGTGAGATCCAAGAGCTTTCATCTGTTCTCTCAAAAGTATCTTTGCTCTCAAAAGCAGCCTGTTGTCTTGCCACCTAGTCCCATGTCTCTTCTTTAAGCAATATAAGGGAAGGCACTGTGCCAAACAGTATAAAAGTTCACCAAGACCCCAGAATTCCCACAAAAGCCTGGACCTCTTTTATATTTTTTTGGTATGGGGTAGGTTTGTAATTTTCCTATGGGGACAACACAGGTCTTACTCGACCATTTGACTCCCAAAAACTTTTATGGCAGTGCCTGGGCCTTGAATTTTATGCAGTTCACTGTCCGTCTTTTGTAGGTGGTCCAGTCAAGCCGGCAAGGTTTTTTGTGGCAGAAGGAAATGCTCACAAGTCAACCAAGCAATGACTATTTCTGGGGAACCAATTAATGGTGAGTCCCACAAGAGGCCTCTGATTGCCCCCTATGGCCCTCACCTAAGGACAGTCTTGGCCTTCATCCTGTACTTGGGAAGGCAGGAGGCACCCAACCAGCACAGAATAAAACGCCAGATGGCTTCTGCTCCAACAGTGTCCGCCGGGGTAGCTGAGGGTACAGGGTGAATTGCTGTTCGGGCCTTAAAGTCCTCCAAATCCTAATACTGCACCTGGCTGAAGGTCAATCATTTCTCTCAGGTGCCTGAGGCAGCTCCCAGGCTAGCCTCCCAGGCCCTTTCCTTCCAACTCCATTCACTCCCCAGGCCCAGCCCTCCCTGCAGCTCGGAGGTGGAGACCAGGCAGCTTCCCAGATCACAAGTGTTTTGTCCCACCACAGGGCTCAGCATGGAGATGAATGTCCAGTACTGTGTACTAGGGGCTCTACGCAGAATCTCTTTCGTTCCTGCTGTGAAAGTGGCCTGGTCAGGTCAGTCAACACTGGGGCATAGACCACCCAGTGCATGCGCAGCTCTCCAAGAATCTGCTGTATTTCTATGGACTTCCAGGGCCCCACCTGCCCAGGCCTCCCTGCAGGACAGAATGATCCACGAAATCTCTCCTCCACACCCAGGGTCCCGGGTACTTGGGGAAGCAGCACAACCCAGGACAGTGGGTGCTGGCCAGGTACCCTAGGAACAGCCTCAGTCTGGAACACCTCAGGCCAGAGCACAGAATTCTTCAGCAGGATCCCGTCCCTTTCCCATGTAAATGTCAAGACCTAACAAGGATGTCTGGGCTTTCTTTCCTTACCAGCCTGCCCCCAACCAGTCCTCATTTGCTATGTCGCCCCCTTCTTTTATTCCAGGGAACTATTTCCCAAAGGCCCAACCACACACCCTTCCAGCCAGAGAAAGCTGAGCTCTTCTCCCACGGAAAATGGAGGTAGTGACCCCACCCGAACCCCAGTCCCAGCCCTGGGATCACAGACACAGGCTGACTGACAGATCCTGACTCAGGTTTATTTGTACAAATAGCACAGGAGGACACCAGCTCCATGCAGACAGTAGCCCGGGGGATCACATCAGTCCTTCTGTCCTCACATCCACAGACACAGGCCTCTCTCTACTGTGGAGCCTTCGTGGGGGCCTGGGCACCTTTGGGAGCCGGAGCCTGGGCACCTTTGGGAGCCAGGGCCTGGGCACCTGTGGGAGTCGGGCCTGGGCACTTTTGGGAGCCAGGGCCTGGGCACATTTGGGAGCCGGGGTCTGGGCACCTTTGGGAGCTGGAGCCTGAGCTGAAGCTGGGGCTGCACCTGTACCCGCAGCCTGGACTGGGGCTGGGTTGGAGCCTTGGCCTTGGCCTTTGGCTGGCACAGCCTGAGACCCTTGGCGATGCGGGCACGAGCGCGTTTCCCAAGCTTGGGGTGAGCGATGCAGGCAAGTCGACTGTGCTTGTGGCTGCCGCCCTTTGGGATCCTGGGCTTGACCTCGGGCTTTACGAGGCCTTCTAGCCTCGGCGCGTGCGCTCATGGCCTTGGCGTTGTTGGCCTGCATCTTCAGGCCCTTCTTGTTGTGCTTCATGGCAAAGCGCATGTTCCTTAGGAACTTGGGGTCTCCCCCCTTAAGAGATTCATATCTTTGTGATTGGAGTTTCTTGATACCATTTCTGTGCCATTTTCAGGACTCGTGCATAGTGTGGTTCTTGGACTTGGCCATCTCTGCGCCCAAGACGCGGCTCCTGAAGCCAGTATCATTTTTTTTTTTTTATATACAATGTTGGATCTGGCCTGCTAAAATTTTTACTTAGGAGTTTTCATCTAGGTTCATGAGTGAGACTGGTTTATAATTTTCCTTCTTGAACTAACCTTGTCGGGTTTTGATATCAAGATTATGACAGCTACTGTCCTCAAGAATGTGTAAAAAATTGGAATTTTTTACTTGACTCCAAATTCACCAGGCCTGGTGTTTTCTTTTTGAGAATTTTAAATATAGACTAATTTTTAAATTAGATTTTCTATTTTGAGTTAGAATGACTTTATAGAGACATAATTCACATACCATACATTCACCCACTTAAAGTGTACAATTCAGTGGTTTTTAGTAAATTCAGAGTTGTGCAATCACCACCACTCTCTAATTCCAGTACACTTCATTACTCCTAAAAGAAATCCTGTACCTGTTGGCAGTCATTCACCTTTTCCTCATAATCCCTAGCCCCAGGCAACCACCAAACTACTTTCTGTCTATAGATTTGTCTTTTCTGGACATTTCCTATAGATGGAATCACATAATATATAATCTTTTGTGATTGACTTCTTTCTCTTAGCATGTTGTCATGGTTCATCCATGTCATTGCATGTATCAGTATTTCATCTCTTTTTATTACCATTGTATGGATACACCACCTTTTGTTTATTTATCATTTGGACATTTGGGTTGTTTTTACTCTTTGGCTATTATAAATACTGGTGCTCTGAATAGTCATGCACAGGTTTTCATGTGGTCCTATTTTTTCATTACTCTTGGGTTTATACCTAGTTGTGAAAACGTTGGGTAATGTAATTGTATAACATTTTGAGGAACTGCCAAACCACCCACACGTTTACATTCCAACCAGCAACGTCTGAGGGTTCCGGTTTCTCTACATCCTTGGCAACACTTGTTATTGTCCATCTTTTTCATTACAGCCATCCTAGTGGGTTCAAAGTGATTATTTCTTTGTGGTTTTGATTTGCATCTTCCTGACGGCTAGAGATATTAATCATCTTTTTATGTGCCTTTTGGTCATTAGTATATCCGCTTTGGAGGAATACCTATTCAAGTCCTTTGCCTATTTTTTAATTGGGCTATTTGTCCTTTTACTATTTTGTAAATTATATATTCTAGATACAAGTCCCTTAACAGATATGATTTGCTATTTTTCCCATTCTGTGACTTGTTTTTTTTTCTTTGTTCTCTGAAGCACAAAAAATTTTAATATTGATGTTGGCTTCATCTAGTTTTTCTTTTTTTGGCCTGTGCTTTTAGTGTTATATGTAAGAAACCATTGCTTAATCCAAAGTCAAAGACTTAGGCCTATGTTTTCTTTTAAGGCTTTTATAGTTTTAGCTCTTACATTTAGGCCTTGATCCATTTGGGATTAATTTATTAATATGGTATGAGATAGGGGTCCAACTTCATTCTTTTGCATGTGTTCAGTTGTCCCAGCACCATTTATGAAAAACATTATCCTTTCTCCATTGAAATGTCCTGGCCACCTTGTCAAAAATCAGTTGACTGTAAATGTGTTTATTTCTGGACTCTCAATTCCATTCCATTGATCTATAGGTCTAGTCTCATGCCATTACCTCACTGTCTTGATTATTGTAACTTCATAGTAAGTTTTGAAACTGGGAAGTACAAATCTTCCAACTTGCCCTTTCTCAAAACTGTTTTGGCTATTCTGGGTCCCTTGAATTTCCACATGAACTTTAGGATCAGCTTGTCATTTTCTGCAAAGAAGACAGCTGGTGTTTTGATAGGTACTGCACTGAATCTGCAGGTCAATTGGGGGGTATTTCCATCTTAACAATATTGTTTTCTGACCCATAAACATAAGATATCTTTGCATTTATTTAGCTCTTCTTATAGGTCTTTCAACATGCTTACTAGTTCAAAGTACAAGTTTTGCACTTATTCATTAAATTTATTCCTAAGTATTTTAGTTGTTTTGATGTTCTGAGTTTTAATAAGCTCTGCTTTTGTAGGTACTTGTTTATCTCATCAAAAATTTCCAATTTGCATGAAATTATTTAAAATAGTCTTGAATTAGTCAGTGTTCAACTGAAGAACTCAACCAGTAGGAGCTATATATTAAGAGATTTATTGCAAGGAATTGACTCACAACTGTGGAGGCTGGAAGGTAAGTCTAAAACCCTAAACCCATAGGATAGATGTTCAGGAAGGGGAAGGCTGAGAATCTCAGGTATGAGCTGAAGCTGGTTTCTACAGGTGATTTCTTCTCCCTCAGAAAAGCCTCAGTTCTACTCTTAAGGGCTTTCAACTGATTGAATCAGGCCCACACATATTACCTAGGACAACCTCACTTACTTAAAGTCAATTGAACCCTATCCAGTTTTGCTCAGTGGTTAGAGCATTGGCCTGTGGACTGTAAAGGTCCCGAGTTCGATTCCAGCCAAGGGCATGTACCTTGGTTGCAGGCTTAATCTCAGGCTCCCGGTAGGTTGGGGTGGATGAAGGAGGCAACCAATCAATGTGTCTCTCTCACATCCCTTCTCTCTCCCTTCCACTCTCTCTGAAAAGCAATGGAAAAAATATCCTAGGGTGAGGGTTAAAAAAATAAATAAATAATAGCCCGGCCTGGCGTGGCTCAGGGGTTGAGCATCGACCTAGGATCCAGGCGATCAGGCTTCGATTCCTGGTCAGGGCACATGCCCGGGTTGTGGGCTAGGCAGCTGATCAATGACACTCTCATCATTGATGTTTCATCTCTCTCTCTCCCTCTCCTCTCTTCTCTCTGAAATCAATAAAGATATGTTTAAAAAAATAAAAATAAATAATAAAGTCAATTGATTATGGACTTTAACACAATCTATAAAATACCCTCATAGCCACACACAGGCTATGTGATTGACTGAATAACTGGCAACGGTAGCCTAGTCTGTTGACACATAAAACTGACCATCATAAGCCTCTTACCTTTTAAAAATCTGTATCATGTAGTTAATAAATTCCTTTGCATCCCTAATACCAGTTACTTGTGTTTTTTTAAATCATGATTAATCTTGCCAGGTATTTTTCTAATTTATTAGTGTGTCAAAAAAACAACAGCTTTCTTGCCTGGCAGGCATAGCTCGGAGGTTGAGCATCAGCCTAGGATCCAGATCACAGTTCGATTCCCGGTCAGAGCACATGCCCAGGTTGCGGGCTCGATCCCCAAGGGGGCGTGCAGGAGGCAGTCAATCAATGACTCTCATCATTGATGTTTCTCTCTCTCCCTCTCCCTTCTTCTATTTGAAATATATATATATATGTGTGTGTGTATGTGTATATATATATATGTATGTATGTATGTATATGTGTACATATATATAAACAACTTTCTTGGCTTTGTGATTCCATTATGTTTATTTTCTATTCCATCAGTTTTTGCCCTTTACCAAGAACTTGGCATCAACTATAAGACCACCTCCAGAAAAAAAGGCCACACTTTAAATTTTAGGCTTGAGGTTTTTTTAAAAAAGATTTTAAAAATTGATTTTGAGAGAGAGGAAAGGAGAGAGAGGTAGAAACATCAATGTGAGAGTGAAACATTCATCAGCTGCCTCCAGCATGCCCCCTACAGGGGGACTGAGCCCGCAACTCAAGCATGTGCCCTGACCTGGAATCGAACCAGCAACCCCTGCATGCCTCCCCAATCAACAGAGCCACACCAGCCAGGGCGAGTTTTCTTTTTTTAAGATCTCTGTGGAGTATGAATTTGAACTCACACCTATGTGAAAAAAAATATGCACAGAAAAAAGCCTAATGACATACACATGTTAAGTGTTTATCTCTGGATGTTAGGATTGGGGATGATGTTATTCCTCATTCTTTCCTGTATTAAAAAACATGTACTCTTAATAATTAAATGCAAGGCAGGATTCTTGACTGATCCTACTACATTGGGGCTGGGGGGAAAGGCTAAAGGGCACTTCGGGGAAATTTTTAATATGAAATATGTTAGGCAGCAATATTCTTATTACATTTCTTTCGTATGATACTGTACTTATGTAGAAGGCTATCTTTGTTCTTTGGAGATACATGTAGTATTGAGGGGTAAAGTGTCATCATGCATATTTCAAATGGTTCAACAAAAACCCTGTTTATAAAGCATATACGGGAAAATGTCAATAAGTCAATCTAGATAAAGGGTATCCTTGTGTTCACTGTACTATCTAAAATTTTCTGTAGGTTTAAAAATATTCAAAATAAAAACCTGGGGGAAAATTATATCCTTCTATAATATAGCAGCTGGAAAACAAGAGAACCCGTAAGACAACCAGCCACTGATTGAGATGTTTTCTACGTGGATGGGTCTCATCCTTTGCCTAAGGGGATCTGTGCCATGTAAGCGACGGTGGCTCACCACAGTCTGCTGCACTGATATGAGAGGCTGTAGATTACCAGTCCCCAGAGTTGGCAGGCGTAATCCAGCGCTCATTCACTTGCTCTCTGGAATAATTAGATAATGCCCTTTTGATGGGTGTAAAGCTATAAAATAATCTCCTCTTTGAGAAGTTTTTGCTATTGGAGAATAAAATTAAGCATATGACAAATTTCTACAGTACATAAGCTCAGAATAGGCAAAATTATTGATATCATAACGATGGTTAAATTATTTCCATTTCCTACCATTAAGTCCCAATTCTCTGAAACTTTTTTTTTTTAAAAGAGGCTTAATCTTATATAGCAAAGGTATAAAGATAATGTTTCTTGGTTTCAATGTTCTGATTTGTAAGTTAAACAAAGTCTCTACAAAAACCTCTCTTTAGCCAAATAAAAGTAGGGGATTAAAAAAACCTTTTGCAAATCCTTGGTATTATCAGGTTCCTATGGATCTGAAATAGAACACGCAAGGATTATATCCTTAAGTATTATATACTACGCATAATAAGCAGTTGAGGAAATAAAAACAAAAAATGCATGTCTACAAACATGCTTTCCAAAATATTATAAACCTTTATTTACTTCAGGATCTTGAGATCAAATTCGTACTCACAATCAAACCAAATGACAAAGCAAGAAGAAATAGCCAATATATAATAATAACAGCTGACATTTATATTAAACATCACTATGTGCCAGAAGCTAAGTACTCTTGTCTCATTTCATTCTCACAACAATCCTATGAAGTAGATTCTATTATTATACCCATTTTACAGATAAGTGGACAAAGGCAGAACTTGCCCAAGGTTACTCAGACGGTAGGTACTGCAGTGAGTTTTCAAACCTGGGTATCTGGCATTGAAAACTGTGTTCCTAACCACTGTGCTGTAATGTCTCTCTCTAGATACTAATTAAAAAATCAGAAATGTATTCCTTCCTAACCTCAATCATAGTGAAATAAGGAATATCCTTTGGCTCCTATACATATAAATTAATATATTTTGTTCCTTCCAACCTACAGAACTATACTTGATGTTGAACCACCAGATTTTATTTTACCACTAACCACTCATCCCCATCCCTGTACCTTGCCCTCATTAAGTGGCTGTATTTGTATTAAGTTCTGCTTAGAATAACCAAAAAAAGTACGAAATAATTAAATCTTGTTCCTCAAAATAAAAAAAATTAAACATTTTCCCTAATTCTTTAACTACTCTCTTATCAAGGCTTCAAAGACTTGCTCAGAAAAGTACCACTGATGTTCATAACCAGGGTACCTTACCATGAACACATTATGCCAGGGGCAGACTATCAAAACACTGCCTTCAATTATTCTCTCCTGTGTGTATAATGTATAGCAGGATGGGAGTGGTGGAGGAAATTATGGTAATAAATATAAAATATATATTTTAAAAACATTTCGAACCCATGGGAATACAATGTTAAGGCCATATCAAGCTAAACATGAAAATGTGAGTTTTATTTTTTAAAAACTAGGCCATGCAGACAATTAAAAGCCACATAAGAAATTTTCAAAACAAACAAAAAGTCTCATCTACAAAATTATTTACATGTTTAAGACCCATATTAAAAAAACATGGCCCCCTAGGTCCAGTATAAACAGAGAGTAGTCTACGGTAACTCGCTTGGGAATCGAGCTACTGTGGTACTTCTGAGCACATGACATAAACCGAAAGAGGAAATCCCTACACAGTATTTCAATGCTCAGAGGTTTTAAGATCTTGGCTTTGGTGGTTTTGAAGAAACAAACTGGGACATGCTAGTGGCCTCAAATCAGTGACCACAACCATAAGCTTCTGAATGGCCCTCCATTTGGAGAGAGCAATCTGCAGAAATAACAGTTTTTATACATTCCCTGCTACCTACACCAGTATAATTACTAAGTTATCTTACAAAGACAAACAATTGTCTTTAACTTCTTTTAAAAACATAGCGTTTCCTAAAGATTTTTTTAAAAGTCCAGATTCATCAAAGATGAGTAAAAAAAATCCATCACTTTCCTAAGGCCACTTCCTTACTCTATTCCTGCTTAAATGCAAAAGCTGACAGTTTCTGATTCGTAGAAAGATCTAAAGGTTTTTGCTTTTTAGGCAAATTCAGATTCTCCTTTGCTTTTTCTTTCTGGTATTCAGTTTCTTCACTTTTGTCAGCCACATGTTTTCGCTTCTTTGCTTCAGCTCCATCACTTGCAGTTCCACCTTTGGCCTTGGTAGTCCATGCCTTTGTAAAAATATAGGAGGAGAAAAGATTTTTACTCAGTAACAAAAAAAATAGGAAGAAAATAATTAAAAAAAAAATTTTCCAATTAACATTCTTGTATATAAAGTAGCATAATTAGCACTTGAATTGGCAAACTAATCATTAAGAATTCTCATTAAGAATTTCTTATTACTTAACTGCAGAGCACATTTTAAAAATTTACATTCTACCTCTATAATATTTCAATCTAAACTCTGCTTGCATTTAACCATATTAAGTGCAAAATACTTTTTAAAATGAAACTTTTCATTTTGAGATTGTAGATCCACATGAAGGAAGTAAGACAGAAAGATCCTGTGTACCCTTTACGCAGTTTCCCTAATGGTAAAAACTTGCAAAACTGCAGTGCTAGATATTAACATCGACAATCTCCTTTTACTTCTACCTGGATGTGTGTGTGTGTTTGATTCTATTGTAGGTTCATGTGTTTAAACCACATTCAAGATACAAAACGGTGTCGTCACCACAAGGATTCGTCATGTTGCCCCTACTCCTCAGCCAGGCCCCAACTCCTGGCAATCAGTACTGTTCTCATCCCTGACTCATTTCATCTGTCTCTTAAATCTCTTTCAATTTATAACAGTTCCTCCTCCTCCTACTCTATATTCTTCCCCACTCATTTATTGTAGAAAAGGGACCCTTTGAGCTGTAGAATTTCTCACATGAACAGACTGGATGTAAGTAAATGTTTAAGATTTATCTTTAAAATACTGACTACAATTCTAAGAATTCAAAAACAATTACAACTTTGCCAACTTGCTTTCAGAGGCCATTTTACCTAATTCATTAGAATTTTTATCCTTTTATAAATACTTGTAAAAGAGTGAGAAACACAAAATTGCTGACAAGATTATGAATGAGGTTAGAGTTGGTTAGACCAGTTTCTAGCTTCCTCATTTTGCAATACCTTTACTCATAAAGCCAGTTTATCAAGGCAAGAATCTATGTCACTAGGTGCAATCCCTGGGAAAGCGAAGTCTCAGGATTTACTTGATACACCACACACACTCCTTCCCACAGCAACAGAAAGCTGCTTCTAGCCTTCCATCACATAGCAGAAATTTACATGAGTAATAGGTACACGCCACCTGTTCTAATTTCCATCTGAAAGGCCAGAAAAGAACACCAGAAGTAGTATTCTCAGTTAGAATTCTAAGTAAATAGCATTGATAAAAATTCTGCTTACAAGACCCCAAAGTCTAGTCTAAAAATGTGAATTAACTTCATTTTTACTATTAATTTTATTTGCTTTTAACATATGACTAATGCACTTTTTCTTGGGATATTCCCCTAACTTATAATATGCAGCAACTTATAACTTATACAGATGTATAAACGATATACCTGCCCCCAAATTAACCATTAGCACTAAGTAATAACTACTATATATCCTTGTGTTCCGGGCTGACATTTCAGTTAATTTCCCCTCCACCCATAGTTCACTGAAATGTATTCAATTTTCAAACAGAAAAGGGTATTTTCTATATGAATCTTTAAAACTTGTGAATTCATGGGGAGAGATTAACCTAAGAACTTATATGCATATATGCATAACCCATGGACACAGACAATAATGTGGTGAAGGCTGGGGAGAGGGGTATAGGGTGGAGGGGATCAATGGGGGAAAAAGGAGGACATTTGTAATACTTTCAACAATAAAGATAAATTAAAAAAACAACAGAAAAAACATTGTGAATTCACTAAGATTCAATCTCAGCACAATTATCCTTACCTTCCTTTCTTCAGTTGATAATACTCTAAATCGAAGCATTCCTTCTTTTATTATGTCTGCTTCATCTGAAAAGTCAGGATTGTCAGACAAAATATTACTTCTGTTTTCTTCCAGCCACATCTGGAACCCAGTCTTTGGCCTAAAATAGCAAAATCATGTGAGAAAATTTTATGCTTGAGACACAGTTTAAAGTGCTTTATGACTTTTCAGGTTAGTAATCAACCATTACTCTTTACATAGCTATATAAAGTAAGAGAGATACAATTAAGTTACACTTGTTAATACTCATACTACATATTACTTAAAACTACCTGGAATAATGAACTAAAAAAAATTTTTTTTAAAATCCTCACCCAAGGGTATTTTTTCTCATTGATTTCAGAGACAATGGAAGAGCAGGAGGGAGGGAGACAGAGAAACACTGATTGGTTGTGTCCCGAATGCACCCTGACCTGGGCTGGGGAACAAACCTTCAACCCAGGTAACAAGCACTGACCAGGAATCTAACCTGAGGCCTTCTGGTGCATGGGATGATGCTCTAACTCACTGAGCCACACCAGCTGGGCAAACTAAAAATTTCTTTGTAAGGTCAATTCAAAGGGATTACTTACACCTTCCAATTACTTGTACCTTCCAATTGCAGCAACCATGAATTCTGCATTTTCTACTTTTTTTTTAAATCCTCATCTGAGGATATTTTTCCATTGCTTTTTCAGAGAGAGTAGAGTGGAGAGAGAGAGAAACATTGATGTGAGAGAGACACATTGATTGGTTGCCTCCCGCACTCAGAGTCTGCAACCGAGGTACGTGTCCTTGGCTGGAATCGAACCCGGGACTCTTCAATCCATGGGCCAATGCTCTAACCACTGGGCAAAACTGGATAGGGCTCAACTCTTTTTTATTATTACATTTTTTAAATATATCTTTATTGATTTCAAAGAGAAGAAGAGAGAGGGAGAGAGAGAAACAGAAACATCAATGATAAGACAGTCACTGATAGGCTGCCTCCTACATGCCCCCTGCTGGGGATTAAGCACAAAACCCGGGCATAAGCCCTGACCGGGAATCAAACCATGATTTTCTGGATCATAGGTTGATGTTCAACTGCTGAGCCACGCCAGCCAGGCTCAACTCTTTTTTAATGTTGACAGGCTCAAGTGCTCTAATCTCACTTGGGTTTCTCTGGCCCAGAAAATTCTTCCATGTAGCCTTGGCAAGCTCTTTCTCCATTTCCCAAACCAGCTATTTAAAATCTTCAGGATTTCTAACAAGCTCCTTAGCCATCCTCTAACCCTGGCTCTCACAGCTGACTTGGGAGTGTGGGTCCTTTCTTGTACCATCATTATGTAAAACATGGACACAGCAATTTGTCAATTCACTTCTGACACAATTGTCTTTAGGTCACAAGTGAGGGTTTAATGCAAACATTTAATATTTACTGAGTACTTTTTTTCTGTATATCCAGTTATTAGTATAAAAAACTGAATCTTAAAATATTCACTATTTAATATCAAAATTGAATTCAGAACAAAATAGGAAAAATAAAAACCATAGCTACCCCCTCAAATTATACTGGTTAACATAAGGTGCTGGTTAAATGAAACACAATAGTAAAAATAAAACTATGACTTTTCAATTTAACTGATGCATTTCAAATAAATCTAGCATAATAGAGATGAAGAAATTTGGTAAAATGTTGCAATGGCGGACAAACAGGACGTAGACAAACAGGAACTCCCATATTGTTAGGGTGTATAAAATGATAACAACATCAGCGCAGAATAATCTGGCAATATCTATCAGAATTACAAGTGCACATTAACTTGAACCATATAGGAATCCATAGCTATATGTTTATGTGAGAACATTCATATAAAGTTATTCATTGCAGTACTACTTGTACTAGCAAAAGATCTTTTTCTACCAGTAGAGAACTAAATAAATTACAGTATATCTATTCAATGAGAATAAAAAGATGAAAGAAACTGTAGTAATCTGAAATGACTGGCAAAAGCTGCTAAGTGAAAAAGAGCAATGTACAAAACAATGTGTGTGCTACCATTTCTGTAAAATTAAAAAAAAAAAAAAAAAATAGACCAATGTGAGTGTTTGTACATGCATAGATTAATTCTGGAAGGCTATATAAGAAACTTGTTGCAGAGAGGAACTGGGTAGATAGGAAAGAGATTTACTCTTCATCACACCTCTTTTGACTATGTTTATCTCATGTAACTATATCATCTATTAAAAAAAGAATAAATTTATAGTCTGTGGCCAGGTAGTTCACTGGGTTAGAGTGTGATCCCAATACACAAAGGTTGTGATTTTGATCCCCAGTCAGGGTACATACAGGAATCAACCAATGAATGCATAAATAAGTGGAACAAGTTAATGTCTGTCTGTCTCTCTCTTTCCCCTCCCTCCCTCTCTAAAAACAATAAAATTAAAAATTAAAAAAGAACTAATTATATAGTGTCCTAATAAAATGTATCTACAATTTAAAACACATCCAATTTATCAAAGCCTACTTTAATAAGTAATGTAAATCAGCATTTGTGACTTCCTTAACGTTTTAAGTATTCAGAATGCCCACTACCAGTGTCAATGTGTGATTTATAATAATGAATAACAGCTGCATAATTTTGTATTGCTGCTTCTGTGTGCCTTTTACAGGAAAACTGCATCTGAAAATACTAAATTTCTCTATGTACTGACCTTTGGTTTTCAGTGTTTTGGGGACACATAGCTGGGGTTTCAGATGATGAATTTTTTGGATTTTCTTCTTTCACTTCCTCAGTCTTATCATCTTGGAAAGTTCTTTTCTGGAAATAGGATGCTGCAGATGCCTATAAAAACAAACATAATAATACTGCAACAAAATCTAGTATGGTTCTATATGTTACAAACAAGTTTTGGAAAATGTGGAAAAAGATTTATAATTATTTAGAATTCTTATACCAACATGTTAAGTCCTGAAGTTCTCAGTTGAAAATAAGCATGCATACACACAAAACCCAAAAAAACTGTATTTCAAGTTCCATGTTTTCTAAATGAATAAAATTATATGAAATGCAAAAGATAAATAATAGATCTATTTTACTGATGACAAATATAGGAGGAAATCTGGGAGGCAAAATCAGAATACAGAACAAAGAAAGATTAGAGCAAGGTACACCAGTCGTCATTAAATAGAGATATGCATCAGAACCACCTGGGAAATTTTTTAAAAAAGTACACACAGATGCCTGAGTCCCCAGAGTCGGAGTATATGTTTTTAAAAAGCGACTCTGAAGCAAAACCGGAATTGAGAAATTCTGCCTTCACTAGACAATCAATTATAAACAACTGAGGAGAAATTTACAGAAAAAGAACTAAATGAAATGGAGGGAAACTACCAGATACAGAGTTCAAAACAATGGATATAAAGATGTTCAAGAAACTTAGTGAGAACTTCAAAACCATGAAAAAGGACTTAGAAACCATAAAAAAAAGAAACAGCCAGAAATGAAGAATACACTAGCTGAAATGAAGAATAATTTACAGGGAATCAACAGTAGAGTAGATGAAGTTGAGAAACAAAGCAGCAATTTAGAATATAAATAAACAAAACCCACCCAATCAAAACAGAAAAAAAAAAAGCAATAAAAAAAAAGGTGAAGATAGTGTAAGGAGCCTTTGGGACAACTTCAAGTACACCAACATTTACATCATGGGGGTGCCAGAAGGAGAAGAAAGAGAGCAAGAAATTGAAAACCTATTTGAAAAAATAAATACAGAAAACTTACCTAACCTGGTGAAGAAAACAGGCATATAAGTCCAGGAAGTACAGAGTCCCAAACAAGATGAACCCAAAGAGACCCACCAAGACACATCATAATTAAAATGCAAAAGGTTAAAGACAAAGAGAGAATCTTAAAAGCAGCAAGAGAGACAGTTAGTTACCTACAAGGGAGCTCCCATAAGACGGTCAGCCGATTTCTCAACAGAAACTTTGCAGGCCAGAAATATTCAAAGTGATGAAAAGCAAAAGCCTGTCTCGCCGAGCATAGCTCAGCTATTAAGCATCAACCTAAGATCCAGGAAATCACAGTTGGATTCCTGGTCAGGGCACATGCCCAGGTTGCGGGCTCGATCCCCAGCTGGGGTTATGCAGGAGGCAGCCGATTAATGACAATTCTCTCATCATTGATGTTTCTAGCTCTCTCTCCCTCTCCCTTCCTCTCTCTAAATCAATAAAGATATATTAAAAAAGAAAGAAAGAAAAGCAAGAACCTACAACCAAAATTACTCTACCCAGCAAAGCTATCATTAAGAACTGAAGGACAGATAAAGAGCTTCCCAGACAAGAAAAAGCTAAAGGAGTTCATCACCACCAAACCAGTATTATATGAAATATTAAAGGGTCTTCTTTAAGAAGAAAAAAAGATAAAAAATATGAACAATAAAATGGCAATAAATACATATCTATCAACAATTGAATCTAAAAAAACAAACAAGCAGAACAGAAACAGACTCACAGATACAGAGGACATTTTGACAGCTACTAGATGACAGAGAGGCTGGGGGGATGGATGAAAAGGTAAAGGTATTAAGAAGCACAAACTGATAGTTGCAAAATAGTCATGGGGCTGTAAAGTACAGCATAGGGAATATAGTCAATGATATTCTAATAACAATGTGTGGTGTCAGATGGGTACAAGAATTATCGGGATGATCACTTAGTAAGTTATATAATGTCTAATCACTGGAATGTACACCTGAAACTAACATAATATTGTATGTCAACTTGGGTTGAAAAATAAAAAAATGATTAAATGGCAAACAATGTATATATAAACAACTGGAGCCTCCTGTCCCACACCTGAAACAGTGAACAAAACTAAAGTAAGACAAACAGATCTCATGCTTTCTGCAGATGTGGGTAGTTGAAACAGTACCTGCTTAGACTTTGGCTTTGGAACTAGCGGCTTTATTACTGGAGACTTTTCATCATTTGCAGCTCGATTAAGTACAGATTTCTTATATGATTTGTTCATATTGTCTAAAATATTAGCAGAACGTGCTGAATTCACTGAAATGGTTGGCTCTTTAGAACTGGCTGATACCTAAAGAGTGAACTTGTATTAGCATTTTGTTTAAAGAAGAAAAAGAATCCCAATAAATTTATTTTTCCTTAAAATTTTTGTTAAGTTTGTATTGTAGTCTCATTTTTGGAACTGAGTACATTTGGTACAATCCAAATTAAGACTTATCCACATATTCCCAAATACCACATCCCCTAGAAAAATAGGGAGTATCTTTCAAAACCACAGGTACTTAGAAGTAGGAAATATAACTTATAGCCCAAGTGTGAACCTGTGCTGCTTTTATCTTTGTTTTCACAAATATCTGCTGCAGTCTTTAATGCCTTCAATCTGGGGAGGATCATCAGGTGGTTTGAAAATATTTCTCTGCATGGAAATGTATTTAAATAGAAAATATCACTGGAAAGAGTTTACCTTGAAGGGGTTTACACGTCCTTGGTTGCTAGAAGTAACTGCACCTTGCATAAGGAAAAAACCCTCACTTAATAGTGGTAAAGCACAGAAGACGTCTGACTTCTGTAATAATAGATGGAATATTTAAATCTGTAGTATATAAAAATAAATGTATTTTGAAACTTTAAAACTATTAACAACTATATATGACCTCCTTCCTATTTCCAAGACAAAATAAAAGCTTTTAGATGGGAACCACTGCACCTGGCCACTATAAAATACACCGACACAATACAGACAGGTCTACCCTTTTCTCCTCTTACCATGTAAGAATGATGTTTATTTTAGCTAAGGTTAGTAATTCTTCTCCTTGTGCTCTCCATCCCACCCCCTCCTGTTTTGTCGAGAAGCCTGTCCTATCAATGGCTACACCACCTTTGACTTTTCCCTTTTTATTGGCTGTTCAAGTTTCCCAACTTAAACAAACAAAAAACAAACCCTCTCTACCCCACATCCCCTCCAGCCACCACTGTCTCTCACCTCCCCACATACAGCCAAACTTCTCAAGAGCTATCTACATGGCTATTCCTATTTCCTCACTGCTCATATGTTCCAACATCCAATATAATATGGCTTCCAACCCTACTGCCCACCCTACAGAATCTGCTCTTGCTAAGAACTCAAACTCTAAATAGCCAAGTCTACTGGGTATTTTTCAATCATCTTATTTGCCCTCTCAATAGCATTCCACATAGCTGAGTGTTCCTTTCTTCTTGATGCGGTCTCCTTCCTTGACTTCTCAGATTACTGCATCACCTTGGCTTACCTCCTTCCTCTCTGGTCTTATTCTTTTTTGATGGTTCCCCTCCCTCCTTCTCCTTCCTCCTCTTCTACCTCATGTTTAAATGTTGGGAATTCCCTAGGCCTAACCTCATTTTCCCCTCACTTTACATCCCCCCTAATGGCCCATGCCCATGGTTTAAACTGCTATACTTAGGTCAACGATTTTCACTTTATAGCTCCATCCCAGAAACGCTACCTTCCTGACCTCCTGACCAAATATCCAGTAGTAATTCATCACCTTCCTATACAAAACTGCATCTCCCTGGTGTATCCTGACTCAGTAAATGGCATCATCATCCACTCAAGTACTACTGAAGCCAAGAAACTGAGTCATTCTTCACACCTGCACTTCCACACTCTCTACATCATCTTCTGAACTACCTCTTCAATTCTTCCCTTCTTTCTACCATCCCCACTATCCCAGTCCAAGCTACTATTCAATGTCACTTGGACTGCCTCTGTACTCTTTTTATATGCATTCCTCCTCTGTAGTGTGCCATGCCATGCCCCTGCTTAAAACCTACAGCCTCCCAGCAACCTTAGAATAAAGATCAAAATCCTTACAATAGACCATGTGAATCTCCATGATTTGGCTCCTGCCCACTGCTCCAAAACCATTCAGCACTACTGTTTCTTTGCTCTCTGTGCTCTTCACACCACTCTTTTATAGTCTTCGCACATGTTCCTCAAGCCCACATATTTTGTCCCTGCTTCTACTCCCACCCACCTTTGTCTACCTTACTCTTATTGTTCAGTATCTGTTTTCAACACTCCATTAAGCCTTCCTTGGAACCTCAACCCACTTCCTACTACTGAATAAATTACAGCCAGCTGTTATATGCTCTTTAAATACTCTGTATACATTTTTAAAGATACTTTGTTTACTCAAAGTAATATATGTACATAGTTTACAAAGCCAATTAGTACTATAAGCTTCATACAGGGATCAACCATGCACATTTGGCTGATTCTGTCTCCATCTAGTCAAATACCTGACACACAACAGGCATTTAATAAATATTTGTTAAATGACCATAATTTCACAAACATCTCCGATAAACAACAACAAAACCCAAATAAACAAAACAAAAACCAAGACCTAAAGGGTAAAGTATATTTGAATACCACTTTAGAGACTACTTGCAACATTTTCTTGATATTACAAAACTACAAATATTTCTTACCTGACTTAACAGCTGGCACATCAGAGGAATCTGCACTTTTGGAAAATGGGTTCTGTCCTATGGAATAATTAAGGTAATACAACATAAATGGAAAGATAAAGCCATCCTCTGTAATCAACAGTTAGATGTCTTGAAAAAGTATGGGTACAGCAGTTTCCCCTTATCCATGAGGGATATGTTACAAGACCCCTCGCAGATGCCTAGAACCAAGAATAGTACTGAAACCTATACATACTATGTTTTTTCCTATACATACAGGGTAGGGCAAAAATAGGTTTACAGTTGTTTGTATGGAAAATAAGATAATAATTAACAAATAATAATGTACGAATAAACTGTATTTTGTGTACTCACAACTGTAAACCTACTTTGGCCCCATCCTGTCTATACCTATAATAAAATTTAATTTATAAACTTATAAATTAGGCACAGTATGAGATTAGCAACAAAAACAATAAAACAGAACAATTATAACAATATACTATACTAAAAGTTATGTGGACGTGGTCGCTCATTTCAGGCGATCCTTGCTGAAGTCTTCCACAGGCTCAGTGCTTTCTGGTACAACACGCTACCATCAACCAGAACACTTTCTGTTCATGTCTTCCACCACGTCTTAACAGCACTTACCACACACTGTGGCCATTAATTTTTGTAGTTTGAGGTGTCACAGCAAAACTAGCACAAATTTCTTTTTTGTTCTTACCATAGATCTTATTAGCAAGCTCAGCACACAATTTTTTCTTTCCTTATGAAGTTGAGAACTTTTACCTTTTCACTTAAAGAACTTTATAGCTTCTCTTTAGCATATATGAATTGCCAGCATCACTACTCTCATGTTTTGGGGCTATTAGTAAGTAAAATGAGAGTTACTTGAACAGGGATAATTCACATCCCAGTTGGGATGAATCAGACAGTGCAAGATTTCATCATGCTACGCAGAATGACACAATTTAAAATTTATGAACTGTATATTTATGGAATTTTCCATTTAATATTTGAGACTGCAGTTGATTGTAGGTAACTGAAACCACGAAAAGCAAAACAAACCATGGATAAGGGGGATCTACTGTATTCAATTTTCCTAGCTAAGTAAATTAGGGAAAGCCCCACACATGATATTTCTCATCTTTAAATTGCCTTAAAAATGTATCTTACCATGCCTAAGTACTTCTGATTTTTCTTCTGTATCATCAGCTTCTCCAATATCTTCTGTTTCTTCTTCAACTTGATTTCTGAGCCTTGGCTTGCTCCACTCTGTAGGAGTATTACAGTAACTAAAAGACAATATTATTCAATAAAGACCTATATGCAAAGACCACATTAATATTCAGAATGGTAAAGAAAAATTCAAACAACTGAATATTCCTTACCCAGCATTCAGCTTTTTTCTGAAATCTTCTTCCTCTTCCTCCTCTTCCACCTGTGTTGCTGCCAATTCTGCTGCCTTCTCTACAGCCAGTTCGCTAAGTTTTTGGGCCAATATTAATCTCCGAGAACGAGAAGCATACTTAATGGCTAAATTCACAGCATTTTGAGTCATGAGATCAGCAAGTTCCACACAACGAAATTCCCGCTCCAGTTTACAGGAAAGCTAGCCCAAAAAGGAAAGCAAAACAAAACCAAAAAAGAAAAAAAAGAAAAACTCAAATCACATTAAGTTAAACTTTTAAAAAATAAATAAAACGAATAAAACTGAGAAAAAAGCTTTCTAGATAACATATCTCATTGATACTAAGATGCACATTTCTACACATTTTAACATCTCTGAAATTGGGAAGCATGTACTAGGTCAGAGTTTAATTGGCAATATTTTGTTTTCTGCCTCAATGGCTTAAATGAATAAAATAATAGTGCATTTTACAATCAATAGCCTAGATTCAATGAGCTATGACATATCATTTTAAGCTATTCATTGCAAGGCAAGTAAGAGATTCATTTAAAATTCAAATGTGGTTCTCCTAAATTTGTTTTTCCACCCTTGCCAAATAGGGTAGCAAATTCAAAGGAGGAATAAATTGTAAATTAATTCTTTGTTACTACTATTGCCCAGAAGTGGAGTACAAATGCTACTAAGTGAATCTGGGAGGGGGCAAGTAGATTTACCCAAAAGTTTTAAAGTGTGATTATGATCTCCAATTACCAGAAACAGTTATTCGACCTCCCAAATTAACAACTTCCTTTACCTTGCTTTATTTTTTATATTTAACAATATAAAACAAAGGACAGTCATTTAACATCTCTTAGAAAACACTGACTAGTTTTCTTTTGGTATAAATTTTGACAACTCAAAGTGAGACAACTCAAGTACAATGTGGGAAAAATTAATACTTCAAAGACTACTAAGAGTCTCATAATTCATAGGGTAGAAGGACTATTTTGTTACTTGGACATCCCATGTCTAACTCATCAGACAGAAACTTTAGATAGTCACCTGCAAGTCCTTCTCAAATTTTCTAGTATCACTTATCTATAAGCAGTACTTCTCAATCAGGGTGGTACTCTTGCCACAGCGGGCATTTAGAAATAAAAGGGAGTATAGTAAGTCCTCATTTAACATAGTTGATGGGCTCCTGGAAACTGTGACAGTAAGCTGAAGAATGTATAACAAACCAATTTTACCA
Organism: Miniopterus natalensis; assembly: GCF_054644295.1. NCBI lineage: Eukaryota > Metazoa > Chordata > Mammalia > Chiroptera > Miniopteridae > Miniopterus > Miniopterus natalensis. The sequence continues at coordinate 34,366,616 of NC_142081.1, read as the reverse complement.
TATACTAACTGATATAAACAAGAGTTGAGTTCCTACCGTATTATTTCTGGGCACAAAACATCACCAAAACATTTTCTAAATAAAGCCCCAAAACAGTTCTAATATTAAACACTGAAATAAATGTGTGCTATATATATATGCAAGAAAGATTAATAAAAATGAGTGAGATAATTATTTGCTAACCCGCTATTACAGTTCAGGGTCACGGGTGGCCAGAGCCTATCCCAGTAGCTCAGGGCACAAGGTGGGAACCCACTCTTGAAAGGATGCCCTTCCATCGCAGGATGCACTCACCCACACACCCATTCACTCACTGTGGGACAATATAGACACACAATTCACCTCATGTGCATATCTCTGGGATGTGGGAGGAAACCAGAGTACCTGGAGAATACCCACCCAGACATGGGGAGAACATGCAAACTCCACAGACAGCAAGCAGCTCCTGTTGGGAGTTGACTTTTATTTTTTTCTCATCAGCTATAACTTACTGACATTGAATGAAATATTATTCAAGGACCTGCTATAGTAAGATTCTCTCAGTAACTAGGTTGAACAGGCATTTGCCAGGCGTTCAGGAATGCCAAAAACCTCAGGTATCCTCCTGAGAAATACTGTTCCAAAGGAAACACTCCTGTAAGACTAAATGGTAAACAAATTAAATGTTTCCTTGAATGTGTTATAGGAAGTAAAAAGGTTACTAGTACCTAGACCACAAATGACACTTGATAAAAAGAATAAAACTTACTCTACAATAAATGAATTAAATTTCTTTAGTACTACACTCAAGGCAGTGTCACAGAGAGGTGACAGCAGTGAATACACTTTTTAGAGACTGTAGTTACAATGAGCTCTGCGGTCTTAGATATCACTTTTCCCTCAGAAGTCTTTTCCCTCAACTTTCAAATGAAAAGTCTAGACCATTTACTCTTTCAAGAAATACTGAGGACTACTGTATATTAGATAACATTAGATGGCCACTGCCCTCAAGGGGCTTACAGCCCAGTGCAAGATGAGCGAAGAGGAAATGGTATTGTACTCCTCTCCATAAACCAATCTGTGGTGAGGACACTAGCATGAACCTTATGTTTCAAAAGTTCATTTATCTCCAAAAGTAAAAGTACTTAAACATCCCAGGAACCAAACATGGCCACTGGCTATAGATAAACTTTTACTATACACAGTTATCTAAGGATGACAAAAAATAGGCCTATCTAAAAACTTTATGAAAGTTCTTAAGACTGCCCACCCTTGGTTTAAAAGTCTAGGAACTTTGTTGCACAGGATAAGAGCAAGAGCTAGACTCCTGGTTCTCGTATTTTATTAAGCATCAAAATTGCCCAGGTCCCGTTAAAACAGTGCAGTGGGTAAAAACAAAAAGGGAGGTTGAACTATAACAGTTTATTACTGCCTATGATCTTAGATACAAGGTAATGTTTTAACTATTTTAAATGTAATGTCAACTGGAAAACAGAACTTTTTTAAGGGGGAAAAAACACCACCAGATAAAACTTAAGAATTCTAGGCTGTGGAACTCAGGTATGTGGAATTCACATACCTTTAAGAGATTCAAACTTAGAAAAACATTTAACTTTAGTTTTTTTCAGTATATTTATTTACTTACTGCAAGCATTTTCAGTAAAAGTTCCTGTTGTTCTTTTATTGCTTGATTTTTAGTGCTCTCTTCATATTCATAACCATTTTCAGCTAAATAATCAAGGTGGTTGTGAAACATAATTGAACGCCAAAACTGTTCCTATAAAAGTGGAAAAAATTGCTGAGAGTCAACTATCACTTAATAACAGGTATTAAATATTTATCTTAACATGCCCATTTCTGAATATTTTCTGAAATACTCATCTCTATAGCATCAAATTGTAATTAATGTGATACTACAACTTGACTTCATATCCTATCCTTAAAAGGGGGAGAGGGCAGGGAGAATATAGCATTTTAAACAGTTTCCTAGCTATTATAGTTAATGCTCAGCGAACTTGGGAAACTAGTTTTTAGAAGCCAATTTGCTTCTTGTTTCAAATGACTTTTGATGACACAGGGCTAGGACTAGGATGAATCAAGCCAGGTGCCTATAGCACAATTTATGGAGGCACGCCTTCTCAGGACTTGCCCGACCCTGGCGGTGAGTGCCTTACACGCGTGAGGCACTAAGGACACTACCCATTTACCTCACAAAGTCCCTGGCAGCAGTGATGGCAATCACGTGCCTGCTGATCATAGGTGTCTCCTTCTCTGCTACCTCTATCTATTTAATTATAAGGTAATGAATACTCAACACTGGTCATCAGGACATTTTTAAGTGGTTGTGTCACAGGCAGTGTGTTATCAAACTTAGAGTGCCAAGGCAAGACTTCCACATACCTCCATTTGTCCTTTCTCCGTTGCACTCTGACAATAAGGAAGCTTAAAGGATAATATAGCCACAGCAGGGCGTGGGAGGGTGGGAGGAAACCGAGAGCCTTTACAAGGAATGCATCTGTCAGTAAAGAAGAAGTCTCACCGTAAAACTCTTATTTATAACATTAAGTTAAATATGCCTCTTTAATATAATGACATTCACTAACAAAATGAATCATCTTACTTGAATAAGCATAAGATGGAATAGTAAAAATCCTTATAGGTTCAAACTTAACCCTGTAAGATAAAAAATGTGAATTCTTTCATTCAAATTACTAAATAACTTGACTCCTGGGAATAACATTCAAGATATTCCTGAGAAGAACCTATACCCTAAGAACTGCTAAAAACAGTTAACTAATATACTCCATTTGACACTAAAAATGTCCATAATGGAATATTTGGGGATTCTGAAAAGATACAGAAATATTACCCAGCAATTCCTCTACAACTCTCTACTAGGTCTGATTTTGCATTTTCTAAGAAGACCATGTTCTCTCAATCATCCCACTCTGCCACCCACTGCCTTCAAAAACACCCCTGACATTGTTTCATAATCTGCCAACACAACAGAATTCACTAGACATGAATTCCTGTCACCTTACAACTACCAAATGTATCTGCAACTGTCTATCTTCTTCCCTTTCACAACTGATAAAATGTCTTACCTTCCTATTTTAAACAGGTAGTCTAAGATCACTTTTTTGAGGATTTCATTCCTTCGATTATCTCCTTTTCTTACATTGTCAATCTCACCCTCTTTACTGAATTTATTGCTGAAAGATTACAAAATTGGTATAGAATCACCCAAACTAAATAATCCCTTCCTTAACAGCCTTCTTTCTTTCTTTCAATTATTTATTTATTAAATCCTCATCAGAGGACATTTTTTCATTGATTTCAAAGAGGATACAGAAACACTGATATGAGAAACATCAACTAGTTGCCTTCCATAGGCATCCCAAACAGGGATCACACCTGCAACTCAGGTATGTGCCCCAACAGGGAATCAAACCCACCACCTTCTGGTGTATGGGACATTCCAACCAACTGGGCCACACTGGCCAGGGCTTAGCAGCCTTCTTTGGATTCCACCCCCATCTCTTCTTTGCACCTGAACTTCTTGAAAAGAGTTATCTATATATTATGCTTTTATTTCTTTACTTCCCATGCTCTCAGCTCACCCCAATCTGGAATTTAACATTTTATCATGTCATTAAAAGCACTTTTATAAGGGTCACCAATAACTTCCATGTATCCAACTTAAAAAGTCTTCTTGAACTTCTATTCTTATTTGACTCAGGTTTTTGAATTACCTTTCCTTTTTTAAAAAAATCCAACTTATTTAATTTTTGAATAAGAAATACATTTTACATGCACAAAGTGTAAAAAAAAGAATACAGAGAAGTCTCCTACACTACCCACTGAGTTTCTTTCTACCAGGTAACTTGTTAAGTTTCCTCTTTACTCTTCCAGGAATTCTTTGGCATATAAAAACAAATACAATTATGTATTCTTATTCTCTCTCCCCGTTTATACAAATGATACTCATTTCACTTACCACATCTTACAGATCTTTCCACATTACATATAGCGTCCTTACACTTTTTTAAAATGTCTTTACTGATTTCAGAGAGAGGATGGGAGAGGGAGAGAGAGATAGAAACATCAATGATGAGAGTCATTGATTGGCTGCTTCCTGCACAGCCCCCACTGGGGATCGAGCCCACAACTCAGGCATGTGCCCTGACCAGGAATTGAACCTGTGACCACCTGGATCATAGGTCGATGCTCAACCGCTGAGCCACACTGGCCGGACCTTACCCTTTTTAAGTAATAGCTTTATTAAGATATTAGAAGCCCTGGATGGTGTGGCTCAGTGGTTAGGGCATCAGCCTGCGCACCAGTGTTGCATGTTCGATTCCCAGTCAAGGGTGTGTACCTGGGTTGCAGGTTTATTCTCCACCCTGGTCAGGGCATGTGGAGGAGGCAACCAATCGATGTGTCTCACATTGATGTCCCTTCTTCCTCCCTCTCCCTCTCTCTCTCCTCCCCCTCTCCCCGCCCCCTTTTCACTCTCTCTAAAAATCAATGGAAAAAATATCCTCAGGTGAGGATTAACAGCAACAAAAAAGATATAATTCGTATACCAAAGTTCACATAGAAAGTACCACAACCATATGATATCAGTGTATAATTCAGTTTTTAGTATATTCAGAGGTATCTATCACCACTATCTAATTCCAAAACATTTTCATCACCCCAAAGAGAAACCTCACACCCATCAACAGTCAATCCCTATTCTCCACTGCTTTCTCCCCAAAAGCCCCTGGCAACCACTAATCTACTTTCTGTCTCTACAGATTTGCCTATTCTGAAGATTTTCATATAAATGGAATCATAATATGTGGCCTTTTGTGTCTGGCTTCATTCACTTAGCATGTTTTCAAGGTTCATCCATGTTGTAGCATGTATCAGTACTTTATCCCTTTTTATAGTCCAATAATAGTCCATTGTATGGACATATACCACATTTAACTTATTCACTCATCAGCTGGTGAACATTTGCATTGTTTCCACTTTTTAGATACTATGATTAACTCTATGATGAACATTCAAGTACAAATTTTTGTATGGATGTGTTTTCAATTCTCTTGGGTACATACCTAGGAGAGGAACAGCTGGTTCATATGATAACTCTGTGTTTAACCTTTTGAGGAACTGCCAAAATCTACCATCTTACATCCCGGCCCAGCAATGGCTGAGGGTTCCAATTTCTCTGCATCCTCACCAAGACTTGTTAGTGTCTGTTTTTTTGATTATAGCATCCTATTGTGTTTGAAGTGGTATCTCTTTGGTTTTGATTTGCATTTCCCTAATGACTAATGATGCTGAATATCTTTTCATATGCTTACTAGCCATCCACATATATGATTTGCTCCACCCTTTAAAAAAATTACATAGTACTCTAGTGTATAAATGTACAGAATTTATTTCTCTATTCTTCCAAAGGAAATTTAGGTTTCCAATCTTTTGCTAATATTAACAATCCTTCCATGTAGGATATCTTTTACATGTTTTATTTCCCACATTTGCTAACAGCAGTATTTCTTAAACTTTAATGTGCACACAAATCACCTAAAGATCTTGTTAAAATGGAGGTTCTCATTCAGTAGGTCTGATGTAAGATTCAGCATTTCTAATAATCTCTCTAGTGATGCTGATGCTGTCCATGGATCAAACGCTAAATAGCAAGCACTAGTATATCTGTAGGAGAAATCCTAAAAGCAGAATTATTGGGTCAAAGGGCATATGCATTACTAATTCTGGTAGCTCTTGACAATTTGCCTTCCATAGGGATTTTAACCAATGTGTACTCCCATCAGCAATATATAAACTTAATACTTCACTATAGCTTCACCAACACTATGAGTGTTATCAAATTTTTAGATTTTTCCAGTTTGATAGGTAAAAAGAGAATTCTCTTTTTGGCTTTGACTTGTATTTATCTTTTTAGTGACATCAATTTTCTTTTCATATATCTGAGGGCCATTTTTATTTCCCAGTCTCACTATTGCCTATTTCTTGAAATAGTCTCCACTGAGAGCATCTGTTACATGGCTCTCTTCAGATAACTTTTTTCTTACTTCCTTAGTTAATGCTCTTTTCTTCTCATGCAAAAGTTCCTACTCTAATACCTGACCTCTAAATGTTGGAATTTCTTAGGTTGGGTTCTGAGACCTTTCCCCCTCTCTCTTTAAGTCATCGAATTTATTACTATGACTTTAAATACCTTCTATATTCTGGTGACTCCCAAATTTATATCTCCAGCCAAAATTTTTCCTCTGAATTCGAATTATATATCCAATACCTTCTTTTTTTTTTTTTTTTTAATAAATCTTTATTGATTACAGAGAGATGAAAGGAGAGGGAGAGAGAGATAGAAACATCAATGATGAGAGAGTAATTGATCAGCTGCCTCCTGCACACCCCCGACTGGGGATCGAGCCCGCAACCCAGGCATGTGCCCTGACCGGGAATTGAACCCCGATCGCCTGGATCCTAGGACGACGCTCAACTGCTGAGCCACACCCGGCTGGGCTCCAATACCTTTTGATAGCTCCTTTGGATACTTTGCATTTCAAACTTAACACACCCAAGAGAGAATTCACTTTCATCTCCCTTATCTATAAATGGTTCCACAATCCACCTAGTTGCTTTTAACTAGAAAGACGGATGTCATTATTGATTCTTCTCTTTCACTCCCAATTCCCAATCTAACAGCAAATTCTATCTTGCATCTGCTTTTCTTCATTTCCACTGCCTCCACACTAGTTCCAACTATTGTTTTAATTCAGTTATGACTACATTTTCCTCAGTGTTTCTCAATGAAGACACTGAAAGCATTTGGGATAATCTGTAGTTGAGAAAAACCATCCTACACACTACAAGATGTTTAACAACCCTGACCCCAGCTCTCTAAATGCCAGAGTAATCCCTATCATTGTAACAACTGAAAATAATACCCCACATTTACAAACATCCCCAGAAGGGATAAATCCCCCTGCTGAAAACTGGTCTTCCTACTTCTGGCCTTACCCCTGCCAATCCATTTCCATCATACTTTTCTTTTTATGACATAAATCAGATTACACCATTTCCCTAGATAAAACTCTTGAATGGCTTCCTGATACACTTCAAATAAAATCCGTTAATGTAACATGTGTCTAACTTTCTGATATCATCTTGGATTTAGGCCCCCCCCACCCCTTGATTCTTATATGCTAGCCACATTTAGATCCTTTCAATTCCTCAAATACATCATGTTCTTTCTGACCTCAGGGCCTTTGTACATGCTATTCACTCTACATGGACTGCTTTTCACCCCATTCTTTCATAACAGATTCCTTTGTCTCATATTAAATGCTACCTCCATTAAAAGTCTTTTGTGATCACTACACCTAAAACATGCCCCTCTGTTATTCTTTATCATGGATCTGGCTGAGATTAATTAATGGCATTTATCCCAAGTAGTAATTAATATTTAGTTGTTTCTGTTATCTGTCTCCTCAGACTATAAGCTCCAGGAAAGCAGAGACCTCTTTGTTCACCAAGTACCTACATGTCATTGACAATCTCTTAGACCAAGAAGTTATCAGGTGTCAAAATAGAGGAAACTCTTCAACATGATGCTGAATGGAGACTATATGGGCTGAGAATTCTACACTTGTAGTAAACTATTAAATTACACAGCTCTGTTACAATAATTAGGCTAAAAATCTCAAAAAGCAGCTAAATTATATACATTCAGTTCTAAATCATATGTAAAAATAAGAGGTTGTAATAAAAGATGAAATGCCATGTCTAACCTGAACTCCCCTCCCTATCAGGCTGAAGTGATGTTATAGTCACACTAATAAACTTAAGTCCTATTTTGTTCAATAAGCTCCAAGTCAAGCAATTGGTTGAAAACTTCACAGTGAATATAAACAAATTCTTAATTTAGTGAATATAGAAAGTAAGTAAATGAACTAAAGTGAAAGACAAAGATACACTTTAAAAAGCATTTTCTAATAGCCCACCTCAGTTGCTGGGGATTTTCATGGATACCAACCACCCAGTAGTGATCAGATTTTCCTTTGCAGTGTTCTTTCGTATTACATACAGGAGTCCATGTATTACCAAGCCCTCTGTTAAGCATTCGAACAATGCCTTCTGAATCCACAAAACAGGGGGTACCTATACATCAAGAGAAAAACAAACCACTTGGGAGACGTAGCTACGTATTTGTTAAATAAGTACTATTTTAAATATACATACCAATGATTCAACTTTCAATTTGAAAGTAAACAGAGAAAACAAAAACAAAAGGCAAATAATCCAAGTTTATTTTCTCACAAAAGTTCATTAACCACATAAAGCAAGACCTCACAGAAAAAATGCCTAACATGACTGAAATTTACCCAAATAAAGAGAAAAAAGGAATAGTTTCAGTTGATACTATGCCATCTACTGGAACACAGCAATATTTTCAAAAGCCAATTTCAGTAAAAAAATTAAACTTAAATCTGAAGCCTCCCTGGTTAAGAGAGAATTGGAAAAATACCAAAACCTGATACAAGGTAAAGATGCAGAGAATCTGTCTTCAGTACTCTTCTTTCTCCCTCTTTCCTTGCCTTATTACTGTTCTGTCCCCCAAATCCAAGGTAAGCATCCCTGTTTCCCACCTAGTCTGCATCCGTCTCAGGAAGTGCACCGTAAATTCCCTAATTACCCATTTTCTTTTCTTTAAATTTATCTTTATTGTTCAAAGTATTATAAATGTCCTCTTTTTCCCATTGATCCCCTCCACCCTGCACCCCACTGAACTATTGTCTGTGTCCACGGGTTATGCATATACACATATAAATTCTTAATCTCTCCCCACCCACCCACCCACACACCCCTGCCTTCCCTCTGAGATTTGTCAGTCTGTTTCATGCTTCTGTGTCTCTGGATCTACTTTGTGTAGTTTATTTTGTTTATTATATTTCACATATAAGTAAGATCATGTGATATTTGTCTTTCTCTGACTGGCTTATTTTACTTAGCACAAAACTCTCCAGGTCCCACCATGCTGTCTCAAAGGGTAAAGGATCCTTCTTTTTTACAGCTGCATAGTGTTCCCTGGTGTAAATGTCCAAGAAGATGCTTGATATGATTTCAGTCTTCTTGAACTTGTAGAGACTTGTTTTGTGTCCTAACATGTGGTCTATCTTTGAGAATGTCCCATGAGCACTTAAGAAAGTATATTCTGCAGCTTTGGGGTGAAATGTTCTATAAATGTCAATTAAATCCATCTAATCTTGTGTGTCATTTAGAGTCACAACTTTCTTCTTGAAAAATGTCTTTAATATAAATAAATGAATTTGTCTTGCCTTCAGCTGAAAATCCAACCCATGCAAGGTAGGATTTCCTTGTAAGAGGGAGAGGATCACCGTGCAAAATCTGTTTTTTCTTTTTCCCCATCTCTAGCAGATGAACTCCAAGGCACTGATCCCCATCAAATCCTGTTCCTAGTGAAAAAATATAAATACAAATCAGATATCAAAGGTTATTTCCCTATAATACAGTCTAAATTATATTCTGTGAATTGAAATGATTTTGTTTCTTAGATTAACTAGCACTACTTTTTCGAATAACCCAACTAACTGAGGCACCATTCAGGTATTAGAGGCAGAATACTATGTTATATGGACTATTTATATAAAGTGGTTATAAGTGGTAAATCATTTACTCAAGAAATATTTACAGAGAGCTTATAATGTGCCAGGCACTGGGGCTACAATGGTAAACAAGACAAAGTCACTGTTCTCGTGAAATTCATACTTGGGTAGGAGAATACAAACAAATGAATTAAAAAATGAACAAACAAAAGAACAAAAAAATGCTAAGTGCTATCAAAGAGTTAAAGTAATAATGTGATACAGAGTGACAGATTGAGTGGTCAGTTTAGACTGGCTAGTCAGAGGTGGCCACTGAGAAAGTGAAATTTAAGCTGAGATATGAACTGAAAGTTGGAGCCAGCCACCAAGTGTTAGGAAGAGGAGCTCTATAGTAGACCAAGAGGACACCTCATGAAAACATCCTAAGGTGGGAAAAAACTTGGTGAGTTTGAAGAACACAAAGAAGCCAGTATGGCCAGAATAAGTAACAACAGAAAAGGTGGCAGGAGATGAAATTGAAGAGGCAGGCAAAGGTCAGACCCTGTCAGCTGTGATAAGAAATTTGACTATTGCCCAGCCGGGCATGGCTCAGGGGTTGAGCGTCGACCTAGGATCCAGGCGATCAGGGTTCGATTCCCGGTCAGGGCACATGCCCAGGTTGTGGGCTCGATCAATGGATCTCTCATCATTGATGTTTCTGTCTCTCTCTCTCTCCCTCTCCTTTCCTCTGTCCGAAATCAATAAAGATATATATTTTTAAAAGAAAAAAGAAATTTGACCATTATTCTAAAGCACAGGAAGTCATCAGAGGAATCTAAGCGAAGAGGTTACTGTTTTTAACAGATTACCCAAGCTGCTATATGGAGAATGAATTTTAGGATGCAAAAATTGAAGCTGAAAGACTGGTTAGAAGACTGTTGAAACAGCTGAAGAGATGACATCTGGGCTGGACTGGAATTTTAGTGGAGGAGATAAAGAGAGAGATTTTAAGTATGTTGTTCCAAAGAATTGACATGATGATATATTATTGACAGTTGACTTGGGGGTGAGGGAAAGAAAAAAATCAAGGATAACTCTTACATTCCTGGCTTGAGCAGCTGGATTGATCGTATGCTGTTTACCGATATGTGGTAACTAAGTAAGAAGCAAGTTTGAAGGAAAAAAATATATCAAAGGTTTTATTATGACCAAGTTAAGTTTGACATGTGTATCAAACCTATATAGGGATTTCAAGTGGGCAAGTCTGAAAACACAAGAAGAGAGTAGGGCTGGTGATATTAATTTAGAAGTCATGGACACAGGATGTATTTAAAGACATGGGTCATAATAAGATTTCCTAGGATAGTTTCTCAAATTACATTTTTTGAGTTATGAATCATGAAATCAATTTAGAGTTGCGACCATCATTTAAAGAAACATAAAATCAAAGAGTAAATACTGTCCATGAGATTTTTATTTCAGTTACATTTGCAGGTATGTTCAGAGTAGCAATATAGAATGTAGTTCTTATTAAGGCTAAGCAGTCAAAACACTGAAAGATTCTGTCCTAAAGAGTACTAAAGAAGAGGGGCTGTGACTAAGTCCTAGAGCATTTCAGGGGTCCACATAGAAGGAGGCACCAGCAAAAGAGCCAAAAGAGCTATCGGTGAGGAAAAAAAAAAATCAGGAGAGGAATGTCACAGGAGTCAAGACAAGAAAGTATTTCTGACAGAATTATTCTTAAAAAATAAGCATAATGAAATCATTGGTAACCTTGATAAAACCTGTCTGAACATAGTGGTGGAGACTGAAGAGAGAATATGAGGAGAGGAAAAGAAAACAGTAACTTTAAAAAGTCACATTCAAAGCTGTTTTGGGCCTTCAGACCAGAGTTGGTTTAGTTTTTAGGGCATTTAAACTCTGAAAATTCCTTTAAGATATAGACATGGAAGCAACTAACCAAATTCTACTGTGAAATTCTTTCCCTAATATAGTTCTTCTATAAATAAAATGTTTTCATTTTCATTGCTATTAGTAAATACAATAAAATTCTATACATTTAAAAATTACACTGATTCCAAATGCTAAAAAAAAATGCAAAAGGAGGTAATAATCTAAAACAAAAAGAAAAGAAAAGAAAAAAAAAGCTCAAGTTCTATTTACTTTAGATTATGGTAAAATTATAAGACTGAAAAAAAAAATCTACCTCTTTGATAAACAATGAAAAGCTGTTCTCCATGTCCTGCCATGGACACCACAGGCCCAGGAAGACTGAAGATCTCTTTCTGAACGCCTCCAATGGAAAACAATCGGAGGAGCAAGGCACTAGTAGCAGCAGCAGCCCATCCCTGACCAAGGCATATGGCTTCAATATCCTCATTCTGAGGCATGTCTACTATCCACTCTTTGCTTGAATCCCAAGAACTAAAGTGTAGGCAGTGAAGCTTGCTAAAAATGAAAAGAAGATAGAAACAAACTTTCATATTTGATATTGTATATAACTAATCATGATACCCAGTAACAAAACCAAATGCATGGTTTATTTTTCTGATATATATAAATAGTACAGGAAATGTCTTTAAGAAAGTAATTATGAAATATACTTAAAATAAACTATATTAAAACAATTAACATCAAGTTATTGAAGAATATTTAAACATACAGAAAAATGCTCACATGTTAAATGAAGAAAAAAAAGACGGCTAAAATCTGCAGAGTATGATCCTAGGTGGTAAATGCATAAAAAATCACAACCAATTTTTAAAAAAGGAAGAAAGCTTCAAAATGTTAGGCAACATTTCTCTCACTGACAAAAATAATAATAATATGGGAGAACAAAAAGAGAAAAAGAAAGAAAAATCACATATTATCCCACTAGTGAGATTACCAAACATTGCCAATAATTTGTTTCGTTTTTTTTTCTCCTTTGCATATATATATAAAGTTTACATGTATGTGTGTATGTGTGTGTGTGTGTATATATATATATATATATACACACACATACATATGTATCATCTACACACACACACAGGTAAATTATTAAACTTGGGCTTCAGAATGCAATACCACAGTATTGGTAATCTGAGGCAGTACTGACTTTCTCAACCATAATTTAAAAATTCAATATTAAAATGAAAAGGTAATATTATACATGGCTATGAAATAATATACCTAGGAAAACAAAGAGAAGAGTATCTGAAATCAAAATTACACATGAAAATAAAAGTTCTAATGATGTAAGGTATTATGAGTTAGAGGCACTAAGTCAACAGTGATTTATTATAATAAACTTATTTAATTCAATAATGAAGTGCTGAATTGATTTTACAATGTGTAAATTAGGAAACCAATTAAAATTTTTAAATGACCTAACATATACCTGAAACTAATATAATATTATATGTCAACTGTAATTGAACAAAAGTTTTAATTATTTTTAGAAATGATCTAATATAGTGAGTGTCTCTCAGACTTTAATACATATCCAATCATCTGAGGATCTTGTTAAAATACAGATTCTGATTCAGGTCTGGAGTGGGGTCTGAGATTCTGTGTTTTCAACAAGCTCTCAGGTGGCCCATGTCCCTTAGTTTGTGGACCATACTTTGAGCAGCAAGGAGCTAATATATCTAATCAGAAGAATTTGAATTTCAAATCACTTGGGAGTTAGTAAAATCTATGATTAAGTATATAAAATATTATAATCAGCTGAAAAAGAGATCAGGAGAGAGCAAACTGGCTGAAATAAAAGGTTAGTAAAATACTTGTTCTTCTTTAAAAAAATATGGACTCTGTATCCACTGCTTTTCCATCATAACTTTTTGTCTGTCAATCTACCTACCTACCTATCAAAATATCTAAGAAGTCCAAAACATGTTAAATTAAAAAAAAAAAAAATCAAACAGATAAATAGTACTAGTAACAGTTTTTGGTGTGATTTTCTTTTTTTAAGAAAAGTTTCAAATCTAATCTATATTGACAAAAACCAACAACAACAACAACAAAAATACCCAGATCAGTAACTTTCCAAGCTTGGGACTAGATTAGCTGCAAAGAAATATTAGGGAACATTTTGGGGTGATAAAAAATATTTTGATTGTGATAATGGTTATCTGAGTACATACACATTTGTCAAACTTATCAAACTATAAATAAAAAATGGGTGCATTTTATTGTATATAAATTATACCTCAATAAGTAAATTTAAAAGTGGGATTCATACAAAAAGAAATCTGGAAGGATACATATTATAGTGTTAACAGTAAATATATCTAAGTAGAATTCTGGGGGAAACTTTCATTTTCTAAAAATTCTGTACTTAAGTTTGTTTACAATTAATATATATTATTCTTAAACTAATAAAAAACAACAACAAAGTAGTCCCACTTGTCTTGTATTACAATTCAGGTCATGTTATTTTGTCACATAGTTAGAGAATGTAACACAGGGACAACTAGGCAAAAACACACATGTTCTGGGGTATTATGGGCGCGCTGGTATTTATACTAAACTCTTTGTTCTGAAATTCCACACTATAAAAGGTATAGTTTTGTTTTATTAAGTTTTTGTATTGAATTTCAACAACTGTATCTAATAATTCAAAAGTGACAAATTCTTCCTAATAATGTCAAATTTACCTTGCTAGTTCATCAGTGCTTTCGCATGCCAACAAAATAGCTTCATGGGAAAGATCTGCTATTGTATAATTCAAAGTGTTTGATAAATGTGTTGCATGGTGTATGGAGGTATCATGGAACTCCACATCTATGGCATTGTCTTGCTCATCATTATAGCAGCGAATAATTCCAACAGAGTTCCACACCTACAAACACGTAAGGTTAAATACAAGTCTGAGAAAAACCAAAGCTCTGAGAATCAGTAGGCCAAAGTGGTACAAAATAACAAATATTACAATTCAGTCTACATCAAAGTTTAAGCTATAGGTGCGACCAACAGCTCACCTACCTCTAAACAGTTTCAGGAAACAGTAGTAACAGCAGAGCTACAATAACTAATTATGCCTATCTTCATGAGCAGAAAGTACATGTAACACAAATTTACTAGGAAATGGAATATTTCTCATTTAATTACATTACTATCATTTAAAAACCACTTTATAACTGGCTTTGAACAACCAAACAATTATATTCTTCAAAAAAATTTCCCCCTAAATTTAAAGTATGGTTATAAATGACAGCATATTTTTCTGTTCCAAATAACTGGTGTATATTATGGTAATAAGTATATACATTTTAAAGCAACACAAATTGATACTATTTAGGAAAATTTCTCTTCCACTGATATACACTATAGGCTCACAAAAGGCCCTAGTGTTTCCTTTCCTCTACCACAAATATAATTTTATGTAAATAAAACAGTTGACAATAAAAAATTAAGATTTATTACTTGATGATTACTCACGCAAAGTTTTATTGAAATAAAACATCACTTTCACTATTTACATATAAATTTCTGATAGGCCTATACCTTTCAAAACGGACAATAAGCAAAGTCCTCAGTGGAAAACCTCAAATAATGAACAAATCAAAATATTAAACTTTTTTAGTTTTCAAAGTTAAGACAAAAAGTTAGTATTCTTTCATCCATCCAGGAAATATATATTTAATGCCTATTGTGCCATGCACTGTTCTAAGTGCTATCAGTAAACAAAAAAGAAAAAGCTTTATCTTTGGGGTGCTTACATTCCGGGGGGGGGGCAGATAGTTCTTTTTCACAGATGTACCACATAATATACTATAAGAGATGCCTTCCAAAACATATCTTCCACCTAGCATTTTTGGAGTCAGTATAATCTCCTATATAAAAACTAATACAATATGAGAAATAAGGTTTAGAAGTATAGCCAGATATATTACAAGATACAGTCACATTTACTTAGGTTCATTATATATCATTATGCAGAGCAAAATTTATTTAACACCATTTTCAATAATAAAGCTGAAATAAGACTAATAAGTCTTGTGAGTTAACCATAAAACAACCACAAAATTAAAATCAACCAAAGTGCTCCAGGCCAGTTTTTTAAAAATCATGTTTTTAAAATTTTTTTTACCAAACTAATTAGCTATAGTGAGATAAAACGCTTAAAAGTAGGTAAAACTATTTCAAAGTTATGTGTAGATCCAAGGCTTACCATGAATCTGTGAGTGAGATGCAAGGGCGTAGAACCTGGCTGAAACGGCTTTTGCCGGGGGGTTGGCACAGGCCCATCATACAATGGCCTGTGGGATGGTACGAGAGGCGGATTATAAATGCTGTCTGCTGCATCATCTTCCTCCTTCTCTTTGAGAAGACTAGAACCAGTTTTTAGCATTGTAATATCTAAAATACAAAGGATTATAATTAGAGAATCATAAATACCAATGACCTGGAAAAAGAAAAACATTATGAACTAACTCTAATAACCTTTTTACTCATACTTAGTAATATAACATGCTATTTGCCTCTTTCATTTTGTTAACATTTGCGGTGATGGTGCAAAAGCGATGGAGGGCAAAACTACTGGTGCCTTAGCATTAATCAAGGCACAGGCACCAATCCACTAGTGGCCAATGCATTAACCACCACTCAATTGCAGTAAGAATATAATTTTATTAAATCTTGATGCTTTCGCAGGTTTTTTTTTAATGTTCTCTGTGCTAAAATGGAAGTGTATATAAATAAGTATAATGGCTGGGGGGAAAAAGCATTTGAGCAATTGAGTTGTAAGCTGAACTGATTTTTTTCATGAAACACCATTTTTACTTGAAAGAATGCCATATAAACTATGGGTATACAGATCTGGGTACCTGACAAACATTTTCTTGAAAATGAATAACTGACAGAATTTGTTGCCAATGATAAAATTTGAGCTTACAAACAAAAATCAGAATACTGAAAAACTTATATCTACCACCATGAGCTTGATTGCTTCCCAATATTTAAAAACTTCTGATGAGACTGGTGCTGATACTAACAAATATATTTTGGATAATGCATCCATATTAGGAAGGTCCACAAACCTCAGTGAACCAGTATTTACCAAATTACCAATGCATACGGTACAAAATCAAAGATGGTAAAAGATCCATTCAATGTTCAAGTTAGACCAATGGATTTAATGTAACAGAGTTGAAAAGTTTTCAAGCCCTGGCCAGGTAGCTCAGTTGGTTAGAGTCATCATCCCAATACACCAAGGTTGTGGGTTCAATCCCTGGTAAGGGCACATACAAGAAGCAACCAACGAATGCGTAAATAAGTAGAACAACAAATCAATGTTTCTTTCTCTCTAAAATCAATAGATTTTTTAAAAAAAGAAAGAAAAGTTTTCATATTTCACATTGCAAGTAATATTTAAGAAGCTTTCATGTGTTGAGTTTTCTGGTACAGTATCAAAGAAGTATATCCACAATTATTTGAATAGGCTATTAAAATACTTCTTCCTTTTCAAACTACATTTTTGTGTGGGACTGATTTTTCTTCATATACTTCCAGCAAAAACAATATATAGCAGTACAACGAGCTCTTGAGACCTAATCATTTGAGGATTACTGTTCTATAAACCCAGTATGATTTAAATGCAGCACAATTTACCACTGTACATTGTTGAAGGTTTTTAATTACAATCTCAAATTCTTTAACAGATATAGTATTATTCAGGTTATCTATTTTTTTTTTTTTAAATATATCTTTATTGATTTCAGAGAGAGGAAAGGAGAGGGAGAGAGAGAGGTAGAAACATCAATGATGAGTCATTGATCGGGCCCACAACCCGGGCACGTGCCCTGACCGGGAATTGAACCCTTATCACCTGGATCCTAGGTCGACGCTCAACTGCTGAGCCACACCTGGCCGGGCTCTATTTCTTCTTGAGTTAGCTTGGGAGCTCGTATCTTTCAAAGAATATGTCCACTTCATTTAAGCTGAATTTATGACTACAAAGTTGCTAATAATATAACATTATCCTTATGATATTAATAGTAGTGGTGTCTTACAGAAACATAATGCAAACTACATGTGTAATTTTCAATTTCTAGTATCCATATTTTAAAAAGTAAAAGCCGATAATTTTAATAATATATTGCATTTAAAATAGAATTTCAGCATGTACTCAATGGAAAAACTGACTACGGTATTTTACGTTCTTTTTTTAGTACCATTTTTGAAATTTTGGTTGCATTATACACTTACCATCACTTCTTAATTTGAATTAGCCACATTTCTACTGCACAATAACCACATGTGGCTACCAGCTACCATACTGGATAGTGTAGGTCTATAGGATCTATGGTGATGACCCCTTTTTCATACTTGTATCAGTAATATGTTTTTTTCTTTCTTGATCAATCAAGATAGAGGTTTATCAATTTTATTTACCTTTTCAAAGTGATTTTCATTTCAATGACTTTTTAAATAGTTTTATTACTGTCAATTTCATTGAATTCTGCTATTTATTATTTCCTTTCTTTTGCTTGCTTGGGGTTAATTTCCTCTTCTCTTTCTATTTTGCTAAAGCAAAAATTTAGCTCATTGATCTGAAACTTTTTCTAACGTAAGTATATAATGCTATAAATTCCCCTCTACATACTGCTTTAGCTACATTCTACAAAAATCAATAATGACTTTAAATAATAGTTTTAATAAAAAATTGAAAAGATTAATCAACAGAATGGATCATCATATCCACAAGTCAATTCATACCAACTGAGTTTTCATCATCTTCTAGGAAGTGACTTCGCTGTCTAGGGCGACCTGAAGCCAGCATGACATCATCATCCTCATCATCATTCATAATCCCTTTTGAAAAAGAGGGGGTTTCGACTGCATTGTCATTTAGAAAATCACCAGCAGTACTCGTATCATCTCCATCAAAAAGATCATTATAATCCTTTTCCATTCTGCTAGATACCTTGAACAAATAGATTAGAAAGTATTAGTGAACTATTTTGATAAACTCAATTACTCAAAAGGCAATCTTTTAATATGCATCTATAAACTCTATTAAGCAATGCTCTGATAAGAATTAATTAGTAAGTATATTTATGAGGATTATATTTATATAAGACTTAGTCTTTACTTTAAATGCCTTATAGTCTATGAATGGGGTAGGAGTATAGGATAGAGAGGTAAAGAAATACTGTACATACCCAAATACAAGGCAAGATTTTATGCCCTGAAAAGTCACTTCCCAGAAAAGAAGTCACCTACAAGTCCTTAATTATAAGATATTCTCTTATTTACTTTTATTTGAACAAAATACTTAGGTAAGACATATTTGCTTTCAATGATCTCAGTTAAAGCTAGTTTTTTTGTTTGTTTTTTGATGTTTATAGAAGCAAACAGAATAGAACCAATAGAAAAACAAAGGAGGCAAAGAAATTCAACAGAATTAATCATTGATTCAGTCAATCCAGTGTACGCTCCATAGCCAATTATCTCATTGTTTATTCCAAGAACCTTAACTGCATGGAGTTTCTCTGGGGGGTGGATTTGGTGTATAGAGGAGAGTCAGAAGGTCCTGTACAAGATCTCTTCTTTCCAACAAATCCTATTTTCTTTTGAGGAAGGAAGGAAAGAAGGAAGAAAATGAAAGAGGAAAGGGAGAAGAACCCTTTAATGTGATGGCAATGCCAAGGAGTTTTGCTGGAAAGTTCTCTGTCCACCATTTAACTGGAGTTTGAGGTGGAGGTGTCTCCTGAGGAAGATGAGTTGGAGCTGCTGCCCTCACATTCTTCATCTTCATCACCACTGCTGGAGTCTGAGGAGCTACTGCTCTCTGCCTTTCCCCATCTTCCTTATTTTTTTCTGTTCCCTGTGAGACATGAGAATGGCCCCCAATAGTCTCTGATGATTCTGTCTCTGGAGCCTGAAGCCCCTACTCCTGTCAAAGCCCTTCTTACAGAATCCTTGCTGATGGAGATTACAGATCTGTATTGACGATCTTGGGGTCTGGGCCTCCATTCATGTTCATGTTCTTATGCTTAGTATGGGTTCTCTCTCTGCAAGCAGTGTATTCTTCAGGAGACAGACTCTTGAGCCAGTGATCCAGGCTCACCATGTACAGTTTCTGTAGCTCCTCAGCCTGCTTCTTATACTGCTCCTTCTTGGCTCTGCAGGATGTGCTGCCAGCATCTGCCAATTTCCACCATGTACTCCCTCAGGGGGAGATCTTGCAGCCCCCTACTTGACCACAAATCCTGATAAAACTTCTGGTATGTATTCACTGGGGGGATTCTTGGGCCCTCCAGGAAATTTTAACTTCTTGGAAAAATAGTTTTCAGGGAAGACTTCACCTTCACATTTTCCTGAAACTTCTTTTGGGCTTTGGTTGGACTCTTTTTGGGGGACAACAGATTTCTTGGAATTCTGGACTAGATCAGGGTAGTCCTTCCTACACGGAGCCGGTTTCTCCTCAAACTCTTCTTTTTCCTTCTGGAAATCTTGAATACATTCAGTTTCACCTGCCCTGGGAGAGCTTTGTACTTTTCAGACAGGACCTTGGTCAGCTCCTGAGTTTTGGGTGCATACGGGAGTGCAGGAGCCACTTAGGCAAGCAGTCAGGGCTTCCTGGGTAAGTTGGAATGTTTCTTGGGTTTTTTGCTTTTGTAGGAATTTTTAACACGTTCTTTAGCTTCCAGGATTAATTATGTCAAAGTGAGAATCTTTCTCAAGTTATAAGAAATTTCTAACTATTTGAGTTTGCACATTTCTCCAGAAAAAATCATTACAAGCTATTTTTCCCCAGTCCATCTGTGACTGGATTGTTTTGAACATGTGGTTGTCACTGGGTGGTAGGTTATTCTCCATGCATCTCTATAGCCTTACAATGTCTTCTTTACACCAATTGTCTTGGCTATTAGGCAATGCCATCTTTAGGTCTTTGTACTACTTACATGGTCCTAGAAATATAGAGCCCTCAGCAGGATCTCAAACTACTTCACTCTCAACAATCACCTGGTGAATTATTTCTGGATGTCTTGCAGGGTGTATGATTCTAAGTTTCTGATGTTTGAAGAATGATGTTATTACAAATTTACTGAGAAAAGATGTAGGATTAATCAGATCTTTTAATGTGGCAATGTTTCCTTCACTCCATAAAAGTTTCCTTGGACCACTCTAGCTCTCTAAAAACTGTGTTGATCTTCCAACCACAAGGCTACAAAATTCACATGAATTTTCTTGATCACCCCGTTTTGATCTCTAATTCTTTGAACAAAATTTATTTAATCCTCACAATAACTCTAGGTACTGACATTACTCTGATTCTCACTTTACAGATGTGGTATATTATGATCATATTTCCTTTCTTTTACAACTTTTTGTTTTTTCTGGAGTTAAGAATCTTCTCTCTCTTTAGGTCTTTTTTCTTGAACAAATTTCCCTAAGATGATTCTTCCAGTCTCCGGCCTGAAAAGCATAAGACTGGCTGACAAAGATCTGGGAGCCAAGTATAAAACGTGAACTGGGAATTTCAACATTTAAGCATATACACTTTTATTTAATTCTCTTCAGTAAAGTATTCCCCTTTCACCCAATGCCACTAAATTATTAAGTATGCCGGGATCAAAGACCATCTCTATTTTTTTAAAAATAAAGGCAGGGTTAGTAATCTTTTTTTAAAATTGATTTGAGAGAGCAAGAGGAAGGGAGGGAGACAAAGACAAACATTGATTTGTTGTTCCACCTACTTATGCATTCATTGGTTGATTCTTGTATGTACCTGACTGGGGACCAAACTGGCAACCTTGTTGTATTGGGACAATGCTTAACCAACTGTGCTATCCAGCCAGGGCAACTTTCTCTACTTTACCTTTACTAAAGAATAAATCTCCAGCATTCTAGCAGAATGTGTATGGTGGTGAGGGAGGGGAGTTACCCAGCTGTGCACACTGATGTTGAGACCAGAGGGATCTACTTGCTTATGTCTTCAGCTCTACTTTTAGAAGTACCTAGTGCTATCAGATTCTCAGTCTTTGGGGAGTCATCCAAACAAACTGAACTGCACCTCAGTTTTCCTCCAATGAGGTCTTAGGATTCAACTTTTTGAGAAAGTAAAAGTTAGTTTCTAATCATCTTTCTATTTTCCAGCTTCCAAAACTGTGTTACCATATTCACTTCAACTGTCTTCCTTAACCTTGTGGGATTGTGCATTAAAAAAAATTCCTTTAGTGCAGTTCCAATGAGGGTTTCAGGTAGCAGGTATCTGAGCAGAAATATAAAGTCTGCAATCTTTAACTGTAAGTCTAAACCAAGACATGAAATATGAATGGGTGTATCTGCCAGGCAGGGAGAATAATGAACAAAAACAAGGAGGTATAAACAAGAGAGACTATTTTGCTTTTCTTTTTTTGTCTCTTCTTTTTATAATTTGTCTTCAAGGTGGACTGCTAAAAGCAAGCCTTCGGTAAGGCTGCTTGGCTAAGCATCACAGGTATATGGGGAGCTCTAAAAGTTAAGGCTAATTCAGAGCAGAAAAAGGTTACAGGCTAAAACTAAGTTATAACTATTAACTAATTTTTAAGTATAAAACATTTATGGGTATACCTCATTTTATTGTGCTTCACAGATAAATGCATTTTTTTAACAAACTGAAGGTAAAGACCCTCCATTAGCAAAAACATTACAACACACTGAAGGCTCAGGAGAAGATTAACATTTTTTAGCAATAAAGTATTTTTAAGTGAGGTATATAGGTTTTTTTAGACATAATGCTATTGTACACTTAATGGACTACAGTATAGTGTGAACATAACCTTATACACCCTGGGGAACCAAAAAATGTGTGAGACTCACTTTATGCAATATTTGCTTTATTGCAGTGATCTGGAACTGAACCCACAATATGTCCAAGGTATGCCTGTATTTAACTAACAATCCCCAGAACACCAGGAGAGGAAAACGGTGTTTCACAAAGGTATTCCTTGGGAAGTCAAGGGATATAAATAGGTATTATATGGAGGAAAAAACAGTCTCTTAGGAAAATATATTTGGGAAACATTAGGTTAAACAAGTTTAAACAGTTTTGTTTACTATAGGATCATTACTGATCATCTAATATAATCATATGAATTGTAATTTTCCAAGAAAGTAATGTAGTTGGTGGTGCTTTCCAAACGCATATAACAACAGAAAGACTTTGAAGAAACTGTTCTACCATATTACTTATTACCTTACTGCTTGATAGCTTTCCATTGGGGTTACAAACATTCTCCAGGAGCCCTAGATTTCCTTCTGCATCAGTATAAGCTATTCGACCACAAGTAGGATGCCAGGCTAGGCCACAAACTGCATAACCTTTCTCATGTTTCACCCTAAAAATTAAAAAGTAAGTTCTTAAAACACTGTCAAGAAAAATATAAACTATATATTTCTTTAGGTAAATTTTAGTAAGAAAAAGTTAAGTGGTAATGACTATATATGGTGCCAGATGGGTACTTAAGTTATCAAGGGAATCAGTTTGTAAATTATATAATTGTCTAACCACTATGCTATAAGCCTGAAACTAATAGAAAATAATATCGAATGTCAACTGTAATTAAAAAATATTAAAAATAAATAAAATGGTCAAATAAAACAATCAATAAATATCTATTGATTTTGGAGAGAAACACCGATTTCTTGTTCCACTTATTTTTGCATTCATTGGTTGATTCTTGCATATGTCCTAACCAGAGACTGAATCCACAACCTTGGCTATCGGGATGATGCTCTAGCTGACTGAGCTACCTGGCCAGGGCCAAAACAATCAATAAATAAAATGGTTAAATGACTTTTGACACACTAATAGGTTTTTGTTTACATTTTGACAATTTAATAATTACAAATTTGAAATGTTTTATAAGACAAATAAAAGTCTAATTGAAATAAGCAAGAAAGAGACAAAAGATACACTGAATCATACCTTTCCACGCAATCTTTGGTTTCCACATTCCAAATGATAATTAAACCATTAATACTCCCTGCAGCTAAATATTGCCCACAAGGAGACCAGGTTACTATATTGAGGGTCTATAAAGAAAAATAATCAATAACAATTTTGTATAATTTGAAAGTAAACACTCACCAAACTCTAATTTTTATAACACTTATTTCATGTATTCCATTAACTTATAACTTATAACTATATATAACTATATATAACACTTATTTCATGTATTCCATTAACTTATAACTTATAACTATATATAACGCTGATATATAAATGGTAAGACAAAGTTTGCTTATTTCTTTCTTTTTCAGTAATTTTCAACTACCACAAACAGTTTTAATTTATCATGTGAAAATTATACTGGCACAATTTTAAAAGCAAAATCTAGAAAATGTTATCCTGGGAAGAGAAATAACACAAGGTAGCCTTTGCAGTCAAAATCAAGATAAAGAGAACTAGTAAGTGAAGTGAACTTTAGTAAGCCACTGCTCACCCACTGGGCCTCTGTTTCCTTAACTTCAAAATGGGTGTGTGTGAGAGTGAGAGTGAGAGAGAGAGAGAGAATATAGACCAACAACTCTTCCTGCTCTAAAAATCCAGAGTCTATGATCACAAGTTTCAGTAAAACTCATTAAAAAATAAAGGTCAATTACTGATAAGGTGAGAAAAGCTTGTTCTAATACTATGCTAGGGTTAAATTTATTAGACTTCTTATAAATTAAAAGATCTTCTTATTAAATTTCACAAAGAAGAAAGGTCAGACAGGACCTAGCAAAGTCCTACCTACTTCCAGTTATTAGCTAAAAGAAGAAAGGCTGAGGGGCAGAAGGTGGACACATGCACAAGTCTAGAATTCTCCATTTCTAACAATATTTAACTGCAACTGTATTTAGGCAAAATATGCATTAAATACTCCCTTTAACCTACTCAAAGTGTCACTTACAAAACCTACCTGAGAGATGAAATTATCTGAAAGATCAAATTGATTACTCCAAGTTTCTCTTCTATAGAGCTTAACAGATTTTTCCACAGGAACTGCTAGTAACTATTAGATAAGATAAACAGTTTAAACAAAAGTTTACATTAAATTGAAAAGAAAAAGGCAGAAAATTAATACAAATAAACTTACAAAACATAAGAGCAAATTTATATTTTAACTGGCAACTCAGAAAATAACTTAAAATTTAATAAGCAAAGATTGAGTGATAGTCACTCTGCTGCCTGCATTGAAAAACAGAATATTTGTAGTTACTAGTATTTTTAATACGACTTCTTACGGTATCTAAGCCCCTTGAATCTAAAAATTCATCTCATTTACTAGAAGGAAAAAAATAGAGCCAGAATACTTTGAAAATCTTAAGAAAAAGAAATTTATCTTCCTATGTATTCTTCCAAAGAAACAGACTAGTAGAAAAATAAAAACAGTATATTCTTTCCATGTTCATAAAAAAAAAAGTATTATTTACAAACAGGAAAACTTAATTTTATTATTTTTAAATTAATCTGATTAATGTTCTGTAAGCAAAGAAAAATACATTCAGGATTCCCCAACTATTTATTATTTTAATGCAAAATGTACACTTTTTAATGCAAAAAGTTCATATGACACAAAAGAGATTATATTGAAAAGCAAGTCTCCCTCCCATACCTAAATTCTGTTTCTACTTCCCGAAGGCAGATACAAGTATAGGCTATACAAGAACGTTTATGTATGTATAAACAAGTACACACACACACAATTAATAAACAGCAGCACTTTTCTATATGTACTATTTTACAGCTTGATTTTTTTACTTAATGTCTCTGAAGACTATTCCATGTGAGGACATACAGGAATACCACAATTTATTTCACTAATTCTCTATTAATGAATATTTTGGATGTTTCTAATCTTTTCTTACTATAAGCAATGGTGTAACATTTATACATATGGTAGTACATATGTATAAATATGCTTATAGGATATAAGCCTGAAAGTAGTACTGTTGGTCTTTAATTCTGATAAAAACCACCATACCCTCTTCCACAAAGCATATAATCAAACTTTTGACCTTTGACCATCTGATAAAAAAAAATTGACTACCACTATAGCTTCAATTTTCAGTAAGAAAGGTTGCATATATTTTCAAGTTAAAAGCCATCTATATATCATTTTCTATACATTACCTGCTCATGTCCTTGTCCATCTCTCTTTCTTTTTTTAAGACCTAATTAGGTTTATTAAGTGATTCATACATCTCATGAATTGGGCAGCATCCTATTCAATAATTAGGAGGGTGTTCCTCCCATCTTTCTATTTGGATCCTATTGATTTGTAAGAACTCTTTATATATTAATGAAATTAGCTTTTTGTCATATTGTTTCAAACTTTTCCCCCCA
This sequence comes from Miniopterus natalensis, assembly GCF_054644295.1. Lineage (NCBI taxonomy): Eukaryota > Metazoa > Chordata > Mammalia > Chiroptera > Miniopteridae > Miniopterus > Miniopterus natalensis. Next base: position 34,340,708 of record NC_142081.1, on the reverse strand, counting down.
GTCTGTCATTTGTCCTTTGACTCTGAAGTATTTTTTATCATCCAAAAATATTTACTTATTATATTGTTAAATTTATTAATCTTTTCTGAAAAAATTCACACACAAAAAAGTTGAAAGAATAGAGCAGATTCACCAGGTGATAGGAAGTCTCCAAGATGGTCCTCAATGACTCTCACTTCCTGATATTTATGCCCTTTGCCAATGCAGTTATTAATCTCCTTTTCCCACCTTTACCATACACTAAATTCCCATGTATATTGGATCCATTTCTCTGTTTAATAGGTATCTGTTTATTCATTCAGTAGCAAACTTTTAATTCCCATAGCATCATAATGTTATATTGACTGGGTTAGACTCCATCACTTTTCTGAGACTTTAGTTTTCTTTCTTTCTTTCTTTTTTTAAAATATATCTTTATTGATTTCAGAGAGAGGAAGGGAGAGGGGGAGAGAGAGATAGAAACATCAATGATGAGTCACTGATCAGCTGCCTCCTGCATGCCCCAAACTGGGGATTGAGCCCGAACCCCAGGCATGTGCCCTGACCAGGAATCGAACCTCGATCTCCTGGATCCTAGGTCAATGCTCAACCACTTAGCCACGCCTGCCGGGCAAGGCTTTAGTTTTCAATATGGACTATATAATCAGCACTATCTGATTTTCCAAAACATCTTACTGATATTTTATATTTGAGTGTTGTCTAAACTACAGAATAATTTAGGGAAGAACTAACTCTTTATTTATATGAAAAATTTCCTTTCTAAGGATGGGATATATTTTTCTATTTAACAAGTCTTCTTTAACTCTCTTGCTAAGCATGTTAAAGTTCTCCTTAATTTCTTATTAAGTTATCCCTAGTTATTTTATCTTTTTTGATATAAATTTTTTTAAAAAATAAGTGTTTTATTTCTCCAACTGTATTTTCTAAATGGCTATTATTTGTATATAGATTGTTACTGGTCCTGAATATTAATTTTGCTTACAGCTACCTTACTCAATTTTCCCCCAGTTCACTTTGGAATTTCCTTATATACAAGCATTTCATTTGCAGATAAGCATTCTCCTTCCTCCATCCAAACCTCTCATATCTTTCTAGTGTCTAACTGTATCTGCTAGGATACCTCCAAAATGTTAAATACTGGTGGTAAGAGTGGGTATAACAAGGCTGTTTCCAGAGTCATTCCATTAAACATGAATGTAAAGAAGAATATAAAATTCATTCATTCATGCAAAATGTACTCTTTAAAAAGCTTAAATGTTTCTTAAAACATTTCAATATTAATTAGTTGGCTGGGCTCAAAAATTTATAATCCAAATAAAATAGTTATGATTTTAAAACTATTCTCACATTCAAACTTGATAAGAACTGAAACAAATAATTTTTTAAAAGGTGGAAAAATAAGAGTCACTTACCTTCCCACTCTTTGGCTGCCAAGCAAGTCTACAAATTGATTTTGCATTTATCACATCATTGACCTTTTGTAGCAGTGGCCAACTAATAGCACATGTCTGATTAAAAAGAAGAAAAAAATTACTTCCCTTTATAAAAATTCTCCCCAAAAGATATGCAGAACTGAACATATTTAATACGTGGATTCTTCAAATTGATATATAGCTCAGAAAAAAGGCAACTTAATTCACTTTAATCTAATTATGACAATGTTTGACTTATCTAAATTATTTTAAGTCCTTCAGAGATATAAAGAGCACAAGTCTTAAATAATTAAATTAAAAAAAAAAAATTCCTATGTAGAATAAGTAAACACTATACTCATTGAATAAACAAACATATACACACACACACAAAAACCATTATATTAAAATCTTTAAGTTTCTACAAAAATAAACTTCAGCCCTGCTGGTACTATTCAGTGGTTAGTGTCGGCCTGTATACCAAAAAGGGGTTTGATTCCGGGTCAAGGCATGTACCTGGGTTGCAAGTTTGATCCCCAGCCCTGGTCAGATGCGTGCTGGAGGCAACCAATCGATGTGTCTCTCTCACACTGATGTTTCTCTATCTCTTTCCTCTCTCTCTCTCTCTCTCTCCCCCCCATTCTCTCCCTTCCTCCCTCTCTCCCTTCTACTATCTCTAAAAACTCAAAGGAAAAAATATCCTTGGTCAAGTATTAACAAAAAATAAAAATAAACTTTAGAGATCTACTATAAAATGTTATGGTGTCAAAGTCAATCCCTCTAATTTTTTTTTCAATCCTCACCCAAGAATATTTTTCCATTGCTTTTCAGAAAGGAGGGAGAGGGAAAGAGAAACATTGATGTAAGAGAGACACGTCCATTGGTTGCCTCCCACACACGCCCCAACAGGGCAGGCATGTGCCCTTAACCAAAATTGAGCTTGGGATCCTTCAGTCCATGGGCCAACACTAACCACTGAGCCAAAGAGGCTGGGGCCAAAGTCAATCCTTTTAAATAGTTCAAGAATGAGGAGAAGGAAGTGTGGCCGTTGAGGCATATTTGTGGGAGATACTTTTTCATCAGCCACATCTCTACAAATGCCAAGGTCTCTATGATTGCCTGAGGAAGAATAAACTTTCCTCTGCCAATCCAGAGAGTACTTTCTTCATACCGCCTTTAAAACTTTTATTGAGAACAAACAAAAACACAAGCAAAAAATAAAAAAAACAAAAAGAAACAAAAACTTTTATCAGGCGGGTTAGAATAATTGTTATGTGACTCTCCAAATGTGGCCCATGCTTTATTTTATTTTTGTATCCCCAACATCTAGGGCCCAAAAGATGGCAGTTAGTTTATAAACATATAATGACTGAATTTCCCACATTGATTTATAAAACTTAAAAAGTAAAATATAGCCTGGCCAGGCATGGATGAGTGGTTGAGCATCGACCTAGGATCCAGGAGATCATGGTTCGATTCCCGATCAGGGCACGTGCCCAGGGTGCGGGCTCAATCCCATGTCGGGAGCGTGCAGGAGGCAACCAATCAATGACAACTGTCTCATTATTGATGTTTCTATCTCTCTCTCCCCCTCTCCCTTCCTCTCTCTGAAATCAATAAAGATATATTTTAAAAGAAGTAAAATATAAATCTATCATTTCCCTGTGATTGAGTACAAAAGCAATCAGGCTTTTACATACTTACTTTTGCATTAGATTATTACGGAATTTGATCACAAAAACAGTTTCTAAGGTTACTCAAAAGAAACAAACTATATTTTTAAAAAAAGAATTATTAATTTGACCAAATAATACAATATATAACACTCAGTATATTATAGAAATGGTCAAAAATTTTTAAATTCAAACAGATGAGTTTACCTGATCTGAAATTTGCCACACTCTGATAGACCCATCACAACTAGCTGATGCCTGCAGAAATAAAACAATAGATTTCTCTAGTTACAGCCATATACTATATGGAAACTCGTTCAATTAATAAATCAAACTGTCTTTTATCAACTGTGTGAAATTTTTTGGTAATTCTCTTACAACTTTAAACATAACCCAGAAAAATTCAAAAAGAGGGGGAAAAATTTTTACCAGAAAGACATCCTTAGGATCAAAGGAAAGACTTAAAACAGGGGCTTCATGTCCTCGAAATGTCTTCTGCTGGCTGCAATCCATCACATCTACAACTTTGACTAAAAAGTCACTATGAACAATAAGAGTAATGTACATAAATAAATGCCAACACAAAAGACTCTCCTAAAAGCTCTGACCCAAATATTTCAAAAATCACAAGAATGCCATAATTTCTTTAAAGCAACTTGTGAAATCTGACAGCTAAATTTAATGACTGACCTTTTAGTTTTGTTCTATAAAGATGCTACAAGTCAAGTCAAGATTTCCCATTATGTTAAAATACAAATACTTTCTAAGTGGCTTTCATAATTACAGTTTAGGTTTCTATTATCTGCTAATACAATTAGTCATAACCATTTTTAAAAGGACTATACCTTTTACTCCAACTTGGCAACTCATCAATTACATAGTTTTCCTATGACAAATAAACACCAAGGGAAACCACAAAAATCCTGACTGTACAGGCCCGGTTCCACCTGAAATAATTTTTTAAATTTTGTATCAAACTATCATCTTTCCCCAGTCTTTTTCATCATTTAATAAATAGACTATCTGCAAAGCAATATACATATCTCAGTTCACAAGAAGCTCGTTTGTCCTCAAAAACCTTTACTAGTTAAAAAGACTTTACTATAAAAATTAAGTGAAAAAAAAAAAAAAAAGAAGAGAGTACTGAAAATGTGAAATCTGACAGCTGAAAGCAATGAATGAGACCATTCTGTTCTAACATTATTTCCTTTTCTGATATCAAAGAGCCTTACCCAGATCCAGCAGCGACTTTTGTACCATCACTATTAAAGACAACATGGTTTGCATTTGTGGTGAAGCGAGTCAATATACCATCTGGAACTCCTTCAGGAAATGTATGGACTTGAATAGTATTGTTAGATACTGCAGTGACCAATTTTCCACTCTAAAAGAAAAACAAAAATAGGAAATTCTGGCAAGACAAATCTAAATTGATTGGGAATCTCTCCATAGTTAAAAATCCTTAAAAAAACAAACAAAAACACGCTTTATATAGTTCATGTCAAGAAAAAAATTATCAATGTACAACTTTCCTGAAATGTTTATTAGCAGGCAAAACTTATTTGTTACCTTTGGAAAACTTATTTCCCCCTTCACCAGCCAAACATTTAGCCTCTGATTTGTATTTTACTTCTGGCTAAGAAAAGTACTTAATTAGTATTTTTATGGATTTCCAAGTATCATAAAAAAAAGGCATAGGAGAACTTTTCGGGAAAACATAGCTAGTCTCAGTGAGGAATGAGCACATTAGAAGACATGGCCACAATGGCCACACTACAGTTTCCACAATAAAATCATTATATTACATGTGTTTCTGGAATAGGATAAAATCTAAATGCAGAATCCACAGCACCTTCTTAAAAACAGTAAAAAGCTCTGGCCAGTGTGCCTCAGTTGGTTGAGTGTTGTCCCATATACCAAAAGGTCACCAGTTCGATTCCTGGTCAGGGAACATACCCAGGTTGCAGGTTCGATCCCCAGTTGGGGCGCATGCAGGAGGCAGCTGATCAATGTTTCTCTCTCACATTTATGTTTCTCTCTCTCTCTCCCTCCCTTCCACTCTCTCTGAAAAGCAATGGAAAAAATATCCTCAGATGAGGATAAAATAATAAGAAGAGAATCAACAAAAAACTACAGTGGCACCTCGGTTTTCAAACATCTCCACTGACGAACATTTCAGTTTATGAATGCTGTAAACCCGGAAGTAAATGCTTTGGTTTTCGAACATACCTCAGAAGTGAAACATGCCACACGGCTTCCGCTGAGTGCAAGATCCTGAGGCCTAGCTGTCAGCTGTTGATCCCTCGGTTTTCAAACGTTTCAGAACTCGATCTTCCGGAACAGAGTACATTCGAAAACCGAGGTACCACTGTATACCCAATTCAAGGCAACACTGATGATGCTAAGTGTTCTTTGGCAAAACTACAGATACACCAACTATTCACATGTGCACATCTATAGGAATTTTGTAACCTGGCAGTGCTTTTCTTGCAGACAGATTTCTTAACAGAATACTGATTAAGCATCCTCAGCTCTAATAAAGAATATTGGTAATTCTTTAATAACATGTTAACTAGCCCTCTATTAATATTAAAGAATATAACTGTAGTCATTCACTGGAAGACCTGAATAAAGAATGGAAGTCATTTTCCAACAAATCTACTAGGAAACCAAATCACTATCAGTAATCTGTCAACTAGTAAAAGTTTGAAAAGAAAACCATTTAAAGGATCAGACCTCTGGTCAGGATCTGGTCAGACCACTGTTCTCCCAGGTGAGTTGGGACAAATAGAACTCAGCAGAGGATGACCCGAGCTTTAGCCCATTGTGTTCCTTACTATGTCACTGGAACTTCCTCTGAGTTTTGGTTTTCCCAATTATAAAATGGAGATAATTCCACATACCTCTTCATATCTTGGTTAAAAGGCCCTGACAATGTAAAATACTATGCAAACATTAAGTATTACTACCCACAAACATGTTGATTCATCCAGTTTCACTATTTTGGAGGGTGATATTTTCTCCACTTTGTTCTCAAATAACTGCTCCCTGTTCTGGAACAGAGCTAAAACCCTTGTAATTTTCTAAGTGATAACACTAGTAACATCTTTTGTTCTAATATTTGGTCTTTGACCGTAGTTCCTAACAGAGAGCTCCTAAATCCCTTGGAATTTCCTGGGTAAAAGGAGTGTCTTTTGTTCCACTGAGGGACACTTCCACGGCACCTGGACAGCTTCGAGATAAGGGGGGGACTGGTCACCAGAGATAAAGCCATGATTGGAAGCTTGGAAGCCCCACCTGCCACCCTAGGGGAAGGGGAAAGCAGGAAATGGAGTTAATAATCAGTCATGCCCATGTGATAAAGCCTCCATAAAAATCCCAATAGTACAGGGTTTGAGGACCTTCCAGGTTGGTGAGCACACCCATGTACTGGGGGGCTGGTGCACCCCAACTCCAAGGGGACAAAAGCTCCTGCACTAGGGACCCTCCCAGTCAGTGCCCTATATACCTCTTTATCTGGCTACTCATCTGTATCTTTTATCATAACTTTATTGTATAATAAACTGATAAACGTGTTTCCCTGAGTTCTGTGAACTGCTGTAGCAAATGACACCAAGGAGGTCATGGGAACCTGCAATTTATAGCCAAGTTGAACAGAAGTTGTGGGTAACCTGGAGACTACTACTTGTGATTGGTATTTGAAGTGGAGGACAGCTGCAGTGACTGAGCCCTTAACCTGTGGGGTCTGCACTAACTCTGGTTCATGTTGGAGTTTAACTGAATTATAGGACACCCTGCTGGTGTTTCAGAGAATTGCTTGGTGTGCTAAAAAATCAACACATCTGGTATCAGAAACATTGTGAGTCCACATGGTAGCAGTGAGAGTTTCAAAAACATACACACACACGAGTGTTTTTCCTTTACTTTTCCAAGCCCTCACTATTACTGGGATTAGCAATATTTTTCATTTTGCCAATCTTATAGGGGGGAAAAAAACCCAATTGTTTAATTTGCCCTTCTTTTCTTATTAGTGAGATTTAGCTTGAATTTAATGCATGCAGTCATATATACTTCTGGTCATTTTTTCTTCTGAGAATGTGTTTCCCATTTCCCTAACCACTTGAAAAGGAGTACCTAGCCCTGAGACCACCCCATCTGCCTGAATTAGCCTGCCCTTTAAAACCTGGTTCTGTGGAGAGATTTCATCCTCCCCATACCACTCGCCCAACTTAAGGTTATTCACAAGTAAAAAACCTAGCGGTTTTTAGAGTCTTTGTTTGCAAAGTCCTTCTGAAAACACGTCCTCACTCTCTAAGTAACCTACATTTCAAAACTTCAAAATGCTACTGAGTTGTGTGACAAAGGAGAAAAAAGGAACACTTAAACTTCTTTTTAAAAAGGTACATTTTCTTTCATATACATCAATTGGTTCACCATTAATATCTATTAATCACCTTTAACAGACCATTCAGATTTTACCTGTAAAAATTTGGGGCACGTTACAGCATTATTACACATTTTTAAATGCTACTTAATAAGAGAAATAAACAAAATGGAATATCTATATTCAAAAATTATAAAAAAATACTTTTCATTCAAGCATAAAAAGATCACATGGCAGTACAAATTTATATCAGTTGCTATAATTGTTTTTACTACCTTCAAAGCACATGAATATGCCTTTTCTCCAACATTAATGGACTTAGGATCATCATCATCTAAGTCTTCCCAAATCCTCACATCACCATCACTTCCACAAGTCACAATACAACTGTGAAGGAAACACACTCATTAAAAAGTCACCCTGTTTTCAGGCCTATTTTTTTTAGATTGCTACTTAGTTGTCGTTTTTTAATAAAATCAAGGTATTAGAGAATAAATTTTCTCACTTTACACTCATAAGCCTCAATAACAAAGACTGCTAATCTTCTATGCTATAAAATAAAAGGTAAGTTTAATGTTCTCTTCAGTTCCTCCTTGGCATAAAAGTCTTTATTTGTAAGGTAAGTATGTAATCTCTGTAACAGCAGGGACCAGGTCTCCCTTGCTCACCATTGTGTCTCTAGCACAAAGCAGTCTCTATTATATAGAAACTTTGATAAATGTTTGTTGAATGAATAAATGGATGCAAGATCTCAATTATCCAAAGCTGATTATGCAAATGGTACCTAAAGATCTCAAATCTTATTTTACCTTGTCTTTCAAGTGTATATTCATTCAGTATATGTCCTATCTAGACACATACAAAAGCAAATGAAATATAAAAATAACATAAAAAATGGCAAAGACGAGACATAAAAAAACTGTGGATGTTCAGAAAAAAAAGATTAACCCCACTCAGAAAATCAGAAGGGTGGTATTTACACTGGGAAGTCAAAGGATAAGTAGGATACGCTGACATTGGTGAAAAGAGCAGCTTCAAACAGACAAAACACATGAGCCAAAATATGTAGTAAAGCTTGGGGGAGTTTACCTAGAGCAGACAGTCCAGGAAATCGAGAAAGAAAATGTAAATTATGATAACCTTAATGCCAGAGTGAGGAGCTAAGGCTCCCTTGTATAGGAAATAAAATAAGAACCTTCTTGTTTTATGCATCCAGCTAGTTTAGCATTTATCCTCGATTAGTATTAGTTGCATTAAAATTGGTCAGGGAGGGGCCTGGCTGGGTGTGACTTATCGGTTGAGCATCAACCTATGATCCAGGAGATATCAGTTTGATTCCCAGTCAGGGCACTTGGCTAGGTTTCGGCCCGATCCTCAGTGGGGGGCCTGCTGGAGGCAGCCAATCAATGACTCCCTTATCATTGATGTTTCCATCTCTCTCTCTCCCTTTCTCTCTCTGAAATCAATAAAAATATATATATATTTTTAAAAAATGGTTGGGGTGGGTTTAACAGACCTTTTCTTTGCACTTCCAGCTTCTGTCAGGATGTCATTTAGTAGTGTAACCAGTGCAATGAATAGAGTTCTCACTTTAACACATAGGTAAATCAGAAAGACAACCAGTGATAATTCATCTTCCTTCTCCTTCCCCTTCCCCTTCCCCTTCCCTTTCCTTTCCTTTCTTGATATAAATTAGCACGGCCTTTCAAGAACAACAGGTGTTAACTGATAAAGACCAAAGTGAAGTCAAACATGAATTCTTAGGGAAAGTGATTTCTTTCAGTATTCAGTGGTGATGGGAGAAGTATTTAATATTGCTATCTCTACCAACTATTTGGTCTATCAGCCATGGGAGATATAAAGTTGCAGATGCCAGTTGGTGGGGCCAGTGGGAAATAATAGTGAAATACAGTGGCATTAATGAGACAGTGGAAAAGTGAAATATAGTGGAATTAAAGAGCCAGTGGAAAATAATAGTGAAATACATTGGCATTAATGAGAAATGTATGCAGGAAATAGTTAAGTAGTCCCTTGAAGAGCTTTTAGAGTAGTCTGAAATTCTTCCTACAGTATTTTTGTCATTTATTGTAGGAATAAAACTACTAATTTTATTATTGGCTATGCTTTTTAAATTTTGCAAAAACAAAAAAAAATTTTCAGTAGCAATGAAATGGAGAAATATACATCAAGTACATGTTTAATTAAAAATTAAATACTAAATTTCTGCTTCGCAAGAACTTGATAATAAAACTGTAACTTGGACAAAATCTTAGTTGATATTTACCATGGGGCCTACAGTGACACCACCAACCACAGGAAAATCAGAAGACAAACAACTGCTGAAGAAGCATCAGCATCTACTTCATAAGTTCTAATTATCTTGAGACTGTCTGAAAACCATGCTTGTGTAGCTACCCAGTGAGTTTGCATCTTGTCAATCATGACTTTGCTGTCCAACAGAACTTTCTGATGATGGAAATGCTCTACATCTGGCTACTGAGCCATTGAAATGTGGCTAGTGGGATTGAGAAACTGAATTTTTAACTTAATTTTAATTAACTTAAATCTAAATAGCTACAAGTGGCTAGTAACTACTGTATTAGGCAGTGCAACACTAAAACAAATGACAGTTGTTCTAAATTAATTTTGTTGATTTTTCATTCTAAGTTTTCTAGTGCAAGTATGAAAAGTGAAGTGAAAGCTGTTAATGTGTTGTTTCCATTAGTAAAAGAAATCTTCAAACAGTTAAATGATATTGGTTTTATATCAATGTCTTCAGAGGTTTGAAACAGAAAGTGAATCAGATTAATTCCAATAATGGTTTGGTTTTCCCTTCAGTTCATGGAAACAAAGTACAGCTTCTGTAAATTCATCCTGTTGGAAGTGAAACACCTGATATTGGGAATTGTATCTAACTTCATTTAAAAAGTTCAATGCTAAAGATAAAATTCTTAATTTTTACAGTAATAATATACATTCTCATAGAGCACAACATTTGTAAAAACAATGCGCTTACTAATCTATAAAACATATATGTACTTGGAACTGAAATTATAATTCGTAATGTGTCCAAATGAGCTGTGACAATATACCAATCAAAACTGAAGTCATACTTGTCAGATTTTTAGGTAATTTTACTTGAATAAACAAATATTTTGTAACAAACTGATATTAAATATACAAAAATACTTCAACATTGCATGTGCTTTCTCTGCCACCTATCATCAATTATATTTTTAAGCCCTGACTGGTGTGGCTCAGTTGGTTGAGCGTCCCATGTACTGAAAGGTCGCCGGTTCGATTTCAGGTTGGGGCACATACCCAGGTTGTGGGTTTGATCCCTGGACAGAGTGTTTGCTAGAGGCAACTGATCAATATTTCTCTGTCACTCCCCCTACCTTTCTCTCTCTAAAAAAAGAAGAAAATCAATCAATCAGTGAACATGTCCTCAGTGAGGGCTCAAACAAACAAAAATTTTCAAATTAGATCTTTAATATATTTGAGCCTTTGAAAAGTGACTTTATAAAACCTGTGCCATATAATGATGGTATTATTATTGGAAACAGTCCTTTAAATCTTAGTTGCATTTTGTTCAAAATCAGAAATCTTTCATCAAAGCACTCAACTTAAGCCTTTGAAGCTTTTAGTGCCATGCAATTAATGAAAACAAAGCTATGTACAGGAAGACACTGAAATTTATCCCTATAAAAGCAAATACAAATTGAACAAATTGTGCATTAAAAGCTGAAACAGTGAAAGATTTAATTTTGAAATTCTGTAATTGCACTTTGGAATATGTTGACTTGTGAAAAGAATGTTCTGATGAACCCTTTTTAACAGTATAAATTTGTTCTATGCCAGAATGAAGTGAAATTAAGTAGGCTTAACATCTGTGAAATATTCAAAGGAATCACAGAGACAACTTACTTGATGAGTTTTGTCTTTAAAAATATTGAAAACTTTATTATTGGAAAAGGGTGCTCTGAATGCAGGTAAAAAGAACCTAAACAAATACTGAAGTGAAAATATTTATACATTTCAATTAAAATAAAGTTTTAAAAATTGAGACTCTTGCCCAGCTGGGCGTGGATCAGCGGTTGAACACTGACCTAGGATCCAGGAGATCGGGGTTCGATTTCCGGTCAGGGCACATGCCCGGGTTATGGGCTGCAGCCAACCAATGACTCTCATCATTGATGTTTCTGTATCTCTCTTTCCATCTCCTTTCCTCTCTCTGAAATCAATAAAGATATATTTAAAAAAAAAAATAAAAAAAAATTTGAGACTCTTGCCCTGCCGGTGTGCTCAATTGGTTGGGTGTTGGCCCATCCACTGGAAGGTTCCCAGTTCGATTCCTGGTCAGGGCACATGCCTGGGTTGCAGGCTTGATCCCCAGTAGGGGGCGTGGAGGAAGCAGCTGATCAATGTTTCACTCTCACATCAATATTTCTCTCTCCCTTCCTCTTTAAAAAAAATAAAAAAATAAAAAAATTTGAGACTCTTCAATTTAGCAGAATTTGCTCTGAACTTCCTAGGTACATGAGAACCTAAACAGAGTATTTTCTTACTGAAAAATACTGTGATCTAAAGAAAAGAATTAACTGAAGGTCTCACTTCAAATTTATTAACCATATAATGCAACTCTGAAAATGACTGTAGCCAATTCTTTAAGAATAAAAGACCACATTGAAAAAAAATTTTTTTTTCCAAAAAATATCAGCAACATGTTAGAGACAGACTGAAAAAATTGATTAAAGTACATGAATATGTATGAAGAATGACTATTCTACTTATGTTAGTGTTTAGATTATATGTTTAGTGTTGTGGGGGGTTTTTAAGGGTTTTTTAAAATTGAATTTTAGAGAGAGAGGAAGAGAGTGGGGGGTTTTTTAAAACTGAATTTTAGAGAGAGAGGAAGAGAGTGGGGGGAGAGAGAAAAGCATGGATGTGAGAGAGAAACATCGATCAGCTGCGCCCTGCACACTCGGGCATGTGCCCTGGCCTGGATCCACTCAACCCACTGAGCCACACCGATCGGGGTATGTTTAATGTTTAGATTATTAATGTAAAAAGATTTTTTAAATATTTAATGTCACAAATGTTTTTTAGAAAAAAATGTTGAAATAGTTTTTAAATAAAAATGTTATAGACCTACCAAAACTAGTTTTTTAATAGAAATGTTATAGACCTACCAAAACAGGATAATTTGCCAATCAATAAATAATTCAAAATATTATCATTTTAATTGTAATATTCTTGAAATCCTTCTCCCCATTCTCAAAGATGTCCTAATTTAAATGATAAATTAAGAAATCCCCTGTAAGTTTCTGAGCATCAGGACTAATTCTAATAATGCCTTTATCTTCTTTAGTACATAACTACAAAAAGCCAATGATTACGAAGGCATTTCTCACCCTCTGGATTCTCTATCCTCACAGAGCAATGTTCTTCCCTCATGGAACCACCCCTTCCTAACCCTTCCACTGGGCCTCATGAGATTCATGGTCAGGCACCAGCAAAATTTCTATTTCAACTCTTTTTCTGAACATTCCTCTAAGGACCTTGCTTCCTCTTAAGCCCTCTTAAGTGGTGTGATTTCTTTTCTACATCCTTCTGGGACCTAGAGGTGGGCCTTCCTTGCATTTCATTCATTACCACTTGCATTCTATCGCCACACCTTCTCTTTAATAATTTAAAAAAAAAAAAAAAAGCTTGAAACTGCCATCAGACCACCTATAGATTCTTAAAGAGAAATCCCCCTAGTTCCCTAACAAGTTTTAGCACAAGGCTCACTGTTATTTTCTAACACTATTTGTATCATAATTCTTAAATGTTTTCAATATCCATATAGGTGAATATAAGTCTTCTGATTCTCAATTTTGTCTTCTGCCCCCTCTCAGAGTCCCACAGTCATAGACTAGATTTTGTCTTTACCAATATAGCTACTGCTCCATAATCTCAATTTCAATCATCCTAATAACTTATGTTATCACCTGATACCCTTAATACCCTAGACATCTTTAATATCCTAACTCTAACAATTTTCTTAAAAATATGTCTTTACTGATTTCAGAGAGAGGAAGGGAGAGGGAGAGACAGAAACATCAATGATGAGAGAGTCACTGACTGGCGGCCTCCTGCACCTCCCCCCACTGGGGATCGAGCCTGCAACCTGGGCATGTGCCCTGACAGGGAATCAAACCTCGACCTACTGATCATACATAGGTCAATGTTCAACTGCTGAGCCACGCCAGCTGGGCCTAACTCTAACAATTTTTTAAATTCTATTAGGATCTACATTCTACTGAAACTACCTTTTCACCATCTCTCCCTTCAAGTTCTCACATCCCTCCTAAACTGGCTTAAATTCCACAGTCTGTTACTAATATCACTCCTCTGCATCACCCTCAAACCCCTTGGCTCTCTTTGACTTTGTAATACTTACCAGGCAAAATCCCAGCCCTGGTTAAATCCAACTCTCTGCCTATTATTAAATTTGCACTCACAGAACTAAATACGGCTGAAGAAAAACATATAACCAGGTTATATGTCTCACTTTAAATTTATGATTACTAACCTGAAGTAGGCCTTTAGTGCTGCACAGCAATCCAACTAGATTCCCTGGATCATTCAGTTTTCCATCTCTTCTATCTATCTATCTATTCTTTTTTCAAACCTCCGCCTCCTCCCCACTTTCAACTAATGCTTTTACGTCCTATTCACTGAGAAAACAGAAACAATCTATAGAAACTGTCCACATGTTCTCCCCATCCCTTCTAGATGCTCCTTTGCTCCACATATGAATTTGACCATGCTCCTCCTACCTTTGGCCAATCTCCCTCTTATACACAATATACTAGCCCCTCATACCTAATCAGGACATCACTACAGCAATTCAACCCCCTTCCGCTACAAAATCAATTTATCCCTCTCTATTGGATCATCTCCAGTCATATATATGGTGTAACCTTGCTCCCCTTCAAATAAAACAAAAATCTTTCCTGATCCCACATTCCTATCCAACTACCCTCATTCTCTGAGTGTCATACTCACTAACTCCAATTTCTGCCTTCTCTTGAATCCACTGAAACAAGGTTTTCATCTTTAAAAAGTGATTTTAGAGAGAGGGGAGGAGGAATGGAGGAAGAGGGAAAAAAGGAGAGAGAGAGAAGGGGACAAGGGAGAGAGAGACAGACAGACAGACATCGATTTTGTTGTTCCACTTACTTATGCATTCATTATTTGCTTCTGGTATGTACCCTGACAGAAGATCAAAGCCACACCCTTGGTATATCTGGACAACACTCTAACCAACTAAGCTATCCGCCTAGGGCAAGGTTTTCATTCTTACCTCTCCATTAAAACGACTCAAAATCATCCATGTCCACCATCACTAAAGCTAATGGTGAATTCTCAGTCCTCAATTTGACCACCAGCAGTATTTGACACAGTTTATAAATGTCCTTCTCAAAATGCTTACTTCATTTGGCTTCTAGACCTCATTCTTATATCCTGGTTTTCTATTTTTCTAGCCACCCCCTTAGTTTGCTTAAATGGATCCTCCTCCTCTAATTTGATCTTTAAATATTTTGAATTGTTTCAGGGCATACCCCTTGAATCTTTTTTCTTAACTACATTCATTCCCTCCCTAGGTGATTTCATCCAAGTTCATAGCATTAAATATCATCTCGATATTGACAACTCCCACATTTAACTTTCTAGCCAAGACCTCAATCCTGAATTCCAGGAGACATCAGCTAAAGATAGAGATTTCTATCTCTAGTTCACATTTCTTCTCTGAGCTTTACACCCATTTATTCAGTTGTCTACTTCTCTAGTCAAATAGCTCAAAGAAATCCTACACTAATCATGTCCAAAAGCAAACTCATAATCTCCACCCTCATTCTACCTCTGAATATGCTCCTCTCCAAGTGTTTTAAACATCTGTGAATGGCACTATCACTTCCCCAAATGTAACATCCAGAATTGCATAGTATCCTAGACACCTCCCTCTCCTTCATCCTTAGTATCTGATCCATCCTGTTGATTTTACCTGTTAAATGTTTCCCAAATGTATCCTTTTCTACATTCCCATGTCTACTCTAGTCCGAGCTTCCATCACATGAACCAGACTAATACAGATACCTTCTAATAGTCTCTCTGCATCCACTTCTGCTCCTTTTCCTCCATGCATCTTCTCAAAAACAAGAGTCTGATCATATCTCCTCTCAGCTTCAAATCTTTAATACCCTCCTACTACTTTTATTATAAAGTTAAGATTCCTTAATAAAGCCCAAAGGCCTTGGATAGGACGTCCACTGTCTACCTTCACAAATTCACCTCATGTCAATCTCTGCAACACTGTCCACATTTTAGCATCACTAGGTTTCTTTCAGTCCCTTGAGTGTACCACAGTCTCTACTCCCACTGGGCCTTTGCACATGGTATTCCCTCTTTCTCGAATACCAACACCACCACCCCACTACCACCACTTATTTCTTTATACTTCTTAATGAGTATTCGATCTTCAGATCTCATCTCAAGAAATACTTCCTCATGGATCTGGCCAGATAGTTCAGCTGTGTAGAGCATCATCCTGATACACCAAGGATGCAGGTTTGATACCTGGTCAGGGCACATATAAGTATCAACCAATGAATGAATGCATAAATAAGTGTAACAACAAATCTCTCTCTCAAAAATCAATTAAAATAAGTAAATAAAAAGAAACACTTCCTTGGAGAAGCCTTCCTTGCCTCTTCAAACTAGATCAACTTCCTCTCATTTAGGCTTATCACTGCACATATCGTTTAATATTTCTAAGTGCATTTCTAAGTGTAGATTTATTTTATGTGGTTTATTGTGCTCAATGTCAATCTAAAAAGACCTTAAAGTCAATGAAGGAACAGATTGTGCTTTGTTTACACTATTGTATTTTTAGCCTTCAGTGGAATAGACATGTAAATATTTTTTTCAACAAAAATATCAACACAGAAGTGACAGAGTTGGACAGTGCTGCATAGGAATGGGATTTAGGAACTTTTAATAAAAGGGACCAAAATAGTCCTGGCCAAGTGGCTCAATTTGTTGAAGTGTCCTCTTGTACACCGAAAGGTTTCAAGTTTGATTCCTGGTCAGGGCAGATACCTAGGTTGAGGGTTCAATCCCAGGTCAGGGCTCATATGGGAGGCCACTTATGGGAGGCAACCGATCAATGCTTCTCTCTCACATCAACATTCCTTTCTCTCTGCCCCCCTCTCTCCCCCTTACTCTCTCTCTCAAAATCAATGAAAACATATCGGGTGAGGATTTGGGGAAAAAAGGGGGGAGGGCTGGTGGGATCTGGTCCCCTGGGAAAAATATCATCATAGGACTCACACAAAGAAAATAAATTGGGGGGGTGTGGTGTGGTAAAGCCATCAGAAAGTTAAAAACAACAAAAAAGGAAATAGCATCATGAAAGGTAAGGGCAGATAAAATACAAAAAAGAAAGGGCCACTGAATTTGACAAGTAGGCACCTAGCAATCTGACAAAAAAACTAATAATGTGAGATGTGGTAAGGAAGTGAACAAAGGTAAAATACAGAAGAAAGCTCACATCTTTCCAACTCCCTTGGAAGTAAGGTTATAGACTGGTTAACTATTTTGATATCCTTAAACTACCATGACGGTCCGTGTAGAACAATAAATCTAAGGAAAATGTATGTGCCATTTTATATTTCAACCTTATTTCTATTTGTACGAGTTGTTTTGGGCCGACTGCTTATATAACATGTAAAAATAAATGTTCTAATATTTACACCCGAAACGGCTTTTTGCTTCTCAAAGTACTTTACCTCCCAGAATCATCAAAACAGACATCTGTGTGTCCCTCCGTATGTCCGTATCTCATCGGCTTCTGTGTGGCAGGCATCTTTTCCTTCACCTACGTGAAAGACTTTTATAAAACCCGGTATTCTTTTAAAAGAGAAAAAGCCGGGGGCTGGAAAAGAAAGGTGGTTAGCCGCCCTACGGGCACGCTCTCGACAGCCCCTTTTCCCCCACCCGAGTGGCACAAACAGAAAAAAACGGAGGGTCTGTCAGACAAAACGCCGGGAAGAGAACACGTCTCTCTCTGGCACGAGAAGCGAGAGGAAGGACTCACCAAGGTGCCGGAGCCTCCGCGGCTGAAGAACCGAGAGGCAACCACCGGCGCCGAGACGCTTCCCGCGCTCCGGCGCGCTCGCCACACTGCGCCTGCGCGGGCCCGCCCCGGCCCAGCGCTAATTCAGACCCAAGGTCGCGGGCTGGTGACGTCACTGCTCTTCGCTGCAAAGAATAAAAAAGCTGGCTGCTGGGGGAGTGAGAGAGAAAGGGAGGGAGCCGAACACGGAAGTGGTGGTAGCACCGGGGGAGCAAGTGGAGGCGGCGACAGCGACGTCACAGACAGGAACCCAGCGCAGAGAGGTGGGAGCTTGCAGAAAGGCAGCCGCCTGGTAGGACCTATATGAGGTGCCGGAGTGGCTGCGCCTCCCTTCTCCACCTCAGCGAGCACCCAGACTGATGGCGGTGGTGATGGCGGCTGTTACTCGGCCGGCCCCAATGAAACTGAGCTTGGAGAGGTGAGTGGGGGAAGGGTGGTTGCTGCCTGGCCTTGCTGATTGGGGTCCGCGCCTACCTTTCAGGCTCCTCACGTGCAACCGTTTCCCGGACCCTGTACGGGTCCAGCCCCTCCTTGACGTCCGGTGGAGAATGTGATCTTTGGGCATCTTCTCTAGAAAAGGCGGCGAGACCCTTCTCAAGACTTTAATCTTGGCATCCTTCGCACCCTCACCTTGTCATTTTTATAAAGATAATATAGAGGGAAAACTTAATCACAATTTGTGGTCCTTGGAAGTTTGGCGAGTACATTAACGCGTAATCCTGGGGACTCTACATATATCCCTGAAAAAGAAAGTTGGGTTTCCCTGTTCAGACCCCACTTAAAGTTCGCTGAAGTGCGTATTTGGATCTAAAAGAGGAGCTAGAACTAAACTGTGTTGTTGGATACTTCTTTCGGTCTCTTATGCTTTGCTTGTGTCTTCACGTTCTTCATGTTAGTAGACCGGTCTCCGATGAAAACCTTCACAAAGATTGTGTGTGTGTGTGTGTGTGTGTGTGTGTGTGTGTGTGTGTGTGTGTCCCAACACTTAGCCTCAGTCATACATTGTTCATGACATAAGTGAGACGTTTTTCTGTTTTTCGATCTGGTTCCAGTTTGAAAGGTTGCAAACGCATAGTTAAGACAAGCCGTGGTATTGTTCTTACCGTGGTGGCATAGTGTCAGGGGTTGTTTTGAGTACCGGGGCTTCAAATAGGCTTGCTAGACACTGAGGTTTGGTATATGAATGAAGAGGAAGAGTGATTGGCTGAAAAAGAACTTGGGGATCTGTGGGAAAATAACCAACCTATTGTTGAATTCCCTCTAGAGAGAATTCATCTCTGAGTGACTTAATATTATTTGTAGATCATTCGTTTTTTAGATATACTGATTTATAACATTTTTTATCCAAGTAAATATCACTGGATAGACAATAGGGTTCAAGCTGAACTCTGACATTGTTCATCTCTATATTGAATAAATCATGATGAGATTTCAGTGGTAGTGTTATTCAGAGCTCAGCATAAGAAGAATTTGCAAACTGAAACAAGAGTTATAGCTATAAAATGCCCTAACTATAGTATCTATGGTACCGTTTGACTTTAAAATTATGAGTACTGTGCACATTTCTGTCCGTTTGCTTTGCTTAGCAGTCAAGCCATTTGACTCATAGGGTAAAGAAAGTTTTCCTTTACAAATTTCACATATATGAAAAGAGCTTGGGCTTTAGAGTCAAACAGCCCTAGGTTTTACTTTTGACTTTGACAGTTACTCGTTGTGTGACGCTGAATATGCTCCTTTAGTTTTTCAGAATGTCAGGTTCCTCATCCCTAAAATGTAAATGATACCTACCTCTATCATGTTGCTAAAGTATATAGGAGATATTCGTGGATGTATAAAACTAATTATTATTAATGTGTCTTGTTAACAGGACACTTTGGGTGAGCATTTAGTGGTCTCACTTAAAATGGAGTCTGGCCTGGCCAGCGAGGCTCCGTGGTTGAACACCCACCTATGATCCAGGCTAATGGGGTTGGATTCCTGGTCAGGGCACATGTCCCGGTTGTGACTTCAATGCCCAGCAGGGGGCGTGCAGGAGGCAGTGGATCTATGACTATCTCATTGATGTTTTTCTCTCTCACCCTCTTCCTTCTTCTCTCTCTGAAATCAATAAAAATATATATTTTTTAAAAAGTAAAAGATGTAATCTTGTTTTTGGTAGTATATTTTTACAATTCTGTTTCAGTTTCAGTCAAATGCCTGCAAATTTTAATGTCTCCAATGAGTTCATGGTCTTTTTGAGGAAAACAGACATTCAAATAAAATGTACAAGATGATAGTGCAGTAATGAAATGTGTGACGTAAATGTTAGCCAAATTTCTGGTTAAGATCATATAGCTTTTTTTAGAAAAATAATTTTTTATTGTTTTTTGTTTTTAAAGAGAGAGAAACAATGTGACAGAACATTGATCTGTGGTCTCCTGCATGCCCCCTACTAGAGATTGAGCCCCAGACCTGGGCATGTATCCTGACTGGGAATCTAACCAGTGACCTCTTGGTGTATGGGACGATGCTCAATCCACTGAGCCACACCAACCTGGCAAGATCACATAGCTTTTTAAAAAGAAACCAATGTAGTTGTCTGTCACTGATATGGCTGTCAAAATTTTACAAATGGGTGTATTTATCATTAACAGTGCATGTCTTGCAGAAGTGGGTAGCTGAATGAACTCACTAAAAATGATGCCAAGGTCACAGACTCAACTGCAGTGAAGTTAGTTAGCTTTGCTCTGTTGTGACCACTCATAGTACCCTTAGGCTCACAAATATTGTTGGTCTCAGGGTAATGGGATGAGGAAACATGAATATATTACCATTCCACTGATGGTAATATCTACATAAATAATAATTATCACAATGTTACAATCAGTTTAAGATGCATATCAGTATTTCCTTATGGAAGGAGTTTTAAATATACCTTTTCTATAAAATATGTACTTTATATAAAATCATTAATCCTGTGAAAGTGAGTGTAACGATAACAGGAAAACAGAGTATTGGAAAAATAACATTGAAGGGAGTAGAAATCCGAAGGTTTTTATCTCTGAAAGTATCCTAAAACTTGCCAGCCTTTTAAATTTATTTTTGGAGGAATTAATTCTTGCACATGTATAAACCTCCTAGGATATAAAAGGAAATACAGTAGAAGTCCTACTCCTAGCTAACTAGTTCTCCCTAAAAACAGCCAGTATTTGAGTCTTATGTTGTTACATTAACACTGGATCCTTAACTATAGCATGACAGATATAATCACTGTTTATCAATGAAAAAAACTGAGACTCAGAAAGTTTGCAATTGGTACAAGGTCACACTCCTACCGGATGTCAGAGCTACAAATAGAACTCAGGACTTTTACCTTCTAATCCAAGATAGTCTTAAACTACACTGCTTCTCCAAATCATACCTGTTGCCATAAAACTTAGACTTTAGTGAAACATACCAGAGTGTGAAAACAATTTTATTAAAGTCTAGAGTCACCTTACACTAGTTTGTAGGTAAAACTTGTTTCCTACAAAGCTTAAATGTAAGCATATGTAATTATTATAAAGCAAGGAAAAGAATAATCTATAATCAGTTAAAACATTTTTTTGCCTTCTGTTTCTGTTGAAATCTATTAAGTTAGCTTGCAAAAACTACAAAACTTATATAATTAAAGTTTGGTTGTATACACCCATAATATTTTTAAAGAATTTAAAATGTTAAGACTTCTTAAAAGTAGCATGTTTATACCCTGGCCAGTGTTGCTCAGTGGTTCAGTTGTTGGCCCCGCACTGAGTCTCAGGTTTGATTCCCAGTCAAGGGCTCATAACCTGGGTTGCAGGCTCGATCCCCCGCCCAGGTCAGGGCACATGCAGGAGGCAACCAATCGATGTGTTTCTTTCACATCGATGTTTCTTTCCCTCTCTCTCTCTCCTCCTCCCTCCCACTCTCTCAAAAAATCAATGGAAAAAATATCCTCAGATGAGGATTAACAATAAATAAATAAATAAAATAGCATGTTTATTATCAGAAGTAATATAAAGTGCTTTATCGTATTTCAGAAATGCTGAAGCACCTTCATCCTCAGTTTTTTGATGTGCAGATTTTCTAGCCTTATATATAAGTATCCTTTGTTTCACCTCTTTCCTTTTTTAATCTTAATTTTGCTACTTTCCCACCTTTCATTTTTACAAATTAGCTTCTACATGAAAAGTTATGAGTAGTAATTGAAAGCAGTGAATATGTCTTTTCATTAATTTTGATGTATGCTGTTTTCATACATTTTAATCCTGGCAGTAAAAACACGAGGCAGCTGGCATTATTCAGACTTTACAGGGGGACATTGAAGCTAAATGAGGTTTTTTAAATTAGTTGACTAGTGAAAAAGTCTTAATTTTAGCCTGTGTTTGATGATTTTGCAGCTCATGCTATTTCATCTGTACCATGATCATTTTAAACATAGTATAGTAAAAACTGCAGATTTTGTATGAAGCTTTAAAACTTTAAAATTTTCTCTTAAACTGAATTGCTCTTATAGGGAAAATAGACTTTAAGGAAACAAGCCAAAATGTCTAAATTGACTGCCTAATTGAATTACAGTTGACCCTTGAACAACTCAGGAGTTAGGGGCCACAATCACCTGCCCCCACGCTCAGTCAAAAATCTGAGTATGACTTTTGACTCCCCCAAAACTTAACTAATAGTCTACTGAAAGGTTAGTGTCGGTGGTGCGCGGGCAGGTTAAATGGCCATCTCAGACAGCTGAATAAAGAAAAATTTATTTAAATAAAAGGGGGTGGGGATAACGTAAGGGAAGGGCTACACAGCATTAAGCCAAAGGGTATTGGGTCCATGATGGCAGCAAAAATATACTTGGGATAGTGAAACAAGGAAGAGCATAGAAGAGGTAACAGGAGAGCCTAGACTGGGCTGCTTTGGCTCACTGAGGAGTCAGAGAGAGAAGGGGGCCTTGGAGACAGGTTCAGGAGGCAAACCCGGGATGAGCTGCCGCTGCCCATTGCTCCCCTGGTTGCAAGTCTCCTGGGGTCCCCTTGGAGGGAAAAAGGGGAATGGAGATGGTATTGGTATGCTCCCCTCATGGGGAGCTCACTCATGAATCTTTTGTCCTGAGTGTGTGTATCTTTCTTGCAGGTGGAAATCTTAAGGGAGGTCTCAGGGGAGTGTCTCAAAAGAATATTTATCAGCTTTCCAGGTGTGCTCTTTCAGGGTCATGGTCTCCACTGATTGGTGGGTGCCAGGGCAGGGAGGGGGTCATTAGTCAATGTATCTGGTCCTGAGGCAGCCATTGGGGAGCCACTTGTCTGGTTTTGCCTGATTTTCTGGGCCTGGAGCTAAAATACAGCTGAGGCCTAGATGTTATCTTTAGGGAGGAAACACTAAGGGGGCCTAAACTGCATGACCAGGGATATGCTGGGGTAGGATAGGTTGCCCTGGGGACAAGGTTCTTGTTTTGCCCCTTACTAGGCATCTGGGGCTTCCTGCCCTGGTAAGCTTCTGTACCTGGGTTTCTATACCTGGCCCATCTAACACCTACTGTTGACCATAAGCCTATCTATTAACACATATTTCTTATTTTATATATACATATATGTTTTTACAATAAAGTAAGCTAGAGAAAAGAATATTGTTAAGAAAGTCATGAGGAAGAGAAATATATTTATAGTAGTGTATGTATTTATTGGGAAAAAAATCTACATATAACTGGATCCATGCAGTTCAAACATGTGTTGCTCAAGGGTCAACTGTATAGTATTTTTCCCTTTTTATTGATTGATTGATTGATTCTTTGAGAGAGTGAAAGAGAGGCCGATTTGTTGTTCCACCCATCTATGCATTCATTGGTTGATACTTGTATGTGCCCTGACTGGGGATCAAACCTGAAACCTTGCTTAGCCTGGCATGGCACAACGGTTGAGCATCGACTTAGGATCCAGGAGATTTTGGTTCGATTCCCGGTGAGGGCACATGTGTGGGTGCAGGCTCGATCCCCAGTCGGGGGCATGCAGGAGGCAGCCAATCAATGATACTCTCATCATTGATGTTTCTCTCGCTCCCTCTCTCTTCCTCTATCTGAAATCAGTAAAGATATATTTAAAAAAACAGAAAAACCCTGAAACCTTAGCGTATCAGGATCATGCTCTAACCAACTGAGCTACCTGGACAGGGTTGTTTTTCCTCTTTTTAAAACTTTTCTGAATGTTTCATTTATTTTATAATGAGCATGTATTGTTTTTATAGTTAAAAAATTATAAATTACAAGTAAAAATATATCTGTACAATCCGATTTATTCTCTAAAGTACTATAATAGTATATCTTAAATATTGTGGTTTCTAAGAGTCTGTTAAGGTTCTTCCACTTTTAGAAGTCCATGTACTGCCAGCTTTTAGTTTCCTGCTCTCTCTTAACTCTAGATCAATGATTTTCAACCTTTTTCATCTCGTGGCACACATAAACTAATTACTAAAATTCTGTGGCACACCAAAAAATATATTTTTGCCAATCTGACCAAAAATTAGGTATAATTTTTTTTATAGTTTGTTGATTTTTAGAAAGAGAGGAAGGGAGGGGGAGAGAGAGAGAAACATCAGTGAGAGAGTACAACACTGATCTGTTGCCTCCTGCACACCCCCTCCTGGGGATTGAGCCTGCAACCTGGGCATGTGCCCTTGACTGTAAGTGGAACCGGCAATCTCCTGGAGCATGGGATGAAACCCAACCAACTGAGCTAGGGTAGGTATAATTTTGATTCATTCACACGCGTGGCTATTGTGTTGGCTGTTGTCATTTTTTTATTTGACATTCTAAGGAAAAAGAGGTCAGTGCCCCTAACAGCCAAGTATTGCATGTTTTAAATATTCTTGTGGTACACTGGTTGAAAATCACTGCTCTAGATTATCTTCCTTCAGTTACAGGTTACTAGACATTTCTCTTTAGCTAGCATGTTCAGGAAATGTACACTCATTTTAATATTAGCCCAAGTTAAGTGGTTCCCCAAAATTTACTCCCCCAAAAAAGTTTGTGGTAAGTTAAATATGGAAAACTATGACTTAAGCGGGTTTCTTAACCTAAGGACCTCTTGGAACCTTGCATAAGCAAACTATTATTAGGAAAGTAAGTGGAGAAGAGGAGAGTACAGTAGTACTAATCAATGATTCCCTTTTTTTTTTTTAAAATACAGTTAAGCCCCACCCTGACCAGTTAGTTCAATTGGTTAGAACATCATCCTGATACACCAAAGTTGTGGATTTGATCCCTGGTCAGGGCACATACAGAAAGCAACCAGTTAATGCGTGGATGAGTGGAACAACAAATTAATATTTCTCCCTTCCTCTCTCTCTCAAATCAATAATAAATAAGTTAAGACCCATGAGCCCTGGCTTAGTAGCATGAAAAAAAGGAGACACAGTTGACCCTTGAACAACACGAGTTTGAACTGCACAGGTCCACTTCTACGTGGATTTTTTTCAATAAATATATTGGAAAATTTTTGGAGATTTTTAATAATTTGGAAGAACTCACAGATGAACCACGTAGAAAAATGGAAAAATTAAGAAAAAGGGATGTCATAAATGCATAAAATGTATGTAGATACTAGTCTATTTTAACATTTACTACCATAAAATATACACACATCCACAATAAAAAGTTAAAACTAATTAAAACTTACACAAACATTTACAGACCATACATGATGCCATTCATAGTGGAGAGAAATGTAAACAAACATAAAGATGTAGTATTAAGTCATAACTGCATAAAATTAACTGTGGTATGTACTGTAATAATTTCATAGCCACTTTCTGTTGCTATTGTGGTGAGCTCAGTTGTTGTGAATATCTGCTTAAAAGGCCGTGTGACACTAGTCATCTCATTGTGAACAGTTTGTCTCTCCAATAAATTGTGTATCATAGTTAAAAGTGATCTCATGGCTCTCACATATTTTTCATCATATTTAGCGCAATACCATAAACCTTGAATAACAACATGGGACCTATATGAAGCGCCACTAGTGATCCTGGAAATGCTCCCAACAAGTAGAGAAAAGTCATGACATTACAAGAAAAAGTTGAATTGCTTGATATGTATTTTAGACTGAGATCTACAGCTGTGGTTGCCCACCATTTCAAGATAGATGAATCCAGTGTACGGACCACTGTAAAAAGGAAGTAAAGGAAATTTGTGAAGCTATCGCCAGTGCTTACGCCAGCAGGTATGAAAACCTTGCATTTTTTGCGAGATACCTTTTTATCTCGTATTGAAAGTGCAGCTTTTATGGGGGTGCCTGATTGCTATAAGAAAGGCATACTTGCCTGGCTGGGAGTGTCTCAGCGGTTGAACATCGACCTAGGATCCAGGCGATCGGGGTTCGATTCCCGGTCAGGGCACATGCCCGGGTTGCAGGCTCGATCGATGACTCTCTCATCATTGATGTTTCTATCTCTTTCTCCCTCTCCCTTCCTCTCTCTGAAATCAATAAAGATGTATTGTAAAAAAAAAAAAAAAAAAAATTTAAAAAATAAAGAAAGGCATACTTATATACTAATATGATTCGAGAAAAAGTAAGGTCATTATATGACAACTTAAAGCAAAAGGAAGGTGAAGGATCTAAAGCTAGAGAATTTCATGCCTGCAAAGGATGATTTGATAATTTTAGAAAGAGATTTGGCTTAATAAATGTCAAGATAACAGGAGAGACAGCTTCTGCCAACCAAGAGACAGCAGACAAGTTTCCAGACGCCATTAAGAAAATCATTGAGGAGAAATACTATCTGCCTGAACAGGTTTTTAATGCAAAGCTAATAGACACCACACCAGAGAAATTAACAGAAGAGGACTTGATGGAGATGAGTGTTTCCAAACCAGAGCCAGATGATGAGGAAGACGACGTAAAAGAAACAGCACCAGAAAACAAATTGACATTAGACAATCTGGCAGAAGAGTTTCAATTATTTAGGGTGGCTTTTGACTTCTTTTATGACATGGACCCTTCTATGATATGGGCACTGAAACTAAAGCAAATGGTGAAAAAAGGGTTGGTCCTTTATAGAAGTATTTTTAGAGAAATGAAAAAGCAAAACTGTCCGACAGAATTTACAGTGTATTTTCATAAACTTACACCGAATGTGCCTGTGTCATCTCCCCTTCTACCTCCTCTTCTACCTCTACCACCCCTGAGATAGCAAGACCAACCCCTCCTCTTTTTCTGCCTCCTCAGCCTAAAAACAAGGACGGAGACCTTTATGATGTTCCACTTCCGCTTAATGAGTAGTAAATAATCATGTTGTACAGTTAATACACTTATCTGTTGTGTATGCATGTGAAACTCTACTGTATGCCTAGAACTGTACTGTATGAGATGTTTTCGTGTCATCGTCTAAATATTCATCATGTAGAACATCGTGCAAAATTTGTATTGTAAAGTGGATAGCCTATCCTTACATAGGCATAGGTGAGTGATACTTAATATAAAATTAATAATGTGTTAGTTTTCTTACTGTTTTATAACTTTGCTTTCTAAGAATTACATTACTGCACATCATGACTCTCTCATAATTGGAGAAACTGCTTATCAGCCTATCATAAGTGATTTTAAATAAACATATAACAATGTTTCCAATACTGTATTATGAATATGACTGTAATACTGTGTGCCCATAAAAATTCTTTAACAATTCATTCATTAGTGTATAGGCTGAGGTACCATGAAGCAGTGGTATCATTTACACAAGGCTACCCTGAAGTGATCCTATTGCTGCTGCTTCATTATCGGTGCATGAATCATTATACCTGTAAATAAATAAGAATTTCTTTTACACATTATCTTTTCATTATTGATGTCTGGTGTTAGTAATATATATATATATATATATATGTCATTGTTTTGTATTATATAAGACAATATTGATGTAGGTACTGACAGATTATTCATTTTGTAAATGGATGATGTAAACTTAATGATATTCATAAATAAGCACAGTACTGTAAATGTATTTTCTCTTCCTTATGATTTTTTAAAGATTTCACTTATTGCTTTTAGAGAGAGAGGGATGGGGAAAGAGAGAGAGACAGAGAGACAGAGAGAGGGAGAGAAACATCTATTTGTTGTTCCACTGATGCATTCATTGGTTGCTTCTTGTATGTGCTCCTATCAGAAATTGAATCCACAACCTTGGCGTATCAGGACAACGCTCTAACCAACCAAGCTACCTGGCCAGGGATCCTCATGACTTCCTTAATTACATTTTCTTTCCTCTAGCTAACTTTATTGTAAGAATATAGTATATGATGCATATATGGTATACATAATACCATATCATATAATATATATGTTATGATACATATGTAACATACAAAATATGTGTTAATTGACTGTGTTATCTATAAGGCTGCTGGTCAACAGTAGATTATTAGAAGTTAAGCTTTTGAGGAGCCAAAGGTTATACACAGATTTTCAACTGCATGGGGGGATCAATGCCCCTAACCTCCATATTGTTCAAGGGTGAACTAACTGTACTTTAAAATATATAGTGGAAAATGAATCTGTGTTGCTTTTGTAATGAAAAAAAAAATTTTTAATTCAGAGATTTTTCTCATGAACAAATCCATTTTTCATAATTGTTTTCTTTACCATTCCAAGGAATTCGTTTGTTTTTTACTATTCAACATATTCCTAAGTGTTTCTATAAACTCCCAACACAAATGGAGCCTAAATGTTTCTATAGTCTCCAACACAAATATCAGACTATAATCAAATATCAACAACTGTGACCCACAGAATCTAATTCAAATTTCACTGACTGTGATCAGAATGCTTTCAAGGAGGCACGTAATGGTAGGTAAACTTTGGAATCATGGATTTGGTAAGGAAGTTCCCAGGGTGCATTACTATTAGAATAATAATTTGTCCACGAATTCTTTATGTAATATAGTAAAGTGTACTTTATAGGATGAAATATATTTTAATTTAGTATTAACATGAATTTTGTTCTTGGATGTACATTACCATTATATATCTAGTAGTTGTTCAATGAATAACTAATATATATGATAATGATCCCTTATCCAACATCATAGAGAATATAAATGAATTTTCCAGATAAATGAAGTTTAACCTTTTAATTAAGGGATTTTTAACAGTTTCTATAGAAATCTTGAATTTAAATCACCTTCCAGGCCTCAATAGAACTAACTAAGTATTATTTAAATCTTTTATTAGTGTACAGTGGCCATGTCGGGTATTCATTCTATTATCACTGTCATTGCAGTTGGTGCCAGAACCAGGGACCAAATGACTACTGAATCTGAGAAAAAGTATTTGCTTTTTCGAAAAAGTTTTCTATAAACTTGCTTTTTAGACATTTGCCTCTGGCTCATTAAGAAATAATATGTTTTAAAAAGATGTCATTGTGTACTCTGCAGAGAAATGTAACTTAGCTGCCTTCATAAAAAATTAATTATTGAATCAAGAGCCAAAGTAACCTTCTCCCAAGTGATTCTTTCACCCTCTATTTTTTTTTTAAAAAAAAAAGCTCTTTGCAGTTACCAACAAAGATCTGATTTGTCAGCATCTTTCAAAGTGTCTTTGAATTCTGTACTACATAAAAATGGCAGTAAAGCCATCTTCTTATCATTTTGTATGTTTTCTTCTCCCTCACACAAAGTTTATATAAAATTTCAAGAATACCTGAAACTAATACTGTTGTATGTCAGTTATACCTCAATTTAAGAAAAAAAAAGAATGAACATAGGCTGTTTTTGAAAGGACTCGTTCAGATTCGGGGTCCTACACTTTTTTTACATTAAGATTTTACATGTATAGGTAAGACACCAGTGCACTTTTTTTAAACTCATCTTTAGTCTTTAAAAGTGTGACAATAAAAATAGTTTTGTTCTTACTAAAAATTAATATTATTTTTATTTAGAACAATGTGATTGGATTTTTTATTTTAAGAATTTTGGGGTCCTGGCTGAGTAGCTCATTTGGTTAGAACATTGTCCCGATATGCGAAGGGTTGCAGGGTTTGATCCCCAGTCAGGACACATACAAGAATTAACCAACGAATGCACAAATAAGTGGAACAACAAATTGGTGTTTCTCTCTCTCCCTCAATCAATAAAAAGAATTGTTTATTTAAAAAAAAAAAAAGAATTTTGGTTTGATTAAACTTCTGGAAGAAATTAGAAAATTCTTTCTCCATGTATTTAAATGTAAAGATATGAGATTTATATACATGATGTTTATCCTCTTATAACAAAATTATGTAATAGTAAATTCTGAATATATTTTTATCTAAAATGATCTCCATAGCAAAAGTTTTTGTGTGTGTTTTTTAATATGTTTTGTTTGTTTGTTTATTTATTTATTTATTTATTTATTTATTTTAGAGAGAGAGGAAAAGAGAGGGAGAGAGAGAAACATCAATGTGAGAGCACATCAATGGGCTGCCTCCTGCAGGCCCCCTATTAAGGATCGAGCCTGCAACCAGGGCATGTGCCCCTGATCTGGAATTGAACCAGCAGCCTCCTGGTGCATGGGGGATGCCCAACCGAGTCACACCGGCCGGTTACTATCTTAGTAATTGCTAAGATGTTTCCTATACCATAAAGTGATCAGTTTTGTCTCCCTCCCTCCCTCCCTTCCTTCTTTTTTTTGAAAAGCACTTGTGAGCACTTGAATTATCCTCAGTATGGCTTCAAGGTACTAGGACACAGCTTCCCCATCGCCTCACCCCCAACGCCTTTAGTCGTCTTCTCAGCTCTTCTGCTGAAAAATTTGGCCTTCACAATGACAGCCTGCTTTGGGAACTTCCTCTTCCCCAGAACTTTGTGGTAGCCCAGTCACACCACATCAACGATAGGAGCAGCTCCAGTCTTGTTTTAGGTAGCATTTACCCACGTTCTACTCACTGACCAAGGTCCACATTTTATCAAGGTAGACAGTTGGGGAGAAGCTCTGGTTCTTTAAGTGGTAATGCCTCATACCAACTTTCCCACAGTAACCTGGATGATATTTGTCAAAGTTGATCCTGTGATGATGCATGCCACCAGCATTACCTTAGCCTCCTGGGTGCTTCCAATTCAGCCATGGCCATGGCTCACAGGGCCCAGAAGTTTCTAGGTTTTCCTCAGTCTGGATAACACATTGGTGGTTGAGACACAAGAAGAAGGCCTCTTCGAAGTTTTGCACTTGCCTTTCTTTCTTAATATATCTGCTAAGTCGCTTCTAAGAGCCACCTGTTATCCCAGTAAAGTTAATCAAATTTAGAACACTTGTCATTTTGTAAAAGAAAAATGCGTAACTTGTCTTAAAAGTTTAAAATGTATTCAAATATTTTGCTCTGAGATAATTAGCAAACCTTGTGTGTTATAAAATTTCCATGATCATGTCTATTTACACAGTATTGTAAAGATTCTTTTATTTAAGATGATATATTCCACAAATCTCTTTCAACAACATGCAAGCAGTTGTGATACACTGAAAGTGAGTAAAGAAATGGAGATGGCACAATCAAGTCCTCAGCTTTTTGGAACTCCAACTCTTCCCTCAGGAACAGCACACCTTCAGACAAGTAACCCATCTAACAGTCAGTGATTGGAACATTGTCAACCACCTATTCAATATTTATAAATTTTAATTTTCTAACTTTTAGACAAATATAAATGGAACAGAAATTTTACTCCTACTTGGGACACTACAACATTATGTGACATTTTGGCCCATATAGTGATATGATGCTGTGTTTTGTCAAATCACTTTTTGCCATAACAGTTTTAAAAAATAGGACTTCTGAAGCATCAACTCAGTTTTCTAGCAAAGGAATAGCTATGTAAAATTTATATAAGGCTATAATTTGTAGATACAATTAGATAATCAGAAGATTTTCTGAGTATTAATTCTTTAAGTACAGGTAAATGTATGGAAAATTTATCTCAGGTAATGATATTTTTCACTTTATTTTATGGACACCTGTAGCAGTAGCACATTAAGAACTGTTAACCTAAAATCCAGAGATACTTGATTGATTGGTACCTACTATATACAAGTTGATAAGCCTTGCCAGAGTAAACCTATTATGTTATCATGTAAACTTATATAGAGAAAGGCTGGATATTGGTTATCTGGGGGAAAATATCAGATTGTTCTGTAGCTTCACGATCTGTTGAGTTTCAGTATCTGGCATATTGATTCTTTTTGACTTTGAAGAATAAGTCATCCTTCCAAAAATGGTATTTGCTCATAAACTATGGTCTGTGTTGGGCTAGAGAGAGATATTCTGTGATTCCTTCATTATGAGCTATTTGTGTAAAACTGGCTTAGGTGCTTTAATATGTTAACATTTACTGAGTACATAATACATTTAGAATCTGAGCTGAGTACTTTACATACATTATTTCATTTTAATCCGCAACAGCCCAATGAAATAGATAACATCAGTACCTCCTCTTTACAAAGAAACTGAGGTTTCAAGGTCATATGGCTAGTTTAAAATAAATTGTACCCAAGCCGAATGTTTAATGCCTGCTGTCACTGTTGTAGAACTGCATCCTTGTCATATACAGGTATAGAGATACTGAAAATGTTAAAAATTTTTACTGGGTGGTAGGATGATGGATAGTTTTTACATTTTTATTTTTCTTCTTTTTTTTTTATCCTCACCCGGGAATATTTTTTCCATTGCTTTTCAGAGCGAGTAGAAAGGGGAGAGAAAGAAACATCAATGTGAGAGAGACCCATCAGTTGGTTGCCTCCCACACTCACCCTGACTGGGGCTGGGGACTAGCCTGCAGCTGAGGTATGTACCATTGGTTGGAATCGAACCCGGGACCATTCAGTCCGTGGGCTGATGCTCTAACCACTGAGCCAACCTGGCCAGGGGAGTTTTTACATTTTTCTTTACAACTTTGTCTACTTTGAATTTTTCACAGTATGAATTACTTTAAATTTATTCATCAAAATGATATATGCATCTAGGTTAAAAATTAAATTAAGCTGAAAAGCTTAGATAATCTAAGAAACACTACACTTCTCTCCTGCCCATCCCAAAGGCATCTACTTTCTAATTTTTTAACTGTTTTTGTGATAATTACCTTCATGGTTCTAAATAATATGTTTATACTTTGCTGTCTTGATTCATCAATTATTAGACATTATCAGTTGAGTTCTTATGATACATGAGGATTTACCTCTATTTTAGACTCCTCTTACCATTCTTTTCTAACAGTTATATCACAGTTCGGTTACTATGTAAATATCATTCACTGCCGAGCCATGTATTTCATACTATTTTCTTTCTTGTATAATGTTTTAATTTTTCTGTAATTCAGTAATTACCCAATTCTTTTTCCATTGCTTTCTTATCTTCTCAATTGAATTTTCCAAAAATCAGTTGTATTTTTTCCTTTAAGATCGTCCTCCTTGGGTGGAGCTTTATGTCTTTGTGTGGTTGTATGAATGACTTGCTCTCCCGCAGCTCTGAATACCTTCCTCTCTCCTATGTTAAATGTCTTGTTTCCTGTGTTGCTTCCTTTGTTTTGGCTTTATACCCTAATTTTAGAAGAGCATATTATCCAATATGAGATAAAATTGTTGATACTTTGCACATCTGAAAATTTTTTTATTTTATCCTCATATTTGATTGATTGTTTGGTTAATCTCTTCAAGGTAAGAAACTAGCCTCTAGCTTCCAGTGGTACTGTTGAGAAGCTAAATGCCATTTTATTTAGCCCTTTGATTGTGACTTTTTTCCCTCATGAAGACTTATTGGGGGGAGAGGGGCTACTTTTATTTAGTTGTTTACTTATTTTATTTTATTGTGGTAAAAACACTTAACATGAGATTTATCCTCTTAACAGATTTGTAAGCATACAGTACAGTATTGTTGCCTATACGGTAGGAAGACTTATCTCCTTATCTCAAGAGTTCTAACACTTTAGAGTAATGTAACTTAATGAGTATTTTTCCCCAGCATTGCTGGGTGCTCAGTGGGCTTTTTCATTATAGAGGCTTATGTCCTTCAGTTCTGGAAAATTTTCTAACGTAGTTTCTTTGATAATTTTCCCCCTACATTTTATTTTCTGTGAAATGTCTGTATTGATCCTCTAATTTTCTTTCTTTTTTAGATTAAAGTAGTGATTTTTAAACAAAGAAAGCAGAACTAGAACATCTTAAATAAATTTTAATCCTTTCTTTACATGTTACCTAGACCACTTTGGATTAAGAAAACTGTAGAAAGTTAATAACTGCCCCCAGCGAACGTCAGGCGGTGGCGCGTGTCCATTTTCCACAGAGTCCTGCTATGCCGGGTGTCTGAGAGCACTGCTCGGGGTCTCTGCTCACGCTCCCTGGAATCAATGGCAGCTGATTTTAGTCCGCAGGTCGCTTTTCTCCATATTTCTTTGTAAACTCTTCAGCATTCTTACAGAATTTTTTACGATCCTTAGAGTATTCTTCAGCTAGGTCAGCCCGAAGGGGGTGCTCGGTCTGGGGGTCGTTCACCAGTGCTATGAGGGACTGGATGACTTGGTCGGTTTTGGTTGCTGGCTTCCAGTTTTCAGCACTAATTACTGGCAGACAGACCTGCCCCTTTTCATCGATGTTGGGGTGATAGATCTTTGTCTTAAATGTTATCGTCGGTGGTTTGAAGGGGTACTCCGCTGGAAAGCTGATTTCGATTCTGAAGGCCCCCTTATCATATGGAGGGTTGTCAGGAACAATAAGCCCATGCCAAGTCAGTAAGTTAGCTTCATCAACCTGGATGTTACGGAAGTTTTTCATTCCACATTTGCGGATTTCTTCAAGCTCCTTCATCAGCCGCCTGCTGGCCGCCATCTTGGGTCCGGCACTGTTGCTTTCCCAGCGTGCATCGCGGGGGGCGGCAGCCCCTGCGCTTCCTCGGTCGTCTGATTTTCTTAGCTTTTGTCTAGTTAACCATTTTTTTCTTATTTTCCGCTATTTCCTCAACTCATTCTCTCACTTCCCTATTGAATATTTTATTTCTGCAAATGAACTTTCTTAGTCTCTGATTATCCCACACCTTTTAGTCATTCTTAGGTGTAAAATCTTAATTTGGAATAAACCGATTTTATTTTATTCTCCATTTATGGTTACCGTTTTCTACAGATTCCTCATGTTTTAGTCTCCGTTGTTTATGTTAGAGGCTTTCTTCAAAACAGCCCGCGAGCACCCCTGTCCTAGAGGGAACGAGGCAGGTCCGTGCCGCCGAGAGGCTGCGCGGGCGCGGGGCTCGCGCCGGGGCGGCCCTGCGGGCTCGGCAGGCGCATCCCGCCGAGCAGCTGGGTCTTCTCTCCTTGGCCATTCTATTTCCGGCGAAGTAGCTTTCAGCCTTTTATTAGGAGGTATGGGTCCGGCTGCTCAGGGAGCAGGGAACTTTTCATTCTAAGTTGAGTCCGCAGCCTGCGCTCTGCCTTTGCTGCGTGTGGAGTCCACGGTGGGGGGAGGTGAGGCCAGCGGGACCTAGCTGCTCCTGCCGATTTTCAGCCTCCCTCCCCAGTTTCCACCCTGCTCTCTGCCCACACTTTCGGCAGCGCCTGGTGCCTCTGGGGCTTGGGCTTTCCCTGTTCTCCCTTGTTCCTCACTCATGTTGCCCTGTGCCTGGTATTCCCTGCCTCTCTGCTGAGTCAGTTACTGCTCCTCCATTCACTTAATATCCTCGTCTGTTGTGACTCAGGTTATAGGTATCTTCCAGTTTGTTTGAAGATGAGATTTGTATTTTTATTTCTCATTTTTTCTTGTTTTGGGCTGACTTCTGAGAAAAGGATGGAGCTAAAAGATTTTTAAGCCATTTTCAAACCGGATAATTATTTCTTTTATAATCAGAAGAAAACACACAGCTGTTTTCATTTCGAAGGGAAATCAAGTTACACTACTCATTAGAAATTTAGTATTGGAAAGCAGCAGTTATGACTAAAGGAAGCATTAGAATCAGTAAAAGATTTTATAGGGGACTTTGTTGTGTTTGAAGGCAGAGAAAAATTGAAGTAGGCCCTGGTAAAGGTGGGAAATGTTATCAAGAATAAAGGTTAGCCCTGGCGAGTGTGGTTCAGTTGGTTGGAGCATCGACCTGTACATCAAAACGTGGAAGGTTCGATTCCCGGTTAGGGCACATATGCAGGTTGTGGGTTCGATCCCAGGTTGGGGGTGCATGCGGTAGGCAACCAGTTGGTGTTTCTCTTTCTTTGTCTCAAAAAAAAAAAGCAAGAATAGAGGTTAGAGGAGATTACCTGTGATGTCGAACTGACAATTTAGAGGTAGCAATGGAGACAAGGTGGAGCTCAAACTCAGTGGAATAAAGGTGGTCAAATACTAATACACTATTATTTTGGTACTTTTTTAGTAAGTAAAAGACATTTCAAACCTTGATAGTATGTTTTTTACATTATCTTGCTGAGTAAAAAAGTTGAAATTACGTAATAACAAAACATATCTGCTTGGAACTCCTTTATTATTTTTTATCTTGAAAAATATATTAGCCCTAGCCAGTTTGGCTCAGTGGTTAGAGCATTGGCCCGTGGACTGAAGGATCCTGGGTTTGATTCCAGTCAGAGGCACATACCTCTGTTGCAGGCTTAAGCCCTGGCCCTGGCCCATGCAGGAGGCAACAATCGATGTGTCTCTCTCACATCGATATTTCGTCTCTCTCTCCCCCACTGTCTCTGAAAAGCAATAGAAAAAATATCCTCAGGTGAGGATTAAAAAAAAATAAAAAATAAAAAAATAAAAAGTAAATATTAAAGTATAAACTCTTAAACGGTAACAAGTAAGTGTGTCTTCTTATCAGTGACTTCATTTTCTTCAGCCTACTTTGAGGCTTCTGCTTATTTATTTTTGTTCAGTGGAATCTAGTCTGTGAATAACCAAAGCATACTGCTGAGTATAATTTTGGCGTACCAAGTAGGGATGTTTCTTTCAAAATTAGATTTTAAAATATCTTTCCCTGTGGACTTTAAATAATTATATATCTGTGAGCTCACTAAATCAAAATAAGTATAATCACTAGATGCTATTCAATGTTTAGAAATGGAGTACTTTATATGGCCAATCTGTATCATTAGTTCACACTTTTAAGCACATGACAATCATATTTGTCACTGCAGATGCTTGTTTCAAACCCTACTGCTTTAAAATGATTCAGGTGGCTCTAAATATTTACCTGACTGCTGGGATTGTTAATGTTCCTCTGACGTGCCCGGCCGGCGTGGCTCAGTGGTTGAGCATCGACCTATGATCCAGGAGATGGCGATTCATTCCTGGTCAGGGCACATACCTGGTTTTCGGGCTGGATCCCCAGTCAGGGGTGTGCAGGAGGCAGCCTATCAGTGACTCTAGCCATTAATGTTTCTCTCTCTCTCTCCCCTCTCCCTTCCTCTCTCTGCAGTCAATAAAAAATATATTTTAAAAAAAGAAACTTGATCATAATAGAATGTTGAGTGTGATAGATTTTCTTTTTTTTTAATATATCTTTATTGATTTCAGAGAGAGGAAGGGAGAGAAAGAGTTGAAACATCAATCATGAGAGAGTTGTCATTGATCGGCTACCTCCTGCATGCCCCTAACTGGGGATGGAGCCCACAACCCAGGCATGTGCCCTGACCGGGAGTCGAACCACGATCTCCTGGATCCTAGGTTGATGCTCAACCACTGAGCCACACCCAGCCAAGCTCTTAGTCACAAAATTGTGATCTTCTTAGTCACAAAATTCAACTTTAATTTCAAAACATTTGAAATTTTAGAACCCTTCCCCCCAATTCTGGACTTAAGTCTTATTCCACCTAAGAATAGTTAATTCCATCTATGACCAATCATTAGTCTTAATAAAACTCAGTATTTTATATTGTAAATTTTAGAATAGCCAATTTCATAGGAAAGGCATTGCCCGATAGAAACTTATCTGCTTGTCAGAATTATCAAGAAGAATACAAGAATGTGTGTGTGTGCATATGAAATACCAAATTTTTGTCCAACTCTGTATTTTCCAAAAACTGCCTAGATTGATAGTGAAGTTGGCCAGTTATTGAAATCAGCTGACAAAACTGCACTGGGATTCTCTGAGTTTTGTCAGCTGTTAAAGTGTTAACTGGAACATGAAACATGAATCATATATCTAAATCATGAATGTATAGTACGTTGCCCATTTCCACATGTACCTTAGGAGTCATAAATTAAAGAATCGATGCTTTTTTTCACTAGGTGTCTTACAATACTTCGTGGTTTTTAACACATTATCAATCTATTTATACTGTGTGCTAACCTCTGTAGTGATATTGGAAAAAAGAGTGACATAGAGCCGAGTCCCTGGCTTCAAGCAGATTACAACCTTGTCAGGGTGATTAACTTCATTTTGCCTCAGGTTGGCCTGATGTCTCCTCCCCAGAAGCTTGTGGCACCAAAATGTGAGTAGACTCTGAAATTCAGCTGATGCCAAATATCACCACCCCAGCTCCAAAAAATTCATCATTGGCCGAGAACTTGTGGTTAGGAGCTTGCCTGAGCTAAAATATTTCTTCAGCACGTATTTAGTCCTTTCCCAACAAAAGGATAGATTAAGAAGCTCTACAGAAGGACATGGGCCTGCTCTACTTTGAGAAGGAAAATAACTCTCCTACTCTGAGAAGATAGTCTCCTCTGACTAAAATTGGTGTTTCTCAAAACCAGTGCCGATGACTGAATCCCAAGGGAATTAGGAAGTCATAATGGGTCTCAGACTTCCTCCTTCTCTTCCCCTCCCTCCCGTAGCTTCTTTTTCTCTCCTATTTCTTTTCTTCCCTCCCTTTTCCCCTCCCTGTTGGCTTTCCTTCTTTAGTCCTTTTTTCTTTATCATACCCAAGGGTATTTTCCCATTGCTTTTCAGAGAGTGGAAGGCGGAGAGAGAGACGTCAATTGGTTGCCTTCCACACACACCCAGACTGGGACCAGGGATCAAGCCTGCAACTGGGGTACATGCCCTTGACCTGAATCAAACCAAAACCCTTAAGTCTGCGGGCCGATGCTCTAACCACTGAGGATTTCAACATTTTAAAACTTCAGTGGATATTTTACATTTCCCTATGAGAAAAATAGCAAAAGAAAAATATTTTGAGGGTGCTGAAATTTGATAATGCTGATTATTTCAGAGTGATCTGAAAGATATGATGGCTATTATTTGTGTCTTTTGTAAATAAAAATTAGCAATGTGGCCCCCCCCCCAAAAAAAAACCTGCATTGGAAATGCTTGTGTGGCGTTTGTACTATTCAGTGGTGATTATTTATTTAATAAATTCTTTTTTTTTAAATATATCTTTATTGATTTCAGAGAGAGGAAAGACGAGGGGGAGAGAGAGATAAATGATGAGAGAGTCATTGATCGGCTGCCTCCTGCACGTCCCCGACCTGGGATGGAGCCCGCAACCTGGGCATGTGCCCTGACCGGGAATCGAACCCTGATCGCCAGGATCCTAGGTCGATGCTCAGCCACTGAGCCACGCCCAGCTGGGCTTATTTAATAAATTCTTAATAGCTTTATAACTTAAAACTTCTTATTTTCAATGAATAGGAATAAAAACAAGGGAAGGGAAGTGAAAGAACTATATAGGATAGTGGACTTCAAATACTAGCTCATAGATTTCTCTCTGTCTCTTAAAAGAAATTCACTGGTCTGCTATGAAATTAAAAAGGGGTAGGGGAAGAGAGTGGCATAAGATCTCAAGACTAGAAATTATTCACATTTTGAGCATATATTTTGGCTAATAGAGGCAGCTTGGCTTTTATCAATCCACATTGAAAATTAGCTGTGAGAAAGTAACTCAAATTCTTGACTCTATGGCACTATGATGTTGTTAGTATATGGTAAAGCTGTTTATTTAATTATCCCATCTTTTCCATGTACTATTTATGCTTTTTCATCTTGGTTTTAATTGGGGCTTAATATATAAACTGTACAGTGTGAATGACAAATTATTAATGATTTTTTTCTTCCCTTAGGTACATCCAGAAAGTGCCCAGAAGAAACTTCCTGCCAGAAAAACTGAAAAAGCTGTATTTGTAACACTGGAATCTTTGGATAATTTATTAAAATGGCAGAAAACAGTGAAAGTAATAGTAAAAATTTAGATGTCAGGCCCAAAACTAGTCGGAGTAGAAGTGCTGACAGAAAGGACGGTTATGTGTGGAGTGGAAAGAAGTTATCTTGGTCAAAAAAGAGTGAAAGTTGTTCAGATGCTGAAACAATAAATGCTATAGAGAAAACTGAAGTTCCTTTACGGAGCCAAGAAAGAAAGCACAGCTGTTCATCCATCGAGTTGGATTTGGATCATTCCTGTGGGCATAGATTTTTAGGCCGATCTCTTAAACAGAAACTGCAAGATGCTGTGGGGCAGTGTTTCCCAATAAAGAATTGTAGTCGGCACTCTTCAGGGCTTCCATCTAAAAGAAAAATTCATATCAGTGAACTCATGTTAGATAAGTGTCCTTTCCCACCTCGATCAGATTTAGCCTTTAGGTGGCATTTTATTAAACGACACACTGCTCCTATAAATCCGAAACCAGATGAATTGATAAGCACAGATTTGTCTCAGAGTGAATTGAGGGATGGTCAGCTAAAACAAAGAAGAAACATGGAAGAAGAGGTGAACTGTTTCTCACATCCCAATGTTCAGCCCTGTGTCATTACCACCAACAATGATTCATGTAGAGGTGGTCCTATGACTGGCTCTGTGATGAACCTGGTTTCAAATAACAGCGTAGAAGACAGTGATATGGATTCAGATGATGAAATTATAACACTTTGCACAAGTTCCCGGAAAAGAAACAAACCCAAATGGGAAATGGATGAAGAATTCCTTCAGTTGGAAACAACTCCTAAGTACCACACCCAGATTGATTATGTCCACTGTCTTGTTCCAGACCTCCTCCAGATCAATAACAATCCTTGTTACTGGGGAGTTATGGATAAATATGCAGCTGAAGCTCTACTAGAAGGAAAACCAGAGGGTACCTTTTTACTCCGAGACTCAGCACAGGAAGACTATTTATTCTCAGTTAGTTTTAGACGCTATAGTCGTTCTCTTCATGCTAGAATTGAACAGTGGAATCACAACTTTAGCTTTGATGCACATGATCCTTGTGTCTTCCATTCTCCTGATATTACTGGGCTCCTAGAACATTATAAGGACCCAAGTGCCTGTATGTTCTTTGAACCACTTTTATCCACTCCTTTAATTCGGACTTTCCCCTTTTCCCTGCAGCATATATGCAGAACAGTTATTTGTAACTGTACAACTTATGATGGCATTGATGCCCTTCCAATTCCTTCTTCTATGAAGTTATATCTGAAGGAATATCACTATAAATCGAAAGTTAGAGTACTCAGGATTGATGCACCAGAACAACAGTGCTAGGCAAAGGGTAGGAATATGGGAATTTAATATTTTATTCTTAATGCTACTTTGAATTATTCGGCAAGGGCAGTTAGAGTCCAAAATAAACCTCTACCCTAAATTTTGCTTCCAGATCAGTTTTTTTTCTTACGATGCACTAATTGTTTAAGGTTACACACCAAGGGTTAATGGATATTTTTGACCAAGTGTTTGGTTTTGTTTTAATCATATAGAGTGTATACTTATTTTTTTTCTTAATTTTACTCTGCATATGATCCAGGGATATTTGAAAATTTGTAGATGTTGTAAACACAGTTAATAATCTATTAGTTTTTTTAAAAATAATTCTATGTCCTTTCCTACATGTAAAATGCTTTGTTAACCTATGCCATTGTCATTCCTATACATAAAATATGGTTTCCCTGTGCCCCTTTTCAGAGGTGTTTTAAAATTCTTCAGTAAAGCTGAGTGTTTCACAATCCATACTAATGTAATTGACTTTTGTAATTTACTAATAGAGATGTTAAAGGTAACAAAATGGCTTAAAATCAAATGCTGTGTGTTTACAGTATTTTAAATAATAACTCTAAAGCAGGATTACTAACTATGATTAATCCATAAGAATCAAATGAGAACATAACATTTTTGGAGATGAATTTATTCTACAGTGTGGCATAGCCATTTGTTATTCCTTGACTAGGTCCCTCTTGAAACCTGGAAGAGTTAACCATCTTCAGAAGATAAATATTGTTTCTTTCTCACTGGGAGCTTTAAAAATAATGATAACACTATTAGTAATTTGTGGTTACTAAAGTACTAAACCAACTGTGGGTTTTTTCTGCATTTACTTATGAACTGTTGCTTCTACTTAGCTCTTTTATAGAAACTCAGCCTGTTATTTGGGGAGATGGCCACAGTTTCTAAACAGCCACAAATTTTCATTGGTCCCTAAGTAGTTTTTCATTAGTTTAAATTGAGCTTGAATAAAGATTCAAGAAGTGAACATAGAGCTTAGTATTCAGAAAGCATAATATTCTTTTTGATCTTCAGGTTTTAAATAACTATTCTTATCTTCAGAATTAACATGTCTTTATTGTGGCTTCAAAAAAAGAAAAACATTTTGAGAGCTACATGGCTTATGCCATACTGAACAGTACTGGACAACAGGTGTAATATTTTAAATTTACTGTCCCAAGAACAGGAAAGCGTTTTTAGAAACACCATTATCCCTATATAAGATAAATGAAGCGACATCCCATCTAGCCCCTCTTTTTAAAAGAATGAATAATAAATTTCCTAGACATTTGTTTCTTCTGATGAGCTCTTTACCCCTTGGTAAACTGCCATTTTTAAAAAATATGTTTTTGTTGATTTCAGAAAGCGGAAGGGAGAGGGCGAGAGAGAGAGAGAGAAAGAACAATGATGAGAAAGTTGTTGATCGGCTGCCTCCTGCACGCCCCCGACTGGGGCTGGAGCCCACAACCCAGGCATGTGCCCTGACCGGGAATCAAACCTTCATCTCCTGGGTCCTAGGTTGATGCTCCACCTCTGGGCCACACCGGCTGGGCAAATTACCATTTTTAGTATCATAGTAATTAATTTCTTGATGCCAGTTTAGCTCTAGTAGGAAACTGCTTCTACCTGGGTTGAAAGAAATTTTACTAAAATTTCCAAGTTAGAACAGATGTTTCTTAAGTATCATTGCTTTTATGTTGAAGTGGCATTTCTCTTTCCTGCAGTTCTGTTACCATTATAAAGAAGGCATTTTTCAATAATAGTGTTAAAATAAAATTTTAGCAATTACCACAAAATTAAACCAACAAAATCTGTTCCCATTATCTTCTATCATTTTTTTTTCTCGGTGATCTCAAGATTGTCTTGATTCCAGTGAAGGGTAGCTATTAGAATAGCACCTCTCTTAGCAGTGATGTGACTCAGGATCTCAACATCAATGTCAGGATAAATATCTCTTCTGAAGATGATATTTCCCTTTTACAAAAGAAAAGTCTCATACTACCTCATCTTTATTGTGGCACTTTTTTAGATCACTGAGAAGCTTATCTTATTTACCAATATTACACTTGCTAAATACTCATCTTTGGTGAAAGAAAATTAATAGTATGGTAAGACTCTACCCATGATTATAATTTTTTATCAGAATTTGATGAGACTTTCTGTTTCTATGAAACAATTATTTTAAATATTTTTCTTTAAAAAAAACTTTTTATCAGTACAGAAAACCTAAGGGATGACAAATTAACAAATATTCTGTTAAAGGTAATTTTATAAAGAAAAATGAAGCATAATTATGTTGTCTTTTATAATGGTAAAAATTGGTGTTTATATAAAAATCAAAATCCAAGTAGCTTTTCATAGTCAAACTCGTTCTTTGTGATATATATTCTCTGGTTTTCTTATTTTCTCAAGGTATTAATAGCTGTTAACATTTTCAAAATACTGCCATATATATAGCCTTGAAATAGATGATCTAATAAATGAGAGCAGGGAAAAAACTCATTTACTCTGAAATGGTTTGTATTTTTCCTTTGGTATTTGCTACAGTAAAAAGAAACCTGGAAAGTAGAAATATAAAGACTTGAGAAGGAAGTTGTTTACCTTGAAGGAAAATGAAAAAATTAATTTTTTTAAAGCAGTAAGAGATTAGAATTTAGAAAGGTTAACTCCTTTCTCAGTTACTTTGTGAGAACATATTTGTAAGAGCATCCAATATTCAGAAATGAACTCATTTTAAAATGTAATTATGCAATATATAAGTAAAATGAGTATGTTTTGAGAGAAACTGTGTGGGAAGATACCAATATATCTAAATGTAAATTTTGTAGCTCTAAGACATTGTGACGATTGGAAAAGTGAAATCTAGAGTTGAGAAAGCATTCGGCATGGTGGAAATGTATAGGGCTTATTGTTTAGAGAGAATGAGGCCAAAAGAAACAAGATAAAATATTAAACT
Organism: Miniopterus natalensis; assembly: GCF_054644295.1. Lineage (NCBI taxonomy): Eukaryota > Metazoa > Chordata > Mammalia > Chiroptera > Miniopteridae > Miniopterus > Miniopterus natalensis. The sequence goes on along the minus strand of NC_142081.1, from coordinate 34,296,717 downwards.
TAAGAATTTAGGCATTACCTCAGGGAACAGCCTTGACAGTGAAAGGGAACTACTTAATCGCTAATAGCCAGTCTGGACCACACACTTAACTGCGCTTTGGGAATCACCCTGCACTAATCAGGAAATAAACTTGACTTTTCTATTTCTCTCTGAAGCTTTTTAGGACATTAACTCCCTTTTTTAAAGCTACAGCATCTTGATTCATACTATAATTCCTAAAATATGGTGATTGATTTTTTTAGGTTTCTTGAGCATTTTTGTATGCTCAAGAATCGTGTGATGTTTCTGTAACCATACCATTCACTTAAATAATTCATAATAGGAATGGTTTAATTTAAAGGAAGACTTAATAGGAAGAAGATTAAAGGAAGCTTTTAGTCAGCCTGTGGCTAGATTTATTGATTTGGTGATCAGAGCTGTGTTCTTTCCTGAATTTCAGCTGATGGTAAACTGTGGTCAAAGAATGGCTTTCAGTTAAAGTTTTGACTTCTTACTATAAATAATAATACAAAAAATGTCTTACAAATTAGAAATCCTTTAAAAAGTAGAACAAATGTGGCAATTAGGACTCAGATCATTATACAAATTCCATTTCTTTTTATAAGAAAAACACAAACCATTATCATTTATTCATGAGCCAAAGCCATTAAGATAAATCAAGTTATCAGCTTCCTGTCTCTGAAGTTTGGGTCATTTTATAGATCCACATAATAGAGAGCTTCCTTTTTATGAAACAAAAACCTTGAGACCTAACTCATGAAAAATACGCTTAGTTTCCATTAAAAATATTTTTGTCACTTTTAGCTATAATTAGTCAAATCAGTTATGTATTGATTTTGGTAGAGCAAATTTCATAGGAAAGTAGACATAAGTGGAGACAACAGAAAAAAAATAATGCTGAAATTTAAAATAGCCTGTGTCTTAGGTAATTTAATGCCCAAATTAATAAAAGATTTTAAGTCAAGCAGATTGTTTCTATTTTAGGGGGGAAAATTTACAATTTTGGTTTTAATATAATCTGTTTTGCAATCATTTTTATTTCTAAAGAATGAACAGAAAGCACAAAGGGTTTACTTTTTTAATGGCCTACTACGAATGAGCAACACTACAAGCATCTATCTGTCTATACTATTCTAACAAATTAAGATGTACACAAAATGGTAACTTTTTGAAATGCATTAGTTTCTAAGTAGAAATGTAGACGAATGGCTATAAGCCAATGGAAAGAGATTTGGGGCACAAGAATCTTATTTCAAATAAAGCCAGAATCTTTTTTACTTTTAATAGGTTACTCAATCCTAAATCTGCCTTCATTTCCTACCATATAAAATGTAGATAATCCTTGTCACTTTCCTGAATGTTAATTCTTCAGTTAAGAAGTGACCCTTGGAGCATACTTGAAAATAATTTCTTTACAGCTGTTAAGTGCTGATGTGATAATAGATTTTCAAAGTGTCCCCTTAGTGGACCCTGCAGATTCACATTCACGTCTTTTAGTCTGTAATAGATTTTCTTGGCTTGCTATGATAATAGAGATAACAGTACAATTTGAATTTATGGTGTAGACTCTGCAATTAGATGAAGAGTTGCAATTTCCTCCTACTCTTAATAAGGTTTATGTAAAATTGATGTTTGCCTAAGTTATTTTAAAAGTTGATTACATTTGCAGGAAGTAAAGATACAGGCATACCTCATTTTATTGTGCTTCACTTTATTACACGTCACAGATACTGGGGCTTTTTAATTGAAAGTTCGTGGCAGCCCTGTGTCAAGCAAGTCTATTGGCACATTTTTTAAACAGTATTTGCTTCATGCCTCTGTGTCACATCTTGGTAATTCAATATTTCAAACTTTCATTATTACATTTGTTATGATCTGTCAGCAATGACCTTCGTCAAGTCTCAGCTGATAGTATTTTTAGTCAGAGTATTTTTTAATTAAGGTGTATACTTTTTAGACCTAATGCTATTGCACACGTAATACAGTATAGTGTTAAACCTAACTTTTATATGACTGGGAACCAAAAAAATTCATGTGACTGGCTTTATTTCAGTACTCACTTTATTGCAGTGGTCTGGAATTGAACCTGCAATCTCTCCAAGGTATGCCTGTAATCATTCTGCAGAGGTTATCAAACCTAAGCTTTCAGTCTTAAGAGAGTGTAAAACTCAAGGAAGGTTACTTACATTATGCTAACTTTGCTAGAATTGGATAAATTCTGTATAAACCAATTATGAACTTGATGTATACTTGAATATACAGGGTTTAAGTAGTAACTTCACGAAGCTATTAGTACCCTTGTCAATTAGGCTTGTGTGATCCACCCCTTACCCAAAAAGAAGACTGTTGCCATTTTTATTTCAAATCCTGAAGTTGGTTGTTTCTTCTTGGATGTGAGTTCAAATAAATTATCTGAATAAATTTTCATTTCTTCTTAATTAAAACTTCATATATAAAATCCAAAGGCTTTGTATTTTGCTTTAAAAATGTATATTCTGCCGGGCCGGCGTGGCTCAACAGCTGAGCATCGACCTATGATCCAGGAGATCGAGGTTCAGTTCCCGGTGGGGGCGCATGCCTAGGCTGCAGGCTCAATCCCCAGTCGGGTGTGCAGGAGGCAGCCAATCGACTCTCTCACTGATGTTTCTCTCTCTCTCCCTATGTTTCTATCTCTCTCTCCCTCTCCCTTCCTCTCTCTGAGATCAATAAAAATATATTTTAAAAAATTGTATGTCCTTATCTCACATTCAACTAAGAATCTGAAAAAGAAATTTTTAAATCTATATTTTTACACATTTTCTAATTTAATACACTCCTTTCAGTTTTTAGTGTGTCAGTTTGGGTCTTCCAAAAGCAGATGTCAAGATGTGATTAAATGTGCAAGAGATTTATTGGGGCAGGCAGGGGGGTATCTATGAAGGATAAAAGTGAAGGGAGCAGGAGAAGGTGAAGTCTTCATACCATATTGCAGGTCTGACATCTGTGAAAGAAATAGAAGGATTGGATTGAGTGAGCTTCAGAGTTCAGTGCAGTTTTAAAAAATCTAGATGGCGCTTTAGTTCCCAAGCAAAGGTGTGTCGGAGCCCGCATGGGACAGGAATGACAGTGCTAGAATTCCCACCCTGCTCAGTTATTGTCTGGGAGCTTGGGAGAAGCTGGAAGCTGTCAGTAACTGATAACCACGGTCAGGATTAGGGTGATGTGAGAGAGGCACTCAACTTGGACACAACTTATTTTGGCCAAAAAACTCAGTAATGGAAAGTAATATTTTGGTGCAACATTTTAAAATCAGAGTGCAAAAAAAAAAAAAGCCTATGGTGAATAAAACAAAATTGTAAGTAAAGATAACACTTTCACTGGCTGTATTACTGCCTCAGGCTTCCTTATGGCTCCACAAGACACTGCTGTTTCACTGCCTCCTATGAGGGTAGGTTAGGTTGTTCACACTAGTATCATTTTTCATAGACCACTGCCCCTATCCAAAAATCTGCTTTCCCAGATTTAGGTATCTGAAGTTCCTCTATAGTTCATTTTTTTTGGCATGAGAATTATGTGTGTTGAGCTGCATATCCGGAGATAAGTCTGCATTTAAGAAGTTTATAGTAGCCTTGGCCAGATAGCTCTGTTGGTTAGAGCATTGTCCAGATGTGCCAAGGTTGCAGGTTGGATCCCAGGTCAGGTCACATACAAAAATCAATGCATAAATAAGGAACAACAAATCGATGTTTCTCTAAAATCAATAAAAAAAGTTCATAGTAAAATGTCCTTCCATTGACCCACTAACAGCTTACACAAAGGCAAAATGCTATAAGAATATAGCATACTTTTATATATAAAATATGCGTGCGTATTATATGCGTGTATTTTGCACACCATATAATTATGGCACTATTCCTAGCTAGCAGGTTCCTTGATGTCTGGGGCCATGTGTCAGTCTTTCAGGTCTAACACACTCGTACTTAAAAGTGTTATTCAAAAGTGAACTTGGGGAGAAGAGGTATTGATCAGGAAAAACCTGCAGACAGTCGTTTCTTCAGTTAACCTCAACTTGCCAAGCCATTCGCAACGTCTTCCTATAGTTCCTTCCGCTCTCCGCAGTTTGGGCGGGAGGGCTCCAGGCCTCCAGCTGGGCCGCACGCGCAGCGCGCTTCCAGGCCTGCGCCGTAAAAACCGCGCGGCGTCGGGAATGCAGGCTCTGCCCTTGAGCCATTCCAGGAAACAATTTAGCAATTTCCGCCGGGCTGCTATAACGTCACTAGCCACAGGCGTTTCCTCCGAGCGCTCTGAATTCCGGAAAACTGGGGCGCTTTCCGGTCGCCCACGGGAGAAAACAGCCCCCCGCCCGGGAGCGAGCGCGAGCAGCAGCGCGCCAGCCGGGCGGCCGGGCCGCAGCGCCGCCGAGGGCCTGCGCGGGGCGCGCGCGCGGGGCCGCCCGAGGGGAGGGCGGAGCGCCCGCAGGGGCGGTGCCACGGCTCCGCGCTGCTGCTTCCTGTTCCGGCGTCAGGAGGAGCCGCGCGCTGCTGGTGCTGCTGCTGGTGCTGCTCCCTCCGCTGTTGGGTGTCGTCGTCGCCGCCGCTGTCAGTCGGGCTGCGCTTGGTTCTTCAGATCTCGCTTTCCCCGGACCCATCGCCGCTCCTAGACCTTGCTGCGGGCTCGGATCTTGCCGGGTGAGGCTGCTTCGGCGCTAATAGGGGTCGTGGAGGGGGCCGAGGGAACGCGCTCGAGCGGGAGGCGGGCGCGGTAACGGAGGTGCCTTGAGTCGCTCTTCTGGGGATAAGCATTTTATCCCCGTCATCTTCCTTGGGGCTGCGGGCTGTCCCCAGACCTCTCCCTCGCCCCCGGGGGAAGACGTCGGAGACGGGTGAGGTCGCGCCCGACGGGTTTCTCCGCGCTTGACGTCAGGCCTGGCGGGGGGGCGGGGCGGGGAGTGGGCCCGGCCCTTCCCCCACCCCTTGCCGGGCGGGCATGACCCGCTCCGAGGCCGGTTCGCTCCGGTTGATCCGGGCTCCCTTTGTTCATTTGGCCCGAAAGGGCCGCCGGCCGCGCGCCCCTTGGCCCCAGCTTCCCCCATTCATTAATTTCTAATAAAAGGGAAGACCTAGGCCTGAATAGATTCTTCGAGGAATCTTTGACCCTTGTTTAAGATTATCCGCAGTATGACAACGTTCCGGTCATTCCTTACTGGAGGAGTTGCTAGCAAATACATTGTATTAGATAAGCACCCACTAGGAACTATTGAGTTGTGTAATATTTTGTTTTTTAGGATTTAGGAGCACATATTATCCATGGTAGCTTGTAGATAGTTGAACCATTTTCCTCTTTGAAAACCAAGAGTAGTGCTTTTAATATATATAAAGATTCTAATGTTGAAGCATCAAACCATACTCACCAGAGCGAGAAAAATTTTTTATAGCATTACTACTAAAGAAATGCTCGTACACCTGGTGATTTTCGAGGTCCGCTTTGAAAACAAACCCTCATTACAGGCGAAGGTAGTCTTCAGAAATCTTGTCAGAAGTTCTTTGTTCAGTACTGTTCATTGCGCAGGAAAACCAGAAATTTTTCTTGCTGCTGGCGTCTCTGAACCTCCTATTCATACCTAGTTTGTCTCAGGAACTTGAGTTGAGCTGCGAATATTGGCGTGTTCTTTTCCTCTCTCCAGGAGGAACAGAGATCCATATCTTAACCGAAATCCTGGGGCCCAGTGTGTTTTGAAATTCAGAAATCTTTGAATTTTATCTTTAGATTTTAGAAAGACGATAACGTGCACAGACATAACACCCCCAGCCAGCAGTGTTGGTTGGGGCCGTATCCCCTAATCCAACATTAATATTTGTGCAGCGATAGGTGTGAATTAATGGAAACTATAAATAGCCTCAGGTCAGGTTTTGCCACCAAATCAGTTTTATGCCAAACTTGAGAACCATTTCTTTCAGTTTCAGAGGTTTCTGAGTTGAGAACTGCATATAAAGGTTTATGGATCTATCATAGCGATTGTAAAAGCTAACATTTGTTGAGTTTTTGCTATATGCCAGGCAGTGCCCAAGAGATTTGTTTACAAATCTGTGAGGTGGATACTATTTCTGCCTTTTACCTCTGAGGTTTGGAGAGTTCAGCTTGTCCAGAGCCAGCCAGTGAAGAGCTGCATTTTATCTAGTCAGTCATACTTTTAGCATTCACTCTTTTAACCATAAACATACAGAAGAAGACAAAAGGATATATCTGTTGCCCACCCACTGTTTTCCTAGTACTATTATTATAGGCACTTGATTTATTAGTCCCATTTAGTCTCTCACGTTACTAGCCGGTTCTTTACAGTTAAAGGAACTGACATTCAGGTGAGCTGAGACATTCAAACCTTGGTCTAAGGGCTCTCTGCTAAGACTTTCATATCCCTCCCCTTTCTATATTCCAACCCATCTGACCTAACACTGCCCACAGATCCTTTTTTGCCTCCCTCAGCTTTTGCACAAACTGCACTCCTTTCCCTAAGGCCTGTCCCACCATCCCCTACTCATTGTTCTTTCAGATGGCGATGGCGGGAGGTAGCACTTCTCAGGATTCTTCCCCATCGTCCCTCCCTTAATTCCTTTAGAAGCTCTTTGAAATATTCCCATAGTGCCCTGTGCTTACCCCAAGTAATGTTTAAACACCAGACTGAATTCCTGAAGCATTTATTCTATACAATACTTTTCATTTCTTCAAAGCCCAACACAGTGCTTAGCACATATGTTCCAAGAAGTAGCTGAATAATTGTAGACAATATGGCTGACAAGAAGTTATTGGAAAAATGACTTTTTAAAATTATATTTCAAAGAAATTTAAAATGTTCAAATCCTCAATTTCTTGAGTTGCCCAAATGTAGGCTACATAAAAGCCAATACTAAAAACTGTCATATATTTTAACTCAAGTTTATATTTTCAATACAATATATTACCATCATCCCCCTTAACTAAACAAATCAAAGCAAAAATTCTGATTTCTCTTAATAAACATCTTACATGTCTGTAGTACCTTATAGATTATTAAATGTTATTTTTAATTGTGAAGTAGTAGGAATTATTATAACTGTTTGGCAGATAAAAACATAGTCTCTGGTTAAGCTTGCCTTGTCAAAAGACTCAGTTAAAAGGATTGATGTACAGCCCTGGCTAGTGTGGCTTGGTTGGTTGGAGCATCATCCCATGCTCTGGAGGGTCATGGGTTCGATTATGGGTCAGGGCACATGCCTAGGTTGCGAGTTCGATCACAGTCTGGTTGCCCGCTGGAGGCAACCAATCAATGTTCCCCCCCCCCCTTCCTCCTTCTCTAAAATCAATAATTTTTAAAAAAGAAATTGATAAGCAACCTCTTTAAAAAATATAAATTAAAGCATTGATGTTCAGTTTTTATAACTGAGTAGTCGTAGACTGTTTCTCTCCACCACAGTTTGGTGGCCTTTTGAAATATTTCTTGTCCAGTAGTCAATAGTAATTTATGGAGTTCAACTTCCTTAAACCTTCCTGTGATTGAATTACCATTTTTTACTCTAAAGGCCATAGAAATTACAGAAATGTTTACTTTTCTATTGTATGTTAAAAGAAATTTTGTACTCTTTTAAAATTACTATTCTTGCTGCTCATAAAATTATTTTTCAGTTGATGCATAGATTATGCCATAAAGTGGTAGTGAAAGTTTTGGAAGGAATAGCTTTAGATTATTCCAAGAAGAGAAAAAAATGAAAATCTTTCTTGATTATAAACCTTTTTTTTTTCCAGTTCAAGGTTACATTGGCCTCATCTTAATAATTAGCATAATCCAGGTGTTTTGGAATAGTTGTTTAGAAAAATCTAATTTTTTTAAACATTCTGCAACTCTTGTCATATTGAGACACTGGTGTCCTGCTTGATTTTTTTTCTTTTTTTTTTTTTTTTTGGCCTTTTTATGATGAAAGTATTCCCCAAAATGTAAGTTGGAATGTTTCTATTTAACATGAACACTGTTCATTCTAGGCATCGAGGGCAGGTCACTTTCCTGTGCAGTGATGTAGAACAAGAAGTGACCTATTTCCAATTCTTTTGGTCAGGGCTTCATTATTTTAATGACAAGATTCTAGTGCTTCGTCTGACTTCCAGGATTTGATTTTGATTTTAAAATTTTGAAAGACAGAATTGTGAATCTGTTCAATACTATTAACTTAGGGAATAACTTATACTTTGATGTAATTCTATAACTAGTTAACTTTATATTATGTATATATGTTTTTCAAAAACTAAGAGGGAAAAGAATAATTCTGAAAATTTGAACAGCAAGACCAGATGAAATTGAATTGGTTGTTTTGTTAGTTCTTTGCTCTAGGATTAATGTGAACTTTGATACAGAACCATTTGTTTCAGCAAGGCTTACCCTGTTTGAAAAGCATGTTATGTGTACTTTAAACTTTTCATTCACTGATAAAAGTTTCTTCAGGTGTTAGCCCTAAGAATCTACTATTGTGCGATGACTTTTAGTATAAAACAAGCCTTAACTTGGAAATGAATGGATAATTATATTTGCTATACATTCAAGATGTGTTTTTTCACATTCTGAATAAAAAGCAAGGTTACTGCAGTTGTGAATTAGTAGGCCTCATGTTCTGTTTCTTCATCATTCCTTCTGATAACCAAATCATACTTAATAAAACTCTTTAAGAATGCAAGGATGGCTCAGTATTAAGCAATCTACATGTATAAAATTAACTGTTGATAGGGTCAGAGGAGAAGAACTGAGATCAACTCATTAAATGCCAAAAGATCTTCTGAAGGAATGTAGTGTCGTCTTTATTTTTTAAATAACAAAATAAGAATAAATAAATATAGCAATATAGACATAAACAGAAACTTCTTTGATGCAATTTTTTAAGTCTCAAACTAAAAATGAGAATTAATTTAAACATTAGCAGCATTCCCAGGAAATTTGGGAACAAGACTTCTGTGCTTTCACTATTTAACATTTCTTTGTTGTTTAAGTCCTAGTTGATGCAAAGGAGAAAAGAGCTATAAATATGGAAAAGAGAAGGCAAAATTATTTTTTGCAAAAGCCATAATTCTTTACCTGGAAATCCAGGGAATTAACTGAGAAACTTTCAAGAATAAAATAATTCAGTAATTCCCTGCTTACTAAAGTGGTACACTGAAATTTTAAAAAGCTTTTCCCATATGTGAACAACCAAGTAGAAAACACCGTGAAATAAAAGAGACAATTTTATAACCACAAGAAAAAGTTTACCAGCCCAGCCAGGCATGGCTCAGCGGTTGAGCATCAACCTAGGATCCAGGAGATCAAGGTTTGATTCCCAGTCAGGGCACATGCCAGGGTTGTGGGCTTGATTCCCCAGTAGGGGACATGCAGGAGGCAGCTAATCAATGACTCTCATCATTGATGTTTCTATCTCTCTCTCCCTCTCCCTTCCTCTTTCTGAAATCAATAAAGATGCATTTAAAAAAAGAAAAGAAAAAGTTTACCAGTTAGAAACCTAATTCACAAGAAATGTGTAGGAGACATGATTTTATAAAACTACTGAGTGATAATAAATGACAGTTATGGAAACTAGAAAGACATATCTTGTTCTTTAATGAGAAGATTTGATATTTTAAATATATCACATGTCCCCTAAATTAATCTGTAAATTTAGTGCAATTCCAACCACTTTTTTAATCCTCAAAAGGATATTTTTTCCATTGCTTTTCAAAGAGAGTGGAAGGGGGAGAAAGAGGAACATCAATGTGAGAGAGACACATCAGTTGGTTACCTTCTGCATGCACCCCGACTGGGGCCAGGGATCAAGCCTACAACCAAAGTACATGCCCTTGACTGGAATCAAACCCAAGACCCTTCAGCCCGAGGCCTGACCCTCTAATCACTGAGCCAAATCAGCTAGAGTACACACAACATATTTTTTAGATTTTTTTTTTTTTTTTTACAAAAGGATCTGGAAAAGGTAAACATGAAAATATTCAGGAAAATCTGAACAAAGAGCAGTAATAGTAGGGCAACTAACGTTAAAATTTATTAAAAGTTAAAGCTTCCATAATTAAGATAGAATTTTATGGTGCAGATTAGTAAAATAGAGTCCAAAATACCTGTGGGAAATGATGGAGGCCTGGTGGAAAAGAGGCTTCATTCTTGAATCAGACTCTACCTGGAATTGAACCCCTTCTCTATTGGTCACTATCTTTGTGACCTTAAGCAGTTAACTTGATAAGCCTCCTTCTCGTCAGCTGTAAACTGGGGGTGGTATAGAATTTGCATTTGTAGGGCTCTGAGGCTATTAAATGAGATTATGCACTTAGCATGGCACCTGTACCATGGATGTTCAATAAATATTAGTTGTTTTTATTGATTGATTGATTAGGGTGGGATATCAATTTGTTGTTTCACTTATTTATGCAATCATTGGTTGATTCTTTTGTGTGCCCTGACCAGGGATCGAACTCGCAGCCTTGGAATATCAGGATGATGCTCTAACCGACTGAGCTGCCTGACCAGGGCTAATATTAGTTGTAAATAACAGTAGAATGTGTTAAAGATAGTTTGTCAGATCAGCTGAGAAAAGATAGATTATTCTATAATTATTGTTTGGAAGAACAGAAAGAGTGTAAACAAGTTAAACCATAAAAATTCTGAAAGAAAGCATAGGCGACTTTTGGGGGGGGGGGTGAGGGATGTGAGAGAGTTGCTCCCCGTATGGCCCCTGACTGGGAACTGAACCCGCTACCTTTCAGTGCACAGGACAACTCTCCATCCAACTGAGCCACCTGGCCAGGACTGGTGAATATTTTTTTTAACTTGGATTAGGCAAGGCCTTTGTATGACAGAAGCCACATGTAGTTTGGAAAGATTGATAAGTTTGCACGAAATTAAAAATATTTGTAGTGCCTAAAAATACTATTTGGAGGATCTACAAATAAAAGGAATTCGGGAATTTTTTTTTTTGGTCTCATATATGACACAGAGAGCTAGCTAATTTCCTTACTATCTTATGAAGCATTTTTTCAGAAAGATGTGCACTACTAAGTAGTAACATTATCAAACGCAAATGACTGCATACTGTCTTGTTCTGTTTATATGAAGTCAAAGAGCAAGCAAAAGCTAAGTCGAGACATTGCTGGGTGGAAAGGGGAGTTGCTTGGAAAGGAGCCATGAGTAAACCTCAAGTAAGGGAAATGTTCTGTATCTTGGACACATGCACTTGTCAGAGCTTGTTGACCAAACACTTAAGATCCTTGCATCTTATTAAGTGTTAATTTATTTCAATTTTAAAAATTGATAAAAGTGGTCCAAGGACACAAGCAGATTTACAGAAAAAGAAGTATAAATGAAGTATTAAATTTAAAAGATGCTCTTCTTTCTACTTAAAGAAATCTAAGTTAAAACAAGATGTGGATTTTTTAAATCTACCATAATTGAAAACAGTTTATAAATTTAATAATATCCAGTGGTGAAGAGGAGTTAGAAGGAAAAGGTAGGCCATGCATATTGGCAAGGAACTTTAAAATTGGCGTAGACTTTTGAGATGGAATTTAGATAACTACCTGTTGGCTGGAAATTTTACTTCTAGTACTTTTTCCTGGTGATACACCTCACGAGTGAGCAAAGGCGTATTCAGGCATGTTCATTCTATCATTGTTTCAAACAACACAAAATGCAAACAAACCTAAACTGCCACCACAATGAGTGTGTAAATTGTGGATCACTTTTGTATGATTTTCAGCCAGTAAAAAGGGATGAAGTTAGAAGATACAAGAAATAGTAAACCCTGGTTTTGAAATGTTCCTTCTTCCTTTCTTTTTCTTCCTTTCTTTCTGTTTTTGTTTTTAGGAAAATGTCTGATGAATTTTCGGTAAGTTGATGCACTTATTCTTTCTAAGTTTTTTAGCTCTTAAGAAAGCAACGTAGTCCTAATAGTGGGCCATAAGTCTTTCAGTTTAAAAGAGATGCTTTCTGTGGTGCTTGTTTTCTGGTGGGGCAGGGGTGGGGGTGGTATGTGATTTTGATAGGTTATTTGCCTTAATTTACTTATATATAACATTTGAAAATATATTTTGAAGTATTTCTAGATGAACCCTTAAGTAAACAATTTTAAGTATTACTTCTGTTCTCTTTTACCCTCATATTATTATTATTAATAGCCAGCATTGGTTGGAAATTAAATGCCAGGCACTGTGTTAACTGCATGATATAAATTATCTCATTTAAAAATGCCTCAAGTTAACCCTACCTTTTTCGAGGAAGCTAATATTCAGAGAAAGTATGTAACTCGTTTGAGGTAAAGCAGGATTCAAATCCACAGTATGTTAATTAGTTGTGTTTGGAAAACTTGAGCTTCTTTGAGAAATTTGCCTTGTAAAGTTGATATTCAAGGTAACCCCTCAAGTTTTGTATTAAATGAATTTTTTAAACTGAACAGCTTGGCTTTTGAAGATGTTACAGAGGTTTATAATCATGTTTGGCATGACTTACTCCTAAGTAAGATCAGTAAGACATGCCTTTTCTGTATTGCAGTTGGCAGATGCACTACCTGACCACTCCCCTGCCAAAACTTCTGCTGTGAGCAATACAAAACCTAGCCAACCTCCTCAAAGCTGGCCAGGTTCCAACCCTTGGAATAACCCAAGTGCTCCGCCTTCTGTGCCATCTGGACTCCCACCAAGTGCAACACCCTCCACTGTGCCTTTCGGACCAGCACCAGCAGGAATGTATCCCTCTGTGCCTCCCACTGGACCACCTCCAGGACCCCCAGGACCCTTTCCTCCTTCTGGACCATCATGTCCCCCACCTGGTGGTCCTTATCCAGCCCCAGCTGTGCCAGGTCCTGGCCCCACAGGGCCATATCCTACACCAAATATGCCCTTTCCAGAGCTTCCTCGACCATATGGTGCTCCCACTGATCCAGTTGCAGCTGGTCCTTTAGGTCCATGGGGATCCATGTCTTCTGGACCTTGGGCACCAGGAATGGGAGGGCAGTATCCTACACCTAATATGCCATACCCATCTCCAGGGCCATATCCCGCACCTCCTCCTCCCCAAGCACCAGGGGCAGCACCACCTGTTCCATGGGGCACTGTTCCCCCAGGCGCCTGGGGACCACCAGCACCATATCCTGCCCCTGCAGGATCATATCCCACACCAGGACTCTATCCCACTCCCAATAATCCTTTTCAAGTGCCTTCAGGACCTTCTGGTGCTCCACCAATGCCTGGTGGCCCCCATGTGAGTGTTTAATTTGTTATTTAACATGCACTAATAGTCACATAAGCACAACTAAAAGATTATTTGTCTCCAGTTTGGGTTGGAGGACTAGAAAGCTTTTAAAACTTTCTAAAAGAAGGTGGGTGTAGAATAAATTTCAGATTTCAGGTAAAGCATTTAAAAGAATGAAAACACAAGTCACCTATTCTCAGCACTAAAAATGAAAAGAAAATTTTTCCAAAGATCTCCAAAGACATTGTAATGTAGTAAATAATGTCCTTAATAGCATTTTTTGAGGTCAAGTCAGAGATGCATTACATTGGACTTTTTAAGAACATGTCTCAATGTTGTATAGTATCAAAGCAAAGCACAGTTCAATGAAAGCAATCCCTGCCTGTCTGGCTTGATATACAGGTAGATTTTTTTTCCTCCCAGTTACAGTTGACATTCAATACTATATTTCAGGTGTACTCACCTTTTAATAGTGTAATTAATTAACAAAAGCTTCAGAATGAGTCCAGCTTCACCTTTTTTTAGGAAGCTGTAGATGATGAATCAGTGGTGATGTACAGTTTCATTATATTTATTAATTTTTTATTGACTGATATTTTTTTTAGAGAGAGAGGAAGTATTTTTTAGCCAAGGTTTTATTAGATTCTTAGCAGCATTCAGCTCAAGACTCTACCACTGTTCTAAATTGTCAGTTATGTATAATGCTTTGTGCTTTACTATCTGTCAGCCAAGCTGGAGTAGGGTTGTCATCTTAGTTGAGGAGTGTATCTTGGGCATATTACCAAACAGAAAAGCACCCCATTTCTCCCATGAAGTAAGCCAAGTGAGTATTCAAATGCAGTCAGGATTCTCCTTGAGGGACAAAATCTGTTTACTCTTAATGAAATAACTAATCAGATCTCCAACTAGATTAACTAAACATCCACCTCAGCTTGTGAAGGAAGACCTTAATTAGGGGTCTCCAAGCTTCCTTTTATTATTGTAACTTTTTGCTATATATTCTCTTTAAAAATTATTTTTATAAACTGTATGCCAAAATAAGTAAGATGGCTTGCTGTTTGGATTTATTAAGTAATAAGTTTAAGCCACATCAAGGAGTTAATAAACTCCATGTACAAAATCTAGAAGTTTACTTTTTTTTTTTCTATTGCAGTCCTACCATTAAGTTAATGGATGAAGAGATGACGCTTTGCTTTTTGAAGTACATATATATGCACATGAATGCATATATAAAAATTGCTGGTTTCACTATTAGAGGGCATTCACGAAAACAACTCTTGCACCTCTCAGAAGATATCTGCCTCTTGTACTTGGATGTATAATATATCGGATGGATACAATCAGATAAAAATGTAAAAGTAAATCATTCAAATGTGATTTTTATTCAGTTTTTATGGAAAGTTAAAATAAGTATATTGAATAGCTCTTTGATATAATTTGTTTAAAACAAATTTTGGATTTGTTTAAATTATGAAACTACAGACTTAAAAATCTAAGATGATGTATGTATTATTGTTAGAATCTGCAACCTCATTGGCAAATTATTTCAAGTATTTTTCTATAATCACATTTTCCCTAAGTGAACACACTTTGAAATACTCATTGTCATAATTTAAACAAATGATGCCTCTCAACATCTTGAGCTGCTCTATCTATAGAATAAATAAAACTAGTCCTCTTGAGGTTATGTTTTGAATATACATTTTAAAACTGGCAGTAAGTATTGTCAGATGTTGAGTTTATTAGGCAGTGTTCGTTTTTATACTTGAGATTTTAGTAACAGCTTTCATTTTGAGTTCCACCTGATTTGTTTTACTTTTAGCCAAATGGGTCAGACAGCTCTAAAATCTGCCATTTATGGAAACTTTTCTTTTTAATGCAGGCCAACATGTATGTAAAGTATGCTCTTAAAGAATTAGTGATCTCTGTATTGCCGTAGAATAGATTGAAATGTCCATATTGCTTTGGGAAGAGCTCAAGGAAGGAAATAATTCTCTCCTTTGTCTTGAACCTCAAACTAGAGGAAACATTGGGAGTTGCTTCATAGTGAAAGTAATTTGCATTCTCACAAATCACTCTTCCCCCCAGACCCTTCCTTGTAGGCCCTTCTCCCTCAGTTCTTTAGGAGCACATCCCTTAATTCCTCCCTGATACGGAAAACTGGCACACTCTAGGGGTCTGTCATAAACACATATAGCAGTTGTTTAAAGAACCTTAGTCACACAGGCATGACTGTTCTCTTTGTAGAAGTGTGATCAAAATATGTATCTGTCTTTCAGAGTCTGGTTAAGCTATGTCATTGTCTATTGCATAGTTTCCTGGATCTGTTTGTAAAGTGCTTATGGCTAACAGTTCAGTTCTGTATTTGTTGACAGGTAAATAGGTAGAATTAAGTGCCATCCTTAAAAATTATCCTCTTACTTTGACACTGAAAATAATAAAGTATAGATCTCTGCAATTGAGTTTAAAGAAGTGTGACTGTATTACTTAAATGTGTTGTTTGTAACCACCAAAATAGTCTGAGTAGTTTTTTGGCACCTTATCTTTAAATCAGATTCTTAATTTTGGGATAGAACTGATCGTGTTATTTGTGAAATAACATTTTGAAACTTTTAATATATCCATTGGGTTACTAAAATGTATTGTGAATTTCTTCACCATTATAGGATAGATTGATTTATGCTAGAATTTTTGGTTTTGCTTAGAAATAAAGTATTTAGTAGTTTATTTTTCTTATAGTTAAAATGTCAAGAATGCCAAATACTGCCAATTTAATGGTCAGTAGCTACCTCCTTTTAAGAAAGCAAGATGGCCACCTTTGGGAGAAACATTCAGTGTTGAAACCTCCCTTTTAAGTAGGTGATAGATTCAGGCTTCCAGAATTGAAAGTAATTTGTTTAGATATTTTCAGACTGGTGAATGTTGTTACACAGTTCTTGCATAGTGGCACATGTGGTCTTTTTATCTTTCACTTCCTTGCAAGGCCAGGTGGCAGCCATTTACAACACTTTTTGGAACTCTGTTGTCAAAGTAGCCTCCAATTTTCAAGGCAAGTAGCCTTAGGTGTTATATCTTAAATTATCAGTCATCATCATGTCAGCTAACTTTGGAGGCATAAGATGAGAGGAAAAGTGAGATGGCAGCGAAGATCTCTCCTTATGCTTATTTTGGTTGTCCTGCATTAGGATTAAGTTGATAACTCTGGCTTTAGATGTAATATTTAATGTAACACCAGAAAGGATAATGTTTGACTAAAAGATGGGGTAGCAAGTTTGGGAGTCTAATTGAGGAGCCTGTTTATTATTGGAGAAAATCTTTTGTTAAAGGATTTGAAGGACCATGAACACAAGATTTGGAATTACTATTCCCAATAAGTATATTAACTTTGCTAGTGACCCATACTGCTCAGTGTGCCCTAGACAATACTGCTATTTTTAACCTTTGCTTTTCAAGGACTTTTTTTTTTTTCTTTAATGGAAAAATGGAAATCAAAGGGAACAGAATTTGCTGTTATATTTGTAATTCTTTAGAGCATCATTTCTCAAATCGGGAGAGGTGTCTCAATTCTCAAGGGTACTCTAGGCAAAAAGTATTTTTAGGTTCAGGGTGGAGTTAAGAAAATCAGAAGTTTCAATGGGGGAAGCATCTAAGGAAGATTTCTTTTCTCTTTATAAGGGAATAATTTGCTTTAAAAAATAAGTCATGCGAGGCTGAGTTTATTGAAGACTACTTGTTACCAAGTATGTTTAGTCTTAAGGGAATGTAAAGTATGAAATATGCTGGTATTTGAACTTCAAGAGCAAGAATTTCAAAATAAGTTTGGTGGAGGTAGTTGAGATGCGTTGAAGAATATAGACTTTGAAATGTTGAACCTAAAAAATGACAATGAAAAATTAAAATATAGACCTTATATTCACATTCAGTTCTCAAGAATCAAGGCACCTTAAAGAAGTTTAATAACTTGGCTTGTCTTTATTGGACTCAGCCTGACACCTTTTCAAGCCTGAGATGGCTGTTTGCAGCTCTCACTCCACAGCCCTGTTTTGTGTAAAGCTATGTATTGATTATGCAGGAGCAGGCATGACTTTTTTTTTTAACATCTCTATTTGCAGCCATCACTGGGGCCATTTCTTGCTGCTTGTTTGCTGGCCTGCTCTTCCAGCAGCATGGCACGGCACAAGGTCTTGATGACATCTTGCAGGGCTGAGAAGTGCTTGGCTTGCTGGGCCAGGGCAGACTCTGCCTTGTTCACAAAGGTCTCCAGATCGTAGTCTGGCTTCTTGGTCATCTTTGAGAGCTCAAGCCAGCCTGGCCCTTGCTGTATAACCCTGAGCTCCTCCATGACCCTCCTCCAGCTCCCTGATCTGAGTCATGGCTTCATTAAAGGTGAACATCTGGAAAGACAGTTCCTCTTCCTTAGAAACATTGCCTGTGATCAAGGACCCATGAAAGCTGGCTTCTCTGTCTTCTGTTTCCATTGAGTTGGCTGCTCCTCACTGGGCCTACTCTGGGGGCTCAGCTCCTTGACCCTGTCTGAGTATCTTAGTGTATTTAAAGTGCATTCACAGGAGCTCATGCCTGGTGAGAGCATGGCAATCCATGGCTTGGCGCCAGCTGGAAAGAGTAACAAGACATTTTTAATTACCCAAGGGCCTCCTCCCTTTGTCCATTTTACTGTTTATTGTTTTCAGTAGAGAATAGTAATAGGGCAGAGAAGAAGGGTGAATTTTTGGCCTTGGTTGGTCACACCACTACAATGGAATATTAGAATATTTTCTAGGAAAGAAGTCAGTTGTGCCCATATTTTACCTCATAAATAATTAGTGCTACCTATTGTACACAGATGTACAGCTTTCGAAACTATGTGTAGATGAACATAGCTCTACTCAAAGTTTCAATAAAAATACTGTGCCTAGTTTTCCTATAAATCAATTGCCTACACTTTTAAATGATTAGTGCCATGTCTTCCTTCCTCACCCTGAATGATCTAGTGCTAGCTTTATTAAAATGCCACGGTTACAAACCCTGGGAGTTAAACCTGAGCACAGACCTTCCAGTGTTAACGTTTTTTGAAAAGCAGAAGGCTAAATTCAGATGAATCACACTGATACACTGCGCTATGCATAGAAAGTGGTGGGTGGCTTTCAGGGAAGACTATAATTTAATCCTAATAGAGCAATATTTAGTATGAAGACACTGTTCTGTTTATTTTCAGAATTCTGCCAAGTAAAACAAAAATTGCCAATAAAATAATCAGTATTAAAGAAATGCTATGCGAGCTTCTGGCTGTAGAATATTTCTGAGAACTACATTCATTCAACAGACACTTAAATGTCTGTGATCTAGGTGCTTTGCCAGATGCCAGAGATTAAAGAGAGTGCCTGACCTTTAGAGGTTCCCAGTCTAGAGGGGGCATTATAGAATTCATTAGTATACCCATTATTAGTTTAACCTGGAAAAACATATTTTGGTGTTCCTGCTGGTGGAAATTATAGACCAGCCTTTGGGCATTTTAAAGAGCAAAATATGCTATACCTTTTTTTTTTTAAGTAAGAAATTAATGTTTTCCAGGATTGTAGTCTTGTCATTATAACTTTTCAAACATGCAAAGTAATGGGATGTTTTCCTTTTTACTTTTCCCCTGGATAAAGGCACTTTCACTGCCTGTCATTGATTAGCAGATACTGATTTGTTGCCATTAAGTAAACTTGATTTCTTTGTGCTCTATAAAGGTTTTTTGTATTTTTTCTTGATATTGTTATTTTTTCATTGAGTTAATAATGACGAATTTAATGTATGTAATTGTCTATGCATTTTAAGTTAAACTGCCTAAAATGTGATTTGAGACATATACATTTGTTTGTATTATGAACTGTAAGCAATCTGTTTGAGACGTTAGGTTTTATCACCTGCTGCTGTATTTGTAAACAAAGATAAATGTTGCTTTAAGAAGTAATTATAATTAGGACTAGTCTGTGGATGTGATACTTGATATTTTTAAAGATAAACTTGTTTGCTTTTGTGTATTATACCTGAAAACTTTTTAAAAATGTATTTTCATGGCTTCACAGTTTTTCCATGTATTTTATTCTTAGGCCTAATTCTGGGCTTCCCCAAACAAGTCCAGAGCCTAATTAACTACAAATTTGTTGACATAAAGACAAAGGGCTGGAGTCGCCCCTCTGTATGTGACCTGCTTTCAGTAAGGCATTTATATAGGCTCTCTGGGACAACCCTTCCTCCACAAACCCTCTTTCAGCAACATGGTGCCAATGTGAGGATTTCCTCTCCCTTCAAGGCCAAGCTATTCCTTGTAACCAGGTTTTCTGTATATACAGAGTTAGGGAACCGTCCCTATCTGCCACTGCTGCCACCACCACTGCTTTCTTTTATGAAAGATAGTTTTGCTCTTGCTCTGTTCTGCCACTAGTGAGGATCACATTGTTAAACTTGGGGTAGTTTGCCACTTCCTTTCCATGGTGGGGTCACTAGCCTTTCTTCAACCCAGTGTGAAGGGGGCTGTGAATGAAGAAATAATTTATAGTATGTCCTACTTTGCAAAGGGAGTTCTGCTTTTTGCCTTATAATTGGACAAAATGCAACTGTAAGTTTTTAAATTGCAGTTGATGTCTTATTTCATAGCCCTAAAAGTACTCACCTAAAATGGAGCTGTGAGATAAGAGACCGTTCTAGAACGGGCAGTGTTTTTTCCTCCATTGCGAAATGGCAGTGCTCTGACAAACGTGCTTCCCTGGGTACCCGACCCAAGCAGGTTCTCTTTCTTTTAATCCTCACCCAAGGACATGCTTATTGATTTTAGAGAGAGACACCAATGTGAGAGGGAACATCAGTTGGTTGCCTTCGGTATGTACCCCTACCTGGGATCAAGTCCGCAGCCTTTCAGTGTACGGGTGACTGCAACCAGCTCAGCCACACCGGCCAGGGCCCAAGCAGGTTCTTTTTACCGCCATCCTAAAACTTAGCACCAATCCGTTTACAACAGATCTCTAAGGCAATGTAGAACGCTAACTATTAGCTCACTTATTTTAAACAAGTGCTATAGAATGTCAGCACCAAAGGAGAATTTGGCCACCTCAGAGATTTTGTTGGTATAGCATTTGCACATTGTTCTTATTTGGGGAGGCTTTTATGTTTGTGCGTTAAACAGTTTATTTTCATACTGTGTTCCGTGGTGCTCTGGGGCTCCAGCTGAGGAGGGGGCCAAGCAGGTGGAGCTTATTTCCTCACTGCTCCCTGCTTTCACTAGAGCAATTCCATTCTTCTACTTTTTTTAACTTTTAATTTATTAATTTTAGAGAAACATCGATTTGTTGTTCCACTTATTTATGCATTCATTGGTTGATTCTTACATGTGCCCTGACCAGAAATCGAACCCAAAACCTAGGCATATAAGGACAGTCCTCTAACCAGCTGAGCCACCCAGCCAGGTCCGTTCTTCCACTTTATTTTCCCTACTGTATTAGTAGGTAGTACAACTTGGGCAGCCATGACAAAATAACAGACTGGGTGGCTTAAACAAGATAAATTTTTCTCACAGTTCTGGAGGCTGGGAAGTCTGAGATCAAGGCACTGACCAGTCTGATTCCTCAGTGAGTGGGCTTCCTGACTTGCAGATTGCCACCTTCTCTCTGTGTCCTTACATGCTGGAAACAGGATTGAGATGGAGCTCTAGGAAGTCTCAGAAGGGCACTAATCCCATCATGAGGGCCCCACCCTCATGACTCTTTCTAATCTGCCTATCTCCCAAAGGCCCCATCTTCTGGTACCTTTACATTGTGGGTTAGTGCTTCAACATAAGAATTTGGTGGGGCACACAATTTGCTACATAGCACTTTAAAGATGGGGAGACAAAAAGGTTGGCTGCTTTTAAAATTTTAAAAATAGATGACCATATCTCCTACTTGACATTTACTAAAGTCATAATCACAGATTCACAATTATAATAGAATCTCAGGCCACTTGGAATTCTAAGAAAGTGTTAGTGTCGCATAAGAAATGAGGATATTAAACATTTTGTTAAGTTTTTGCTGTGGTCATGTTTTATGTTAGACATTTTTTTAAAAAGATATGTTTTTATTGATTTTAGAGAGAGGAAGGAAGAGGGAGATAGAAATATCAGTGATGAGAGAGATTGATTGGCTGTCTCCCGCACACCCCCTGCTGGGGATTGAGCCTGGAACCTGGACATGTTCGAACCATGATCCTGGACCGTAGGTCAATGCTCAGCTGAGCCATGCGGACTGGGCTAGGATAGACATTTTTAAATAGTCATTTAGACTAGCCTCCCTAAAGCTTAGATTAAAAAGATAATCTCTTTTGCCTAAAAGAAAAAGGAAACTTTAAGAGGTTACGTAAATTCCCATGGTCCTACTACGTAAATGATAGCACCAGCTTTTCAGTCATAAATATTTAGGGTTTTCCCACTAGATTATATTTTGTTCAAGTATCCAATACCCTCTTTATGCAGTTCCTTGATTACCAGTCTAGACCCTTGCCTTCTCTCATCCATAAGGACATTCTGTTGTACTTGTCCTCTTAAGACGCCACTGAGGAGCTTCCAAAGTTATGCGAAAACTTTCCTAACACTCAGCTAGTTAAATTCTTAAAGAGGCCAAGTTAAATTGAGCTTCATGTATTGTCCTTATTATTACACAGCTTCATTTCCTGACAGCTAATAATGAGAGCTTAATTACACCTTACATACTTCATTCAATTCTTAACACTCCTGCCTTTGAGATGCAATCTCGGAGGACACAGAAGTAAGGCTAGTTGACACTACTTAACCCGAACAGTCTCGGTTAAGCCTCCCAACAAACTAAGACAAGGACATTTCTTATCCCCATTTTACTGTTGATGAAACTAAGGCTAGGACATAGTAGAGACCACATAGGTCTTATGTTGTGGAACAGAATCCTAGGGGCGACTGGTATAAAAGCTTCTGCTGTGAACCACTTCAAAATGCTTTCTTAAGAACAGGTTCTCTGTATTATGTGTGCCTGCCATGGCTGCCTTAGTGCTGTAGTTCTTCCAAAATTGTACACCTGGAAGGTCACATCTATCTAACATTTATTGAACGTTTTGTAGCAGACATTTTCACACATTTTGTCACTGAATGAGTTTCATTGGATATTCACTTTAAAAAGCTAATGTTTATGTTTGAAATGCATGTCCTTATAGTTTAGTGAATTGGTACAGTCCTTAAACTAAGAACTTATATTTTCATAAGCAAAGGCAGATGTCAAAGGGGTAGCAGTTAAGAGTAGATTTAAGATATGGATGTGAGAATTGTAAAAGCTACTGAATGATCAGACCACTCGTTCCAGTCCTGTCAGTTATTGAAGACACTGGGTGTCCAGCTGCCCTGCAGTGGGAAAGGCTCAGACAAGGCTGTCAGAGTGCTGAGACAAGAAGTCTCTGTTAGCAGTGGATGAGCAGCCAAGATGTACAGGAACTGTACAGCGGGTGGGGGAGTCCCAAACGAGGTTCTGCCAAGTATGGCTTGACAGTTCTTTTTTAAACTTGCCAATACAGGACATGCTAAGTTAAAACATCTCAACTGTTGCTTAGTTACCCCAACACACAAAAATCCCAAGTACTATACTTAATGAATACTGGATCCCTTGAATGCTTAAAGAAATCTTTACCAAAAAAGACCAAACTACATGACTAATGCTCAGGACTCGTACTTGGACTTTTTGTAGAAGTGGCATGAAGAGGATTACAGTAATGCGAACTGGGAAGAACCTCTACAAACTTCACAAGATTTTTTTTTTTTCCAATTGATTTTTGGAGAGAAGAGAGCGAGAGAGACATCGATGTGTTGTTCCACTTATTTATGCATTCACTAGTTGATTCTTATATGTGCCCTGACAAGAGATGGAACCCACAACCGTGGTGTATCAGGATGACACTCTAAGCAACTGAGCTACCCGGCCAGGGCCTTCAAGAGATTTATCTGAAGGGTGGTAACAAGTCTCCACCTTTGGTGAATCTGTAGTAGAAATCCAATCAAATTATAGAAGGCAAGCTTCATGGTTCAGTGAGCAACAGGATGGCTGGGGATTTAAGGGGCAGAGTTTTTAGCTTTGAGCTCATCTCTGCAGTGCTCGGGCACCACTGACTAGCTTCCTGTGCTCATTTACCTTATCTGTAAAACAGATAATATTGTTCAAAGAATCAAAGAGGGAAAAATGGAACATTCTTCCTTCTCTCTAGACAAAGGGATCTATTTGGTGTATTAGCATAACTAAAAGAATGCACTTCAAATAATAGTGTCTATATGAACGTTCCTGTTTTTCAGATTGTCGAATTTGAGGGCTAAAAGTTACACTGTGATATGTGAACATTTATTGAACACCAGATTTGCACTGTAAGTGGTCAAATATTCCAGGTTGCCTGGAACAATTCTGGTTTGTGTTGTTCAGGCGTAATTATTAATAGCACACACCCCGTGCATTCTCAGAAGTATCCTGGTTTTAAGGATAAATTATATGGTTATTCTAACTATAACAAAAAAAGAATACGAGTGAAGATTTTCTGTATTTCCTGAGATAAGAACCCCCTCCTAAAAATCATGTCCTCGCATCAAAGTTAACCTTTGGTTCACATATATTATTTATTTTTACTTACACTGCATCTTTTAAAGGTGAAGAAAAATATCCAAGTCACTTCATTGCAGCCACAGTGCCTTCAGCAAATCCCAAAAGCAAAAAGGGAGCACATTTCAGTCCTGGGACAGGAAGCCAGGCTTTTTTTTTTAGGATAGAGAAGCTCTATAGACAGAAAAGGAGAGATGGGAATAAGGCTTCCTACATTTCTGGGCATCTCTCCAACAGTTTCTGCCTCATGGCCTGTGTCTTTTTTTCCCCCAATTCTGAAAGCAATTTCCCTTAAATGTTCCAAGTTTTTTCCCCCTAACTTAATCCTCTCATAAACTGAGTAGCAGTGAAATTATTTCCAGGTTTGGAGGGGGGGGGAGGGTCTTTTAACTGTTGCATACAAACATTACAAATCTATGGTAGAATTGCATTGCATTTCCTCCAGACCTGGGCTGACATGAGTTGCTAAATCACAGTAACGGTGGTGGGAAGGAGACAGTGAAGTTATTTCGTCGGGTACATTAGTGGCAGGAGTAAGTGATGAACACTTGTTAAACCAATTAAGAAATATCTATTGGCTGAAGTAATAGTTCTCAATTTTTTGGTGTTTGGGCACATTTTTTAATACTCGGACCTGTGGCTCTCCTCTAAGGATTAAATGCATCATGAGTTAGAACACTAGCACTCACCAGGCTGTCTGAGTAGAATGCCCACTACCACGACCAAGTTCCTTCACATAGTTACACAGCAAATGTCTTGCTTGTTGTAGGAAACACTCTTTGGTGCTGGCTTCATGGGCTGCTCCCTCTTCCCTCCTGCAGTTTGAATCCCGCTCTGCGCCATCTGTGGCACCCTCTCGGCTTGACATTCTGACAGCCATAGCCATAAAAGTACATGTCCCCAGCCATGGCAAAAATTAATTTTGCACATTGACCACAATTTCGTAACACAGCTGTTCTCAACACACTATTATGCTGCAGTGATTGTGAAGTTAGAATCAGAAACAACTCACTGAAAACATCCGTTTGAATAGAAAGTGAAACCTCAAAATACCCAAAGTCTGAATATCCATTTGCTGTTAGCACCTTTCATAACAGAGAATCGCATCTGACTTGTTCATCAGAAAAATCACTCTCAAACAGCTCATACGTTTTTGTATAATGAAGCGCATATTAACATTAACAGAGGAGGCTGGGGGAGGGATGCAATTGGGGAGGGGGACCTGGAGGACTGGAGAGAGTCTGATAATACTCTGTCAAGGGGGGTGATGGCTATACATGAGTATTCATTGTATTTATTAAACTCCAAAAATATGTAATACTCTTCTGTATGTATAGTTTACATATTTTTAAAGCATACGGAATCTGAGCACCCAATATTGAAAGGAAGCCCCAGTTTCACCCAGACTGAGAAAGCGAGACAGGTCTAACTTCAGGGGTGACTGATCCCTGAGGCATGTAACAGTAAGGTGAGGTCGTGCCTAGAGTCAGGTATTTCCTTTATGCCCAAACAGAAGCTCTCGGCTGCTTTAGGAAACAAGCAGCTGTAAGCACGCAGGGTCTGCGCAGTGGGCCACTGAGTCTAGTGTGGAGCCTGACAATGGCACCAAGAGATTGCTCGTGAAAGGGCCTAATTGCAACATAAACCCAGCACTAGACAGATGCAGAGGCGACTGTAAAGCCTTCCATGGTGTAAGGTATTGTGTTGGGCCAGCACAAGGAGAATCACAGAATAAGGTGAGCCCCACAGACACAGGAAGAGACAATAGGAATGAGACGAGCCATGGTGATATCAGGTAAAAGGAGGAAAACATCACTGGAGTGAGGCTGAGGTGCGGTACAGTGGTGAACGACACAGGTTGAAGGGCCTGACCAGCTGTTTTTAAATACTGGCTCCAGCCCACCTGGGCGTGGCTCTGCGGTGGAGCATAGACCTAGGATCCAGGAGATGGAAGTTGGATTCCCGGTCAGGGCACATGCCCGGGTTGCCGGCTCGATCCCCAGCGCGGGGCGTGCAGGAGGCAGCCGGTCAGTGACTCTCATCATTCATGTTTCAGCTCTCTCCCTCTTTCTTCCTCTCTCTGAAGTCAATAAAGATATATTTTTTAAAAATAATAAAAATAAATACTGGCTCCACCACTCACTAGGTACAGGGTGGGGCAAAAGTAGGTTTACAGCTGTGAGTACATGAAACAGTTTATTCTTGTGCTATTCATTATATTTTCTGTATGAACAACTGGAAGCCCACTTTTACACAACCCTACATATCAATCACATTGGGTGAGGAACTTAACCTTTTCGTACCTTCATTTCTTCCTCTGTAAAATGGGGATAACAGTAATTCCTAACTTCACAGGGTTCTGAGAATTAAATGAAGTAATCCACGTAGAGCACTTAGTGCGCGACATTATTAGCACTCAACAGATGTGAGCGGATGGGACCTGGGAAGCATTTTTCTAGGTGTTGGGCCTATCAGGGTCTAGCAGAGGAAAGAGAAGTGAGCAGGCCACTTTTTAAATTTATTTAAATTTATTTATTTATTTTAGAGAGAGAGAAGGGAGAGAATGAGGGAGTGAGAGAGAAACATCCATTTGTTGTTCCACCCGCCCATGCATTCCTTGGTTGACTCCTGTATGTGTCCTGACGGGATTGAACCCTCAACCTTGGCATATGGGACGGCACTCTAACCAACTGAGCTACCCAGCCAGGGCCATGAGCAGGTCATTTTCACCCAGTGTGATGTTGCTGGTGCAGGAGGCACAGGTTACTTCGAGTATACCCAGGGAGCACCTACAGCTACCATGTTTTGCGCACTAACAATGTACCATAGTGTCCTAAAGGGTGTAATCACATTATCTCATTAGGTCCTCACAACTTCAAGCCAGGGGTGAAACAGCTGTGGAAGGCAGAGCCCGTTCTTTCTCCTTTATGGTGCAGGTAGGGCTCCATTAGTGCTTCAAAGTATCTTGCACTAGAAGCCCTGTCTCCGAGAGTGTACAGGGGGAGACTGGCCTCATCTCCAGCTACCCTGACCGTAGCCATATTTTCCTAATCACATCCCTACCCTGTTGGAAAGCACTTCACTTTGGAGGTGGGCTAAGGAAATCTCAAGCCCCAGGCATAGGTATGTGAATGAATACTGGGGAGAGATGAGAGGCAGGCACGCTCTGGGAAGGAGCTGATCGTAGCAGTTGAGTGGAACTGTTCTATCCCTGAGCAGCTGTGTTCCCAGCATTCCAGAGAACGGCCCGCACACTGAGCAGCTCTCCACGCATTGTACCCAGTGACGTCAGCAGCATTCCCCCCAAACATAATTCTCTTCGTGGCTGCCCGCAGCTGCACCACTCATTCTCGCTGGGTTTTGGGAGTACACATGAGCTATTCATTACAGAGTCTCAGATCCACTATGAACTCTGAAAACCTCATTTTAAAAAATTATATTTATTGAGGTAACTTAGTAACATTATATAAATTTCAGGTGTACAACATCATAATTTGACATCTGTGTACTCTATTGCGTGCTCACTACCTGAAGTCTAGTTTCCTTCTGTTACCATGTATTTGACCCCGTTTACCCACTTTGCCCTCCACCAGCCCCTGAACAGCCCATATTTAAAAGGAGAGCGCTGCTTTCCCCAGGCTCCTTTGCTCCAGATTACATGAGAGACTAGCCAGTGATGCAAATATTCTGATGAGAGGCATTTCTCGGAATGAGTATGGGAGGGTCTGAACCTTGGACAAAGGGAATTGAGAAGATGTTAACCTAGGACAGAGGAAGACAGAAGAGCCCTAAATTAAATGAACAAAACTATATCAGCACCTAGATTTTTCAATCACTCAATGGATACTTATGGACCACTTACTCTGTGCCATGTGCCGGTAAATAAGTAGTGAACTTTTCAAACTATTTCTACCCTCATGCAGCTCGCAAGCTAGTGGAAGAGACAATCATTAAATAATACTAATTACACTTACGATAAGTGGTGGGGGGAAAGGTGCAACCTAGTATGTAGGAGTCAGGTAAGGCTCATCAGACAGACAACCTTTGAGCTGCAGAATGAAGGATGAGCAGGATTTAGGCAGGAGACAAATGGGGGAAGGGTGCCGGGAAGAGAGTACAAGAGGAGCGAGAAAAAGGCACCCCATGAGTGCAGGAAGGAATGGGCCAGGATCTGCGCCTACGTGTCCGTGGTGTGGAGACAGAAGATGTGAAAAGGAATGCAATAGAGTAGGAAACCTATTGCAGCCACTGGAGTAAGTCAGCTGTCCTCTCATCAACAAATGCAGAAGGCTCCAGTTAACTCACTTGCAAGTCTTTAGAATCTCTTGGCTACCCTCCAGGGTAGCCATATCAGGGAGATTCTTTGCACAGAGATCTGGGTTCCTTGAGGTCTCTGTAGGCATATTTCCCCAGTCTGGTGAAAGAGGAAGTACCCTTTTTATAATCCTAATATCTTTCAAAGCACCTGATTATACAGCAACCTATAAGCCATTTGTGGGAAAATGTCAGCACTGTGCTGATTGGGGGATGGGGTATCACCCCTGGATTTACTCCAAAAGGGAAATTAGAGAAACCCTTGATTGAATAATTTGGTCAGCTCACACCTGAGTATCTTCAATTTCCCTGTCTGGCTTCTTGTCATAGTTTTCTTTCTAATCCAGAAAAGCAGAATGTTTATAGCTTAAAAAGTACACAAGGGGATTTCAGATCAACTGCTTAGTCTATGGCTGCGATAGTAGCATTAATATCACAGAACAACTGCCCTGACAGCATTCCCAGCCCTTTCACAGAGCAACTCCCAAGACAGCATTTCCCAAGATGTATTCTGTAGAACACTAATTGCTAGAGATGCATCTCAGATAAAGGGTTCCATGGGTCAGTAAGTTTGAGGAGACTGCATGTGATAATCTACTGGTGGAAAGATACCATTATATTAGTACATGAAGGCAGTAACAAGTCCTATTGTAAAGAAACCCAGTATTTCCCTTGTGTGTTTAACTACAAGAACTCTTTGTCTGAGTAACTACATTTCTACATTAAGACTACCTGAGGGTATTCCTGTTGTCGAAGATGTGGAACATCTGGACTCTTATACACTATTGGTGTGAGTGCAAAATAGTACAAACACTTGGATAACAAATTGGCAGAGCCTTAAAAATTTAATTTTTTTTTTTTTTTTTTTTTTGTCAATCCTCACCCGAGGGTGTTTTTTCCATTGATTTTTTTAGAGAGAAAAAATATCTCTGACTGGGGCCAGGGATCGAGCCTGCAACCAAGGTATGTGCCCTTGACCGGAATTGAACCCAGGACCCTTCAGTCCGCAGTCTGACGCTCTAACCACTGCACATACCGGTTAGGGCAGTTTCTTAAAAATTTAAACAGATACGTACTTATGACCCACCCATGTACTCCCAGGAGAAATATAAGTATATGTCTATACAAAGACTTGTACACATATCTTCATAGAAGTTTTATTTCTAATACCTCAAAACTGGAAACAACCCAAATGTCCATTAGTAGGTGAATGGATAAACAATGTAGTGTGTCTACTGAGCAATTGATACACTCAGCAGCATGGATGAATCTCAAAATAATGCTGAGTGAAACAAACCAAAAAAGAGTGCATACTGTATGATTCCATTCATGTAATATTCTAGAAAGTGTAGAGACAGACAGTAAATAGTGGTTGCCTGAGGACAGGGAAAGGGTTTACAAAAGATATGAGGAAATCTGGGGGGTTACAGATACGTCATTACCTTCATTATGGTGATGATCTCACAGGTATGTACAGGTCAAAACCTATGACAACACATACTTTAAACATGTACAATGTATGTTGAATATCAATTACCTCAATAAAACTGTTAAAAAGATCAGAAAATTGAGTTTTCCAAAATAAATGGAGTACTTATTTAAAAAATAATAGCTGCCCTGGCCGGTTTTGTTCAGTGGTTAGAGCATCGGCCCTCAGACTGAAGGATCCTGGGTTTGATTCTGGCCAAGGGCATGTACCTCGGTTGCAGGCTCGATCTCAGGCCCTGGTCCTGATGAGTGCAGGAGGCAACCAGTCAACATATCTCTCTCACAGCGATGTTTCTGTCTCTCTCTCCCTTCCACTCTCTGAAGAACAATGGAAAAAATATCCTCAGGTAAGGATTAAAAATAATAACAATAGCTAATATTGTTAGCAAATTGATATATTAATATTTTTATATGCCAAACTCTATGCTAGTTAAGAATTATTACTTTCACCCTGGCCAGGGAGCTCAGCTGGTTAGAAGCATTGTCCCGATACACCAAGGTTGCAGGTTCAATCCCCGGTCAGGGCTCAGGGCAACCAATGAATGTATAAATAAGTGGAACAATAAATCTCTCTCTCTCTCTCAAATTAAGCAGTCAATAAAATAAAATATTACTTCCTTTCATACCCTCAATAACCTTATGACAGAGATACTATTATTTCCATTAAGTGATCAAATCACACAAACCAGCGAGATGCTAAGCCAGAATGCAAACCCAGGATTTCCACAGTTGTAACCACTGTATAACAGGTTCCAGGAGGCCTTTGAGGAATTTGCAGTCCAGTGGGGAGTTAGACACCACCACCCCAACTTATAAGAGAGTCAGTGAAGGGGAGAGGAGGAGAAACTTTAATGAAGATGGAACTAATCTCCTGCTAGGTTCCAAACAGGACCATTGACCCAGTGGCAGTGGGCAGTGCCCTGGACACAGCCCTAGGGAAGGGTGGGAAGCCTGTGAGCAGACAGGACCATGCACACTTGGTTCTGGCAGCTCCACCAGTCAGGGCTTCTCCAGTTCTGCCCACATACGAGACAATCAGAAGCAACTAAGGAAGCATTGCCTTATTCCCTTTCAGGGGTTCTGAGAGAAATTTTAGATGGAAAACACTGAAGCTTTTGAATCACAAGTAAGTCCTTTCACTGCTTAGTGTTCCCACTTCCTTGTCTCCAAGTTGGAGAAGTTGATTAGGTGTGGCTGTGGTCCTTCCTCGGTCTCACGTGCTCTGTCCTGGCCTGTTTTTATGGTTTTCCATAAAAGGCTCTATGGGCATCACTGAAATATCTAATAGGGTGACTTCACTGCTCTCGGCAGCTCTGCTGACTACGGGGAAACGTACCGAGATCACAAAGCAGCATCATTAAATCACCGAAAAAGAAAATCATTAACTGTGGATGCCCTTTTATTAATAGTTACTTTTCTGATTATAAAAGTAATATAGGTTAGTTATGGGCATTTTAGAAAATACAGACTGTGAGGAAAGAGTTAACATGCAGGTCTGGTTGCTTACTCCTTGCACATGGCCAAGGGACCCACGATTAACCCTTGGCTAACTGCTGGGAATGCGGTCTCTCGAGTGGTCCTCAGATTAGTGATTGATGGGTTGGTTACATACACCTGGAGCAGTGGACATACCTGCTTGTCCACTTGCTTTGCACAAACATCAAGATCACCTGGATTCATTGTTAGGGTCCCGAGTTTTGTTTGCCATAGGTGGTTGCGTAGCAAAATATACCCACGTGACCAGATCCCCATAAAAACCTTGGACTCTGAGACTCAAACAGGCTTCCACAGGCAAATCCATTCCACACATGTCCCCATTGTTAAAGGTGAGAGAAAGATACCCTGTGTAGCCTCAGACAAGGAATGACATTAGAAGCCTGTGTTGAACCTCTCTGGACCTCACTAATATACCTTTTCCTACCGGTTTTGCTGTGTATCCTTTGCTGTAAAAAAGCTCAGTAAATGTATAACCTGCTGTTGACTCTTGTGGGTCCTTCTAGTGAATCACCTAGTGAAACACACAAATATAAAAACAAAGAAAATATAAATTAACCCAAATCTCCCCACCTAGGGATCATTGGCTAGCTTTAAAAACAGGTTTTGACCAACCAAATCATCTTGCAAAAGTCCTAAATTGTGAGAAGCAAACAAAACTTCTAATTAAATCAATAAGTTGCATTGGAGAAAAGATTAAATTTTACAGAGGCCCCACATTAAGTGTTAAAAGAATAATTTTACTGTTTTAAATGATTACCAAGATTTACTGAACTTGGCTTTTGTGCCATAATAATGGTTCCTTCTATGACTTAGTCCTTAATTTGGAATCTAACTTTTAATCTTGATTGGTTTCCTATGGGAAGAGACATAACACTTAACAAAACATTTTTATTTATTTTTTGTTACTCCTCACCTGAGGATATCTTTTCCATTGCTTTTCAGAGAGAGTGGAAAGGAGGGAAGGAAGGAAGGGTAGAGAGACAGAGGAGAGAGAGAAACAGCGATGTGAGAGAGACACATCGATTGGTTGCCTTCCCCATGTGCCCCAACCAGGCCTGGAGGTTGACCCTGCAACCCAGGTACGTGCCCTTGACCAGGAATCAAACCCGAGACTTTTCGGTGCACGGGCTGACGCTCTAACCGCTGAGCCGCACTGGCCAGGGCAAGAAATTGTTTTATAATGTCCCCAGGAACAGGTGGTGAAAAGCAGAGACTGCTGTACATGCAAGCTTTGGGAGACAAGGGGCGAGAGAGTGAACAAGACTAGCTGCCCTCCCATGTACCCCTTCGCTCTTCCTTGACAGCTTCCCCCATTCACTTTCATAATAATAATAACTGCTAACATTTATCGAGTACTTACTCTGAGCCAGACACTATTCTAAGCTCATGTTTTCTTTTATTTCATCTTTATAACAACCTATTCAGTAAATATTACTATTTTATTCTTTATACAAATGAAGCCAAGGCTAAGTATGATTAAGTAGCTAGGTAGGACTAGGATTTAAACCTAAACTCAAAAGATCAATTGCTATACTTCATGTCTCTTTATGTTCAGTCAAAGGAGACATCACTGATATAAAATGGGTTTTGGAGTTAGGCTTTGTTTAGTCAGGGAACAGAACCAATAGTGTGTGTGTGTGTGTGTGTTAAGATTTATTTTAAGGAACTGGCTCCTGCAATTGTGGATACTGACAAGTCTAGAATTTGTAGGTCAGGCTGGTGGGCTAGAAATTCAGGGAAGAGTCGATGTTGCAGTTTGAAGCAGAATTTCTTCTTCGGGAAACCTCAGGATTTGCTCTTAAGGATAAGGCTCACCCACATTATGGAAGGTAAAAAAAAAAAAAGTACTGATTTAAATATTAATCACACAAAAATTAACCATCACAGTTTTTTTCTTATTTTATTTGATTAAGTTTGCATTCAGTACTATTTTGTATTAGTTTCAGGTGTACACACAGTGGATAGACAGTGATATAGGTTACAAAGTGTTCCCTCTGATATTTTAAGTGTCCGCCTGGCACCACAGATAGCTATTACAACATTGTTGACTATATTTCCTAGGCTTTACCTTGCATCCCTGTGCCTATTTTGTAACTACCAATTAGTACTTCTTAGTCCCATTATAACCATCACAGTTGTGGTTTTCTTTTTTGAAGAGGGTGGATCTTCAAAAGTACTTTACTCAGGACTCATCCCAAGATGAGCCTGCTCCCAAGTGAAAAACCAGTCCCAGGAGTTGGCGATCCTCTTGCTACAGCGGTGCAAGTGTGGCATTGGCCAGAAGAGGGCGCTGCCTTCTATTTGTGTAACAATCCGCATGGGAACCAATGGAACGGAAGAGATTTTGACATTACTTTCAACTAATTCTTTTTTTACAGCCCTTGATTTCAACTTTGGTAGAATAAGTGCCTATGAACTTTTAGTTTCACTGTGAGGCCAAAGCACCTCATTGACAATACTCAAACCTTACCTTCAATACTGCAGACATGAAATGACTGTGTCCTTTGGTTTCCTGGTGTGTTATAACTGGTCTAGTCAGCACAGCCCAACCAGTTTTTCCAGATCTGGCCAACTCAGGCTGATGCAGGGGGAAGGAAGAAGCTGGGGCTGTTGGCGATTGAGAGAAAGAACTGGGAGGACCCCTGGGGCTCCTGGCAGTTGAGGAATCTTCTAGTGAGATACAGAGGGCAAGCTTGGGAGGTTACTGCTTCTGGGTTTGAGCAAATAATATTACAGGCCCCTTTGGCACTACAGCTCTGTCTAGCAGAGCAGTTCATCTAATCTCTGGATTCTTAATTTGAAATGGAAATTCACATAAGTATAGTTTTTCTTCAGTTCTCATTAATAATTAACACACACACACCCTTTGCTCTAATTTTAATGACAGCTTACACTTGAGCAGTTTCAGACTTTACAGAGGGCTTTCCCATCCCACAGCAAGTACTAGAGCAGGTACTAATTATTTCCAATTGACAGTTGGTTTGCTCTGGCGGCCCCTGTAATCCAAGCTTGGAGGCCTGGGGCTTGGTTTTAGCTCTGTGCTCTGTCACCTGTCAAAAACACATTCCTGACTTTCATTCACTGCTGTTTCCAATGTCCATTAAAGCTGAATGTATGCAAACCCTGTGACCCAGCAATTCCACTTGTAGGAACATCCACAACAGAAGTGTCTGCATGTGAGCACCAAGAGGTATGTGCAAAACTGTTTATAGCAGCATTATTTGAAATAGTCAAAAACAACCCCAAATTCCATTAGTATAGAGCTGATAAAGAAACTGTGGTATCTTTTTTTTTAAATCCTCACTCAAGGATATGTTTATTGATTTTAGAGAGGGAGGAAAAGGAGGGGGAGAGAGAGAAACATCAGTGTGAGAGAGACATCAATCGGTTACCTCCTCTACACACCTGACCAGGGATCAAACCCACAATCTAGGTATGGGCCCCAACTGGGAATAGAACCTGAAACCTTTTTGGAGTTCAGGATGACGCTCCAACCAACTGAGCCACCCTGGCTGGGCAACTGTATATTTCTATCATGGAATACCATATAGTAATGAGAATAAATAAATAAGAGTACACAAAACGTGAATAAATGTCACCAGTATATGTAAAGTTCAAGAACAAGCATAATTAGTGTACATCTCTAGGGTGATCGAAGTTGGGCTTTTGACTCTGAAACAGCTATAATTCAAGAAAGTTAAAACCCCAATGGAGGTAAAGAAACCTTCTTTGATGTCCAAGAAAGGGACTGTGACTATGAGTGCTTATGCTGTGCTTACTGTAGGAAAGATCTTGTTTATTGTCTTCTCCTGGGCTGGATAGTAGAGTATATTTTACTATAGTTTTGAAAAACATCTATAATGTTGCATAATAGATTGTCCATATTAATAACTAAATAAATAGTATATCAAATTGTAAAACAAAAAGAACAGGCATAATTAATATGAAGTGTTGAAAGGTTGTGGCTATACCTCAAAGCACTAGTAACCAGGAGGAGGTATGGGGTCCTCAGGAGCACTGTTAATGTTCTACTTCTTGACCTAGGTAGTAGTCACCTGGGTAATATAGGTGGGTTCACTTTGCACAGATTCACCAATCTGTACATTTTTGGTGTATGTACTTTTCTGTATGTATGTTCCACTTCAATTAAAAGTTTAAAAATCCCAATTTGTCCAGCTGAATTACTTTTCCATGAGCAAACGTTAGTTTTGCTTAAACTGCCCAAGCGTAGCTTAACCCTGATGAAAACAGATTTGTTTATTGTTCTGTTCTGACAGTGAGCACACCACCATTCCCTGAAAGTGCTTCTGAAGGGTTGAGAGAGCAGGTCGACATGTGCCTTTGCAATTGTGTGTGCAAGAATGCGTTCCAGGAGGGCTGCCACACAGGAAGCTCAGCCCCTGCCCCCCATACCACAAACACATGTTCCTTCTGCGTGTCCAGAGAGTAGGGAAGGGGGCGCACCCAAGGAGGACACGCCAAACACAGCAAACATCTCTCCAAATGACTGTCCCATTTTTAACAGCCAATGACACTAGCACTATTTTGCAGGAAAAACGAGAAACCTACCCCTGTATCCCAAAGGTACAGATGGCACCTCTAGAAGAGAGACCAAAAGCATGGGGCAGCAAACTGAAGCTGCTCAGAAGTCCATGGCAAGCCCTGGTGAAGTCATAAATGGAACCAGATTTCCTGTTTCCCAGATATAGCCTGCTTCTCGTTAGCCCTTATTGCTCCTTGCAGGACCTGGGTACTTGAAAATCTCAAAGGACAAAATGTACAATGACACATTAGATCAAAGGTTGGCTGTCTCCATCCATGGGCCAGGGCTAAACACACACACACACACACACACACACCCTTTCTCCCTAGCTCCCTCTGCTGCTTTGGAGAGCTTCTACCATCACTTCAGCTCCTTGTTACCTTCTGTGTCAGCAATTCACCGCTGTTTCAGTCCCATACTCCATCCCAGGGGCAAAAGAGAATCTTGAAAACCACTTTGATAGACACCCACTCTCACGCTCTCTGCAGCTGAATTGCAAATGGTCAGAGGGACACTAGCTGTACTTTTTGCACCTTTCCATGTTACGGTAGGATCATCAGAACTGTGGAGGCTGGGCCATAAGGTATGTTGTGACCACCACCGCAGAACAATGGGATGAGAGCAGAGGCCAGGACTGAGCCAGGGTACATTCTTCCAGGGTTTACATGAGTCCTGAAAGAAGCAGAGATACTCTGGGGTATGCATAATTGGAACCCCACACCAGGAGTTTTCCCACAGTGGCAATACTCAAAGTCAGGTAGGTGGCACAGAGACATATACAAAGGAGTTCATTGTAGTGTTGTTGTTACACAGAAAAAAATGAGAAGCAACTGAAACATCCAGCAACAAAATTATCAAATTATATGATATCTTCATATACCGTGGGTTATCATACAGCCATGAAAAGAATGAGGCAGCTCTATATTAACTAACACAAAGTGGTCTATGCTATAATGTTAAGCGATAAAGGCAAGTTGGAGAAAACTATGTATCACATTTGTGTTCTAAAATTCCTGTATGTGTGCACACGCAGTCTCACACACACTAGCACTGGTAAACAGACAGAAAAAGATCAAGGATACTCACTGTCAGATTACCCATGAAGAGAGGAAACGAAGTAGGGAGATGAAGAGGAACTTTTCAATTGCACCGTATTTGTTTCTATAGTATTTGTTCATGAAATCCCAATAGTTATTTTGCAATTTAAAAAGCATTTTTAAAACTGAGGCTATGGGGATGGAGTATGGAGGTAACGCATTTGATGGGGAGTGGTCAGCACAGTCAGAAGCTTCTGTGAGTCAGGACCCAGGGCTGGGAAGTGGGCTCTCCCACATGAAGGGAGAGGCTCCAAGCTCTTGATGATGCATGACCGATCCTTTTTTTTCTTGTTTGCACTCTCTGTGGTCATGTGCTCTTGGTTCTCTGTCTTTGGGGTCATGTGCTCTTGGTTCTCTGTCTTTGGGGTCATGTGCTCTTGGTTCTCTGTCTTTGGGGTCATGTTGGTTCTCTGGGTTACTTCCAATCCTAGCAGCCAGAGGGAAAGACCCCCACCCTTAGAAAGCCAAGGGAGGATGGCTTGGGCCAACTTGGCTCTAAGCTTTATGAAGAAACTTCTTAGTGCCCACCCTCTTGAGGTTCTTTTCCTTAGTGCCCACTTTTTGGGGGTTCTTTTCCTGGGCCTTTGCTATCAGAGCACAAGATCTCCAGAGGCTGAGAAAAAGGTACCACAGCACATGGCTAATTTTTAGTCCAGTTTACTGTTGTTCTCAACCCAGATCCCACCTTAGAATTGCTCGGGGAACTTTAAAAAACATAAGCCTCAAATATGCATTGAAATATAGAATAAATGTTTTGCTATGTTAGCAGATGACCAGTGTGGGTGAAATAGAAATTTTCATCCATTCTGGAATGCGCGTAAATTGGTTCATAGCTATTTGAAAAACAATTGGGCCAATAATAAAATTTCTCGGAATTTCTCCTAATGAAATACAAAACAGCTGCAATAAGGAAAATTTATGTAAAGATTGGCTCATCATGTCTCCTTTTATAATAGCTAAAAACTGAAAACAAACTAAATGTTCAACAAATGGCAGGTGAATGGGTAAATATGTGTACTTCATGGAACATTCCCCAACAATTAAAGTTGTAATGAAAATTTGTAACAATAAGTAAAAATGTGCTAATGATAGACTTGTAACTTTCTTGGACAAAAGTACTTTTGTACTTATATTAAAGTTCATTTCAAGAGAAAGAATAAATATGTTCAGGTCTCATCCCAGTCTAATTAAATCAGAAACTTGGGGGGTGGGGCCTGGACATCAGAAAATTTTTAAGTTTCCCCAGATGATTCTAATTGAAGCCCAGGCTGAGAGAAAAACACTCGCCTTGGATTGGAATGAGACCTCCCCATTCAGCTGTGGCCCAGTCTAGCTCTTCTGGATGGAGTTCTACATGAGGAACTGAATTCCCCTGGCCTTGTCCCTGCATATGGGGACTAGTGGGTCAGGCGGTGCCCCCAGTAGGAATCTAGTAATAAATTTGGGATCATGGCCAAATATCTTTACATCTAATCACAAACAGAGTCAGGTACACTCATTAGGAAGTAAATGGTTAAAATAATCTAGGTGAGAGTGAGGGCTTGAACTGGGTCGGGACAGCAGTGGGAGGCATAGCAGAAGCAGATCCTACACAGCTTGGCACCCGAGCAAATGAAGGTGCCTACAGAGTTGGAACCAAACCCTGGAATGTAGGTGGCCTGTCCAGGAGGGGATCCAGCCCTGCAGAGCCCGTGGGTGCCTGCCTGCAAGTGTCAACCTCCACAGTCTTGTTAGTAGGGATAAAGCAGAAAGCTGAGAAGGTTTGCAACCAGGAGATGCTTGCCTACAGGCCTCTTTACAAGAAGATGCTACAGCCTATTTGTTGTTGGGTCAAAGGAAACAGATAAAAACCTAATAGGAGAGAGAAAACTCATGAAAGGTGAACAGTCAAAGGGGTCTATCAGCAGAATATAATGATCCCCTTGTGACTCAATATTCTGAGGCCCTCAGGGGAAGAGTGACATAGTGATGTGGCATGATTGACAGGCCACCAAAGAGCTCCCTGCTCATAAATGTTCTCCTTACCCAGGCTCCCTGTTGCCTGGAATTCCACTGTTAGGTAAATTTTGCTAGGATTACTAAGCAGTATACATTTATTGTTGAAAGGAGTAACACTTTGATTCAGCAACAATTTAGTGGAATTGGTTTATGATTTATTCAGCCAATTTAAGTGCCTACTTGGTACTTGGTGGTACTATGGGAACTAGGTAGGACACAATGGAAAGAAGACTTTGTCAAGGTACTAAGACCTAATTCCATTCAGAAGTATCTACTGAACACCTGTCACCTCACAGGGAGCTGGTGCTGAGACAGGAGGAAACAGAAAAATGCACAACACTGTCACCTCCCTCAAGGAGCTTTTTGCCTTGTTGGAGGAATCCAAACACACAAAAGATGGATGGAAAAAGCCACTGCCTATTAAACTGCTAATATAATCAAGGGCCAACATGAAGAGTGGGACTAAATGCCTGCATGTCAAAGAGCCTTTTCAGATACTCTCACGATTGAACTACACTAACCCTTTTCATTAGGGAGCCTGGAAAATAAGTTATTATAACCCTACTGTTTTCTGAATATTAACATGGGTGTGACTTCCTGTTTCTGAGGCCTCACCTTAGTTTTTGATCTACACCATATAGCTCTGGCTAGGCTGAGCACTACTGAAAGGGACTTATTTATTAAGCATTTATGTGCATAAGGGCCCACCCACTTTTTTGCCTATGCTCCCAACTCTGGACACTTGCTACGTCTGAGTTCAGGTTTCACTTTGAATGAACACCCACAAGATACGTGGTTTTTGTTTATCATAGTCATGTATACAAGATATCCTCATGAGAAAAGCCTCAGCAGCTGCTGGCTCCAGCTGTCACTAGGGAGGAAGGACTGAGATAGTCACCCAACTGGAGTAATAAAGCAAGATTTAGTAACAAAGGAACAGACATGGCTCAGAATCCAGGCATCATGCAGGGCCAGACAGGGTGATACTGCCAAATCTTGAGAAACTGTGCCTTTTTATGAAACTGTCATTGGTAAATTATATTATCCTGGAAACACATTCAAGGCCAGAGATCCTTTAGGGCCCAGGATGAATGAGGAATGTGGACTAGTACATTCTTAGTACAAGAAACAGATCTACATCTAGCCTGGAGGAGGGGCAAGCTTGCTGGCACTGGGGCTGGGGAAAGACTGGGAGCCAAACTGGAAATCAAATCTGGGAAATCAAGGAAGAACAGACAAAACACAACCTAAGGTCAGACAGTGAGGGGGCACGAGTTTCAGAGGAGGAAGAGCACAGAATGGGGCACAAGATGAAGATGGAAGTTCAAAACCAGGGGAGTTAATTGAGATTACAGACCAAGAAAAATATTCATTGCTTCTGGAGGTAGGGGGGCTGACTGGGAAGATAGAGAGGAAACTGTCTGAGAAGATACAGAGATTGTAACAGTGGGGAACTACAATCCACCCCACCATTCTTTTGACATTGTTTCTATAAATACTATATGTAGCTTGTAGATAAATAGCATGTTTATATAAGAATCCTAGGAACTAATCAGAAGATACAGATTCTGATCTTTAGTCATCCCAGTTCTGGGAGATTTGCTGACCTTCAACCCTAGAACCAGGATGCCATGGAACAAAGACCAGGATGACACACACCAGATCATCATTTGACCAGCTTTGAGGTCCTTAATGGAATGGACTGTGCTGGTCTGCATGTAGAGAACTTTTCAACTGTCTCTCCTTGATATCTTTGTTCTGCTTTGCCTCTCCCTCCTTATAAAAACCTCTGCCTGCACTGAGATGGGGAGATGGGCTTTGGACAAGAGTCCCCCATCTTCTCAGGTGGCTGACATTTGAATAAACCCCTTTCCTTCTTCACCAGCACCTGTCTCATGAGTTTGGCATTTGTGGCTGCAGGCAGCTGAACCTGGGTTTTGGTTACAAGATGAGTATCCATATCTTGAAAGAAGTGTGTATTACACAGGTATATCCATTTGTCAAAAGTCATTTAATTGTATACTTAGGCTTTGTGCATCTTAATGTTTGTAAATTTTACCTTAAAAATTGTAAACATATTGAACTCTCATTAGGTTTACATATATATGTGTGTGTGTATATATATAATATGTCTTTATTGATTTCAGAGAGAGGAAGGGAAAGGGAGAGAGAGAAACATCAATGATGAGAGGGTCATTGATCGGCTGCCTCTTGCACACCCCCCACTGAGGATCGAGCCCGCAACCCAGGCATGTGCCCTGACCAGGAATCCAACTGAGATCTCCTGGATCATAGGTAGATGCTCAAGTGCTGAGTCATGCTGGCCAGGCTCATTAGGTTTATGTTTAGCAATGCTATGGATTAGCAGTTCTGAAACTACAATCAGTATATTACTGAGCTTGAGGCTAATGGAATCTGGATTCTTTGCTGTTGGGAAAAGAAGTTACAAATGAAATGCAGAAGGGGTGGGTGGGTGTTTTTGCATTGGAGTTGGAGTTATCAGTATAACTATGTATCTATGTCTAACCTTAATTTCTCTCCAAATACACATATATATACTTCTGATATATATCTCTACATTTATCTACTTCTCTGTGTGTTTATGTAATATTACTTAATTGTGTCTACTAAGAGCACCTAGAAGCAATAACACACCAGTAGGAATGAGCACAGTTAGCACTCAGATCTTGGATTCTAAATACCATTCCCCTCTAAAGGAGCCAGGGATCCTTGAGAAATGATTTATCCTAGGGTCAGGCCAGGGAAAGTAGAGGATGAGCCTGGAACATCTTGTTTTATGCCAAAAAAATAAGGAAGTGTTCAAAGAATCTTGGGAATATATTGGAAGAACTCTGAAGCCAGCTTGAAGAGGCTCCCAGTGGCTAAATTGAAGACAATTTGAGTATCAGAATAAATAATATTTGTAATGGATTAGATCCCTTTGAATAAATTGAGAATCCATCTTAATATAAACAAACAAACAGAGGTGAAGGAAAACCTCTCATTACAGTAGAAAGTCATCATCAATGGATGCTAAAACTGATGGGTAAAGTTTGATAAGAAATAGATAATTACAGCATTACAATGTATGCTCCCACAAATTACTTATTAATTACAAAGGAAAAAATAACTTCACAGTGGCAGACACCACTTAATCAACTCATCAAACCTAACATCACTGTATTGGTATAAACCAATATTGAATATCATGTGCCTTCGATTAGGATACTTGAAGAAGGACACACCTTCAATTCTGTGATATTCCTACCAAAAATGCATAATCTGAATCTAATCATGACGAAACATGAGGCAAACCCAAATTAAAAGATATTTTACAAAACAGCTATACTCTTTTAAAATGTCAGGGTCGAGAAATGCAAAGACTGAAGAAATGTTCCAGAATAAAGGAAAATAAATAGACCTGACAACTAAATGCTGTGCATGATCAGGAGAAGGGAAAAAAAAAAAGTAAGGACACTTTGGGGCAATTAAGGAAATACAGGGTGGGGCAAAAGTAGGTTTACAGTTGTTCAAATGGTAAATAATACAATAATAAATAATAATATAAGAATAAACTCTGTTTTGCTCACTTATAACTGTAAACCTACTTTCGCCCCAGCCTGTAGGTAGTAGTGTTATAGTGACACTTCATTTCCTGATTATGTTAACTGTATGGTGGTTATGTAAGGGTACAGTAACCACCCTGGCTAGGTGGCTCAGTTTGTTGGGCATCATCCCAAGCACCAAAAGGTGGCTGGTTCGATTCCTGGTCAGGGCACGTGTCTTGGTTTTGGCTGGACCCCCGGGAGGGGGAATGCAGGAGGCAGCCAATTGATGTTCTATTCTCACATTGATGTTCCTCTTTCTCTTTCATGCCCTCCCTGTCTAAAAACCAATAAAAATATTAATTTAAAAGAAGAGTACAGTCACCTCCCTGAAGGAGCTTTTGGAAAATGCTCACTGGAGTATTTAGAGGGGTAAAGGGGCACGGCATCAATTTGCTGTAAAATGGGAGAGACAAAGAGAGAGAATAAGACAGAAGTGCAAACAAATGGATCAGAGTTTGCACTATTCTTGTCATTTTTCTGTACAATGGAAATGATATCAAAATAAAAAGAACCTTCCTAAAACAAAACAAAGCAAATAAACCTTTGCCTGTGGTCAGGAGCCAGGCAACAAACATGACGATCACTGCAGCCGGGAGGCCTATGCTTCCTGTTGGGGCCAGAGCCAGCCCGAAGTGTGGTCATTCTGGAGCCCAAAGCCCCCCGGGGGGGGATGGGTAATCACCCGTGGGATAGGCTAAGCTGGCTGAAACATGTATCATGAAAATCCCATCTGTGAATAGACCACAAGCTGGCGTGCAGCTCCTGACAGAGCCCACCATATCCTTACAGCAGAGAGGCCTTGTGTGTAGCAGTTTTGCATCAGATGATTCATGGGTAACACACAGCAAACAGAGATAAATCATTTGTAAACGTGTGAATGGTGCTCAGATTTCATCTCTTTTAATAAATTGTGTAAGTCTT
This sequence comes from Miniopterus natalensis, assembly GCF_054644295.1. Lineage (NCBI taxonomy): Eukaryota > Metazoa > Chordata > Mammalia > Chiroptera > Miniopteridae > Miniopterus > Miniopterus natalensis. The sequence continues at coordinate 34,253,410 of NC_142081.1, read as the reverse complement.
CTGCTTTTGTTACAGCCCATCAAGAAACAGAAATGTGTTTGCATTTTTGTAAGGAGGGCTAATATTTTAATCTAGTAAAAGAGTTTAGGGTTAAAAGAGTATAAGGTAAAATCAAAGTTTTCCCATTTAGTAAGAGTACAATTAAAAATACAATTTCCCTAGGCCCTGGCCAGCTAGCTCAGTTGGTTAGAACATTGTCCCGATAGGCCGAGGTTGGGGGTTCCATCCCTGGTCAGGGCACACACAAGAATCAACCAATGATTGCATAAATAAATGGAACAACAAATCTCTTTCTCTCTCTCTCTCTCTCTTTCTCTCCCCCTTTCTGTCTCTAAAATCAACAAATAAAAATGTAAATATACATACACACACACACACACACACACACACACATATATATATCGTGTCCCTAAGCAATTATTTCCCAAAGAGAAGCATACAGTTTACAAGCAAACATAATTCATTACTGTCTCTCTGTGGTTAATACCCAATGCCCGGCCTTTTGCCACAGCTCTAGTGCCATCTTTTGATGTGGCCATACATTCAGCAAACTAAATCCCCACAAATCTAAGACCAAATTAATTGAAAGTAAAACAGAGTTCTTCAAGCAACCCTAGTAACTTTTTCTCAAAGTAAGAGGAAATCACTGTCAGATCCCCTCAAATCAGCCCCACTGTGTAAGTTGCTCCTGACATTTAGCTTACATTAGGGCTGGGCCTGGGAAGGACTGAGTGATTGCACTGTTAGGGAGTGGGACAACCCAGAACTCACCTTGCCTTTTCCTCTGCTTGCCTGTGAGGAGTGTTTTTAACTCCCATTCTGGCTCTAGCAGGGCAGTGCCCTGCCCTGGGCAGCACCTGGACACCATTAAAGGAGGCGCTGCCCCAGGAAGGCCTGGAAAACACAACTTATTAAAGCTAGGCTGAGTCACTGGGGTGTGGAGGCTACTGAGTCACATTCTTGCAACATATCAAGCAAACAGAGAACAGGGAGAGATTCTGTAAAACTTTTTCAAGGCCAGGCTCACCCTCACTCTCCAGCTGCCAGGGCAAGGTCATCGGTCATCCTGGAGCACTGGGGGAAGGTGCCACTGGTCAGGGAGGGCCAGAAGCCACACCTGCACCGGCGACACTGCGTCTACAAGCTGGTGGGGAACAGGGAACACTGGCCAAGGACAACCTGGAGCACATCCTCATGCAGTCGGTAGAGGAGCTTGGAGTCTGGGGTGACCTGGTTTCAGTGAAGAAACCTGCAGGCTGTATCAACTCCTTGCTCAAGGACTGGCTGTATATTCATCCCCTGAAAACACAAGAAGCTGTCTGAAGAGGAGAAACTGCTTAGATGAGAGGGAAAATTAAGAAAGATCCAGACCAAGGCAGGTGAGGAGACAGTGAAATTTCTGAGAAGCTGTCACCTGGAGGTGGGGTGAAAAACAATGCCAAATGGGAGCTCAACCCTGAAATAGTTCTTTGCCACTTTCTCAAACATCTGTAATAGAGTCAACAGGAAAAAAATTAACAATAATAATAAAATTAAAAATAAAAAATTTTTTAAAAGGTTGAAAAAAAAATCTAGGTGTTGTGGTAGGACCACATGCATTAAAGCTACCAGAAGAGCCCATCACACAGTGGAGTGTTGGTGTGAGGTGATGGTAAACGGGCTTGACACTGTCAGGGTACCTATGACTGAGGTGAACTTTGAGAGCTGCAAGACTAAATAATATAAGTGCTGCTTAGCCCAGCGAGCTGCCGAAGGAGTACCCCCACCAGCTCCCAGAAGATCTGAACCTGCTCTCCCTCAGAAGCCGTGAAGCAGAATCCAAAGCACAGTGGAGCCAAGATGAACCAGCTCTGACCAAATATGGAATTTTAGAGAGCATACGTGGACATCGGGCTAAACTGCATATACATGTTGAATTCTTCATGCTTACCCTCCCCATCTTTGACTGTTGTCACATCTAGACTTCCTGGGGTAGTCCTGCTCAAGAAGTACCATGCTGTCAATTTGATCAGCTGAATAGTAATAGACCAAACAGTCTAGATCCTATTTTCTCTTCTTCCATTGGAATTCACTGGAACAAGTGGAAGAGCCATTGTCTTTAGTACTTGGCTCATTGTCATCATCCAAACTGAACATTTATGTCTCAAGAAGAAATTAAGAGGTTGTGTTCTAAACACACACACACACAAACCCGTTTTCAAGGCCACTTCACAAAAGCATTCACCAGCTCTGCAAAAATGAAATAAAAGGTGAGCAGAGCCACAGCTCCCAACTTGGGCCAGTCCGAACCAAACAAGGTCAGGTTAGCCCATGGCTGATCCAAGAGAGCACACGAAGAGACTTCCTGAAAAGCAAATCCTTTCTGGGGTCTGAAGGCTGCGGCAGAGAAAGGGCATGAAATCCTAGTCATGAAAAAGGCTTAAGGTTGGGAAATGCCCTCTCACTGGGCATCTCAGCAAGTCTCTTACCAGACTCTGGTCTCCAGCTGGACAGAATTTACCCAAACAGAATATGTGGCCCTTCAGACCCCGAGGACCCAGGGAGAGAGGAGTGCTTTGAAACTGAGATCTGTTTCCAGGGCATAATTGGTTCAGATCTCTGAAACCAGAAGACGAAAACCTAGCTTATTAGGGGATCAATAGCATCTGAGAGGCAAGTTTGCTGGAATCTAAAGTTTCACTGGATAAGCAGAGGCAGGCCTGACTTGTTTTCCTCAAAGCTCAACACCATTTCTTTTAGGCAATGATCTGAAGTGGGACACCTGGCTCTGAGACCCAAACTAAATGTTCATCCTTATGAGTAAATGTTTCTGATAGATCACATGGTAGGAACCCACAAGAAACAAAGAATGTTGAGACTAACACACTGGTGTGATGGCCACACCTGTCCCCAACAAGACATCTCAACCTTGGCTTTTTGTTTTGTTTTGTTTTTAATCCTCAACTGAGGATATTTTTCCATTGCTTTTCAGAGGCTTTTTGTTTTGTTTTTAATCCTCAACTGAGGATATTTTCCCATTGCTTTTCGGGGGGGGGGGGGGGGAGGGAGGGAGAGAGAAACACCGATGTGAGAGAGACACATCAATTGGTTGCCTCCTGCACGAGCCCCAACCGGGGCTGGGGATTGAGCCTGCAACAGAGGTAGATGCCCTTGGCTGGAATTGAACCCAGGGCCTTTCAGAACTCAGGCTGGCGCTCTAAGCACTGAGCCAAACCAACGAGGGCAAATTGTCCATGATTTTTCAAAGATGGCCAGGAGTGATTGTGAGGTCACTAGTGATTTGAATTTCATCTTTTAAACATATTTGATTTGAATTTTATATTTCAAATATACTTGGATTTCTTTTAAATATATATTTAAAACTGTTTTTTCAAACTATAATTAAAAATACAAACATGCAGTTGTTAGCTACCAAATTATAACACAGTGAAACCAATGGCACATAAACTTGTGCTGACAGATTATTGAGCCAATCTTGAGAGAAAGCCCTCCCTCCTTTCCTTCTCTCTCTCCTAACAGAACTTTTCTTTTTAATTTATTGATTTGAGAGAGAGAGAAGAAGGGAGAAAGAGAGAGATTTGCTGTTCCACTTATTTATGCATTCATTGATTGCCTCTTGTACGTGCTCTGACCGAGGATCAAACCCTCAACCTTGCCATATTGGGATGACACTCTAACCAACTGAGCTGCCCAGCCAGGACTCCTAACAGAATTTTAAGTACAACTTACCTATGGTAAAATGCACATGAATATTCAAGTGTATAGCACATGAATATTCACACATACAGTATACTACACTCCATATAACCACCACCTATATCAACATATCCACAATGTCCAGCACTCCAGAAAGTTCCCTTGTGCCCGTTCAAGTTACTAGCACCCCTCCCCCTTCACTAGTCTGACTTTAGAACCATAGACTAGTTAATCATATACCATTGATTAGGGAGGTTGTGCCTCTGCACTCCCAAGAATGCAGCACTTAGTCAACTGCCACATAAAGCTTAGAAGCATGCATTTGGTTCATGCTCTTCTCAGGCCTTGGTGAGCTTTCACAAACCCATATGTAAGCTGCCACATGGTCTACCGCTTATAAAAAGTGTTGTGTATTTCATGTCTGGACTTTTGTATCTAGGACAAGAAATTCAATAGTCCTCATAATAATTTGATTTGGAAATTTTAAAATGTTCTGGTGTCAGGTGGGTACTAGACTTATTGGGGTGATCACTTCATAAGCTAATAAATGTCTAACCATTATGTTGTACACCTGAAGCTAATATAATATTGCATGTCAACTGTAACTGAAAAATAAAATTAAAAAATGCAACATCTGTGAAAAATGCAATAAAATGTGGTGTGCCTATAAAAAATGACAAGGCAAGCTTTAAAAAAATATTTGTTTACTCTTTGCAACTAAAATAATAAAGGTAAATTAAATGCTGAACTTGATATAAGGTTGCAATCGTTATACCTATATTAATTATTTCAAATTTTGGTACTCATCAAAATAGTAATTTTTTCTCATAGATTAAATTTATAAGAAGTGTATGCTAAATAAAATGTAACTTAAAATGCATACAAGCAAATTATTTTTTAAATATTTTAAAATTAGGGTTGATATAACACTTGCCTGAAAAAGTTATACTAAAAAAGTTTGCAACCCACATCCTAGGACATAATTTGTTTGGGCAAAGAAGCTTGATGACCCTTCAAGTAGCTGCGTTTTTCTGTTCTTGACATGCAATTGCTCTCAGACTTAGATCCTTCTGGACCACCCTTGTTCTTTTCCTGGCCAGTCTGAGGCACTTTCTCTATTTGTGAACAAAACGGAAGCAAAGTAGTCAACACTCTGCCGCCTTCACTAGGAGACAGCAACCTTTTGGTGCACAGGACGATGCCCAACCAACTAGCCACACTGGCCAGAGTTTACTATTCTTTAAAAAAAAAGAGAGACCATTCTCAAAAGTTATAAAGTGGGGAGGAAGGCATGGGCCTGAGGGTGGTGAGTCATCACAAGGCAGCTTGGAGAGGGCACAGAGCTCCAGGCATATGAGCTGCGGAAGCCTCACTTAATTTCCACAGGACTCAGGTCAGTGAGCTGAGCTGGACATGGGACCCTTCTGACATGAGGACTGGAGGGGGCGGCTGTTCAGGATGGTGGTCAGCGAGGGCCGTGGGAGGTACAGGCAGACGGCCTGGGGCCGCTCAGCTGCTGGAAAATGGAAGTTCAGAAAGTTGCTTGGACTGTGTGAAGTTGGACTTAGGACAGAACCAACCTAACACTTGGTTAGGTAACACACACCACAGGTACACTGAACAGGGCTCTGAACCGCACCATGGAAACAGGCAGGATTTCCACGGTGGGAAGCGGGAGAGGAGCTCGGGAGCAGAAGGGGCAACTCAGTGCAGGAGCCTGAGTCCGCAAGAGAAGTCACGGGGCTCCCAGCCTAGATTAGGCTCACTCACGCAACTGCGGAGCAGAAGGGCCGAGAAGCAACCAAGAGGCTCTAATTGGGATGAAAACTGAGGAAGAGGTTCTGAAAGAGGCTCACAGCTCACAGGCAAGGAGGGCAACCCAGTTCCTCCCACCACCCGTGGAAATATTGGAGAGCATGACTGTTGCAGTCAACCACACAGTAGGTGTGTGGGAGGGGGATTTTCTAGATAAAACCTAAGAAGGAATTAGGGAAGCGGGGCCACCAGATGCCTGGTCCCACTTGTGACGTATTCTGAGTTTTGCTGTGGTTAACTGGCCCCCCACACACACACTCTTGCTACCTTTTAACCTTCTATTTCTTAGTAGTTGTGAATACACAGCAGTGATTATGGTGGTCAAGAAATCAGACTCCCTGGTTTCATGTTCTAACTTTACCACTTACTAACTCTGTGAACTTGGCCAACTTGTTAAATGTCCCTCAGTTTCTTTCTTTTTTTACTCTGTGAAGTTGGAATAATAATAGGACCAGCTCATGGGATAAATATGATTAAATGAGACCATGTATGTAAGAGCTCATGGCTCTTTACAGGGTAAAGGTTCAATGGGCATTTGCCTATGGCGATGGTGAGGATAGAAACACTACTAGCAGTAGAAGATGACAAACCAGACAATGGTCATGTACTTGTCTCAGAGATGGGAGAGCGGAAGGGGAGCTGGGAAATGGTGCGCTATTGACTTGGGGCCCAGAAGAATCTGAGAAGGAGAGCCTCCTACTGTGATTAATCTCTGGGCACCTCATCATTCCGGGCTGGTCCCCACAAGCCTGCCCATAGCTCTGGGCATCCTTCCTTCCTTCCTTCAGATCTCTACATTGAAACCATCTCAGTACATTCTTTTTCCTGCTGGGAACCCGACTGACCCACTACCTGATGGTGTCGTGTGTCTTTCCATCAGTGCTCTGTGCTAGTCCTCAAACCAGCCTCTCCTCCCAACTTACCTTCTTTTGTTTTTGTTTTTCGTTTTTTTTTTAATCCTCACCTGAAGATATTTTTTCCATTGCTTTTTCAGAGAGAGTGGAAGGGGGGGAGAGAGAGAAACATCGATGTGAGAGAGACATATTGACTAGTTGCTTCCCGCACATGCCCTGACCAGGGCCAGGGATCGAGCCTGCAACCAAGGTATGTGCCCTCGGCCAAATTCGAACACAGGACCCTTTGATCCACAGGTCGACGCTCTAACCATTGAGAAAACTGGCTAGGGATCAACTCCCCTTCTTGGCTGTGGGTACCAGCATTCTCCCAAGCACCTGAGTGTGACTTTTAGTCATCCCTGTGTGGTTCTTCCCTTTCCCTGAGCCCCCCAATCCAACAAGTCCTCGCATCCTGAGACTCTTACCCCATGGAGTCCCTCATGTCCTTCCCCCTCCCACGGTGTCTCCTTCCCATTCAGATCCCTTTTATTGCCCACTTGAGCTGTGACAAGAGCATCCTAGACTTTCAGCCTTCAGGTTCCTCCTCTGCATTCCTAATTCAGCCTATGATTTGTCACCAGATTAATTTTCCTAATGCTGGGGCTTTCAAACATTTTTGGCTATGACTCACAACAAGAAATAAATCTTGCTTCCCACCCCTGTACATACATACAGAGCTCACAAAGCAATACTGTACTTTGATATTGTTTTTATTCATGACCCATGAAATTGACTTTGTAATCCACTAATGGATCATATCCCACAATTTGAAAACACTGCCCCAGCTTAGCTCTAATTATGTCTCTACCCTAGTGAAAGCTTTTGATAGGCCCCACCACTGACTGAATTTACTACAAGTTGTTTAACCTAGCATTAAAGGCTTGTAGGGTGACTCCAATTTGTCTGTCTAACCATTTCGGTCCCTACCCCCATTCATGTCATTTAACCTCTTTGGGCCTTAGCCGTCAAATGGGAAAAATATTGCCCCAGCCTGAAGGCCAGACCTGATGATCCATTTTGTTTCTTCTATAACAGCTATGATTCTGGGGTTACAAATGCTCAACATCGAATAACCAAGCATATCTCTTCTCTGGTCTCCAGACACTCCCATATCTATGATTTTGTTCATGTTGCTCCCTTTAGCCACCTTTCTCCATTTCCCTCTAACTTTCTCCATTGAAAGCCCATAAAACTCCAGCAAGACAGGACATATCAAGACGGCGGCGCAGGTAACAGCTGCACCCGCCGCCTCCCGCAACCACATCAAAATCACAACTAAAATACAGAACCACCAGCACTCAGAGCCTCCTGAAATCTGGCTGCACAGAAGCCCCACAACCAGGGAACTGAGAAACATCGAGACCGTAGGAGGGGCGGAGACGCGGGCGGAGCGGGGCTGAATTGGAGACGAGGCCGCGGGCCCACACCCAGTGCCGCGGTTAAACCCAGGAGGATATTTTCGTGGTGGAGGTTTCCCGGAGGAGGGAGGGGTCCCAGCCCCACATTGGGCCCCCAGCCCAGGGCTCCAGGCCGAGAAGAGACGTCCCCACAACTCTGGTCTGTGAAACCAGCGGGGACTGTCCCTGAGGGTCGCGGAGGCTGCGGGAGCCCCAGCAGCTCCTCCTAAAGGGCCCGGCACGGACTCACTCGGACGCTCCCTCTGAGCCCAGCGCCGGGCAGCGGCCTGAAAGGACCTGGGACACTCGGGGAGGAACTAACCTGCCTGAGATCCGGGCGAGAGGCGGAGGGGCGGCTTCCTCCCAGGCAGAAGGGCTGCAGAGGCCATGGATCCTTTGGCAAGTCCTCCCCGCACACAGCCGGCAGGCAGGCGCCATGTTTGAATCGCCAGCACCTGACTCGCACCTTTGGCCCCGCCCCGTGATCCCCGGAGGCCCCTCCCCTCCCCACCTGCAGCTCATCCAGGCCATTTCCAGGGGCTTTTCTGTGCAAGTGGCCTCTCCAGCCTCATGCTTAGGACTTTCCTAAAATCTCTCAAACAAGCAGCAGCGGGCCCCATAGGGCTTGATAAGTGGCCCCAGGCCTGGCACTAGTGGCAGCCTGCACTGGCTCATAGCTTGGCCTCTCCTGGACACCCCCAAGCCCAGCACAAGTAGCAGCCAACTACGGTTTGCTGTGTAGCTCAGGCTGGGTGGCCCTGGGCAAGGCACTGGCACAGGCTGACTTTGCACCTCCCAGGAGGCCTCAGAGACAGTGCACCTGGTGGTCAGACTCGACCATGCTGGATTACAACCCTACCACAGCCACAAGTGACACACTCAAGGGGCACACTTGGTGAACACCAAAGCTCCACTGAAGTAAATCCTCCTCCATAGGGGTGTCTCCATCACAGCAGCTCTCTGGCTGTAGTTGCAGCTGGTCCTCACAGCTGATTGGCCTGGGGGTCAATTCCTCCCAGTGATGCCAACAGCAACCAAGGCTCAGCTACAACAGGACAGAGCACACAGCCCACACAGGGAAGCATCTGGAAGGCCCAGCTCAGGTGACTGGGGAGACTGAGCCACTGGGCCCTACAGGACACCTACTACAGAAAGCCACTCTACAAATTCCAGGAGACATAGCAGATCTACCTAATACATAAAAACAAACACCTGGAAGCAGCCAAAATGCAGAGGCAAAGAAACATGTCACAAAGGAAAGAATAGAAGAAATCTCTAGAAGAGGAACTAAATGAAATAGATCCAAGCAAGCTAACAGATAGAGAGTTCAGAAATTTGTTTATAAGGATGTTTAAGCAGACTGTTACAAAAACAACTGAGAAAATCAATAACATAATAAAGTACCAATTTGAAATAAAGGCTACAGGAACTGAAATGAAGAATAATCTACAGGGAATCAACAGTAGAGGACACTGAGAATCAAATCAGCAATTTGGAACATGAGGAAACAAAAACATCCAACCAGAAGAGCAAAAAGAAAAAAGAATCCAGAAATATGAAGATAGTATAAGGAGCCTCTGAGACAACTTCAAGAGGCCCAACATTCATATTATTGGGGTGCCAAAAAGGGGGAAGAAAGAGAGCAAGGAATTGAAAACCTATTTGAAAAAATAATTACAGAAAACTTCCCCTACCTGGGGAAAGCAATAGACTTACAAGTCCAGGAAGCACAGAGGGCCCCAAACAAGAGGAACCCAAAGAGGCCCACAGCAAGACACATCATAATTAAAATGCCAAAGTTAAAGACAAAGAGAGAATCTTAAAAGCAGCAAGAGAGCCCAGCCGGCATGGCTCAGAGGTTGAGCATCGACCTAGGATCCAGGAAATCAGGGTTTGATTCCTGGTCAGGGCACATGTCCAGACTTCGGGCTCGATCCCCAGCAGGGGGGCGTGCAGGGTGCAGCCAATCAATGACTCTCATCATTGATGTTTCTATCTCTCTCTCCCTCTCCTTTCCTCTCTCTGAAATTAATAAAGACATTAAAAAAAAAAAAAAAACAGCAAGAGAAAAGCAATTAGTTACCTACAAAGGAGCACCGAAAACTTGCAGGCCAGAAGGGAGTGGCAAGAAATATTCAAAGTGATGAAAAACATGGAACTACAACCAAGATTACTCTACCCAGCAAAGCTATCATTTAGAATTGACGGTCAGACAAAGAGCTTCACAGATAAGAAAAAGCTAAAGGAGTTCATCACCCTCAGACCAGCACTACAGGAAATGTTGAAGGGTCTTCCTTAAGAAGAAGCTAATGAACAAAAGAACCTGATGAACTAAATAGATCCAGAGACACTGACACATGCAACAGACGATCATATTTCAGAGGAAAGAGGGAAGGGGGGTGGAGGGTGGGAAGAGATTAACCAAAGAAGTTATATGCATATGTGCATAACCCATGGACACAGTCAATAACGGGGTGAAGGCCTGGGGAGAGGGTGGGAGCGAAGTGGAGGGGGTCAACTGGGTGGGGAAAATGAAACACCAGTAATACTTTCAACAATAAAGATAAATTTTACAATATAAATAAATAAATAAATAAATAGCCCTGGGGAAAAAAATCCAGCAAGAGCAAAGAACACAGGAAGAAAAGGTCAAGACATACTCAAGGAATGTAATTAGTCCACTAAGAGTGGAGCCACTAAGGCTGGTATTTTCACACAGGTGGGAAGTAAGATGAAACCAAAGAAGTGGGCTAAGCTAGTTTATGTCAAACTTAGACCCTCAGACCGAGATTTCATCTTCATTTAGAGGTCATGGGGAGTCATTAATAGTTTCTGAGCAGGTGTGACACGATCAAAAAGGTGAGGTTTAAGAAAACATCAAAGGTTATTTCAATGGTAAAATTGACATAGCCTGGATGCAGTTGGTATTGGGACAGGCCAGGCCAGGGATGGGTGCTAGAAACCCAGGCAGATGACATCAAGGAGGTTCAGTTTTGGCCACAGATAAGCATCCTGGAGAGCAGAGGGAACACGGTGTCGAGATACAAGGGACAGACATAAGCAGAGGGCCAAGAAGATGCCTGGCTTCTGCCAGCTCTGGCAACACAGCACAGGGACACAACAGGAGTTGGGACTCGGAGCAGGAGGCCACTCCTTGAGAGGACTGCTGAGAGCAGAGCTTCTGGCAGAAAAGAAAAGGAACCGCCCTTTCCTCAGGCCCTTTACAAGACAGCTTCTCTACCAAGCACTTTCACACACTGGTCTGACTCACAGCCTGATGTCTGAATGACATCAAGCTGCCTCCAACGTATCTGAGGACCAGAGCAAACTCGGTCTTCTCCTGGGACCCAGCGCACTGCTCATTCAGAGTAAGCCTAGATACGTGTTTATTGGATTGAACTGAAAGGGATTATGAGCTCTATCTCCCCACGGATATCACTGCTCGTTTGTCTGTTTTCACTGGTGATTCTTGGTGTCCTGTGCCTTACACTGTTTACCTGAAAAAGCCTGAATACTAAAGCTCTCTGGTGGATTATGTTGATACACTGAATTCATTAACCTGAGTGTATTTCTAGATAAAAGGCTTGAGGGGCAGCCTCGACGACGATGGTGTGTGAACAGCTAAGGAAGAAATGAGAGTTACTGTCATCATGAGATTTGTTTCCGCCTCGTGCAGAGAGAGAAGCCAGCACTATTCCTATTTTTCTTTTCATGTGCTGTCTTCCAGGTGTATCATAAACATCTTGGTCTCCCACCACCCAAGGTGCTCAGTGGGTGGGTGGAGCCCTTCAAGGAGTAGTGGGTGCTGGGAGGAAGCTGAGTCTTGTGCTGGAGCTGCTGGAGTCTGTGTGGGTCCCACCATAGTCCTGGCAGCCCTGCCATGGGTGGGAGAAGCTGGCTGTGATTCCTTTGGGGTAGCACACTGCTGGGAGGGGACAGAGGGCAGCCGACTGCCAGGAAAAGGGCACAGAACTCTTGATAAACTCTCTATAAGCATGCATTAGTCGGAATCCATGGCTCCTACTTATTCATTCAACACTTACCGGTCCCTCTGCCAGCAGGTAAACAGCGGGAAGGCAGGTCAATTCCACTTTTGAGGTTCCTAGGATATTTTTTTTAAATGTACAAATGGCTAAACAAGGTTTAAAAATTATAGTATATTTAATTAATTTATTTTTAATATGTTTTTATTGATTTTAGAGAGAGAGGAAAGTAGGAGGGGAGAGAAACATCAATGTGAGAGAGAAACATGAATCAGTTGCCTCCCTTGTACACCCCAACCAGGGACTGAACCTGAAACCTGGGCATGTGCCCTGACCAGGAATCGAACTGGCAACCTTTCAGTGCACAGGACAGTGCTCAACCACCTGGGCCACACACGCTAGGGCTAAAAATCATAGTATATTTTATGTTTGTGTTTTTAAAATGAAAATTGTATGATGAATATTGTTTTCTTTCCCTCCTGTAAGTACAACTGGTGTCTGAATACATCATTTCATTTGCAGAAAACACAAAAGTCCAAATTTGAAACTCTTTATGAATATGGGGCCTGAATCTCATGCCACTCCACACTCCCATCCCCCATCCCACCCAGGGCTCCCCTCCCAGGCCCTGAATCTCAGACGATGGAACTCTCTCTTGTTATGGCTTTGATTAATGCCAGACTGTTCACTGCTTTCATTCAACCACAGAGGCTCCCTTTGACTTCAAATCGAGCCTGGAGCTTTGATCTGCCCCAAGGGCCTACACCCAGATGGAAGACTGTCCTTGTCTGAAGCAAGTCTCCTGGGCCATGAGAGCTTTTACTGCCACCTCAGCCAATAAACCATGCTGCTTGGCTTGAGTTCTCTGTGATTTCTCCACAAGCACTAAAAATGTGAGAACGCCCTATTTTTAAATGCTTAGACATGCTCATCTATAGCAACAGGAAAAGAAAGGATTCCCCAGAGAGACTCTTCGGCTTGGGCATGTGACGGCTGCTTCTAAACCCACTGAGCCAGCAGCAGTAGGAGGTGCCCCGATGTCCAAACACAGAAGCACATGATTTGATTTCCATCCTGATAATATGAGGAACTGCCAGCACCCTCTTTTAAAGAAACAGCCAAAAGGACCTAACCCAAAACATTAGCATATTTATTTACTCTACAAGATTTTGACTTTAGGGAGCAATGGCCAGAAGGACCCATTTCTTTGGAATCCTTCTTTTCCGGCTTTGAGGGGACCCAAGCTGGGGGATCCTACAAGGCCAACTGACCTCTGAGTCAAAACCTTGTTGGGTTTTCCTGACTCAGACTTTTCCTCTAAGAACTTCAAGGCAGTTTTGAGAGAATTAAGGAGTTAGCCCTCAACCCTTACCATCTCCGTGAAGTAGAGGGGGTCTGTGCCTTCTAGAAGTGGGAACTCTGAAACCCTGAGGTCTGTTCTGTGGCCTTGGGCTGGGGACCTGGTTCCTGCCTGAGTTCACTGACAGCTGAAAATATAAAGAGGTGGTAAGGACCAAGGAGTCACGCAGTGAGAGAGAGGTGTCTAAAGACCTCGGTAACCAGGAAACTGTTGACGTGGAAAAGTGCCTACTCTTCAGGAAAGGCAGATCATCAGATACGAAAGAGCGGAAGGAGTAATATAGAATCTATGCTATCATTAAAGGAATAAAAATATGTTTTCATATCAATCTCATCTTAATTATAAAGAAGTACAAATATGATGATGTAGCTGCCACTATGGTGGTTTTTTATAAACAGCTATGTAATTTTGTTTCCTCATAAGCTGTAGCAAAGGGAAAACATTAAAAAAAAAAATTTAATCCCAAGGGGGAAAAGATACAAGTGGAAGGATCAGGTTTTTCCCCACACCTGATCACACTTACATTTGAACAAGTAGGGCACCTTTAAAAGTATTTATTTTAGAAAGTTTCTGCCCACTAGAGAAATGCTAGAAAATAGAGCTAAGTTTGTCCTGGTGTAAGTTCTTGAAAGAAGAGAAAATTATAAACTACCACATCCATCATTAATTACTGAGCTTTGGAAATCCTTAGCCACGTGACTTTTAGTATGTATTTCTAAAGGAAATAATGACTGTTGCCTTCCCTGTCTTTGCCTCTAAAAACACCAGTTCTGGTATAGATTTTATATGAGTTCTGGTAAACTTGATCACAAGATCTCCATCTCCTACCAGCAAGAACATTGGCCCCAGTGACTCTACTTCATGTCTAAGAAAAAAAGATACTGTTCAGCCATTTACCCACTTTATTCAGCATGTATTCATCTAGTGTCTGGTGTTTTACTGGACACTGGGGATAAAATAGAGACCCAAAGAAATAGAGCCTTGTGAACAGTATGGAGATTCCTCAAAAAATTAAAAATACCACTACCATATGACCCAGCAAATCCACCTCTGGATATTTATCAAAAACAAAAACACTAATTCTAAAAGGTTATGCATTCCTATGTTTATTACATCATTATTTACAATAGTCAAAATATAGAAGCAACCTAGGTGTCCATCAACAGGTGAATGGATAGTGAAGACGTAATACACATAATGGAATATTACTCAGCAATTAAAAAAGAATGGAATATTGCCATTTGTGACAACATGGATGGACCTAAAGGGTATTATACTAAGTGAAATAAGACAGAGAGAACCCGACCGGGCGTGGCTCAGCGGTTGAGTGTCGACCTAGGATCCAGGCGACTGGGGTTTGATTCCCAGTCAGGGCACATGCCGGGGTTGTGGGCTCGATCCCCAGCCAGGGGCGTGCAGGGAGCAGTGATCAATGACTCTCTCATCATTGATGTTTCTATCTCTCTCTCCCTCTCCTTTCCTCTCTCTGAAATCAATAAAGATATATTAAAATAAACAAATAAGACAGACAAAGACACATTCCCATGTGATTTCACTTATCTCTAGAATCTAAAAGCAAACAAACTAAACAAATGAATAAGCAAAACAGAAGCAGACCCACAGACATAGAGAATAAGCTGCTTGTTCTCTATATCTACGGGGAGGGATGTGAGGGTTTGGATGGAAAAGAGAGAGAGAGAGAGCTTTGAACTGGCAATAAGAACCACATCGATAGAAGTAAAATTCTAAAAGCTATGAACACTCAATGATAAGTGCTTTTTTCCCGAAGAAGAAATCCTCCTCATTCCTCATGTATCCCTTCTTGCCTGTTCGTGTCCCAGCCGCTCCCCCTCTCCAACTGCAAGCTCCCCCTGTCCACTTGATGCTCCCCCCTGTCAGCAGCGTGCTCTGGTTTCCCCTCGCTCTACCTCCACACATCTTGAAACAATCATTTTCAGTTCTTCACCTTCTTTTCCGCCACAAAACCATGTAAGTTGGTTCCCACCCACACCACACTACTGCAAATGCTCCCTCAAAATTGGCAGCAAGGATCTCCCCATTCCTGAAGCCTCCCTGCAGCCCCCGTTGCTGCTCTCGACCTCTCCACAGCACCGAACACCCCGCCCCCTCCACCTGCTCATCCCTTTCCTTAGCGCCTTTTCTTGCCCCTTCCACCGCCGCCGAGAGTGGGGCTCCCAGGGGTCCACCCTCAGCCTTCTGTCTTCCAGCCATCCTGGGAGGTGGCATTCACTTTACCAGCTTCAGCGACACTCTGTAATCACAGCCCCAGTTGGAGTCTCTCCTGAGCTCTGATCCGTATTTCCATCTCAACCTCAACTCCTGGATGCCCTGTTGGATTTCAGATCTGAAGAGAGACAAAACTAAACTCCTGGGTTTTCCTCCCACTCCCTCTCTGCTCTCTGTCACAATCAATAACATCACTTTCCACTCAGGCATCCAAGTCAGAAGTTTCCCAGTGGGATGTGACCACACTTTCCCCCCTCCTTCGGGCATTCTGTCTGCCACTGAGTCCTGTTAGAGTCACCCCTAAAATGTCCGTATCTCAACAAAGGATAGCAGGTAGGTTTCATCTAATGTACTGGCTCTGACCGATGGGTAGTGGCTGCCTGGAGCGCCGTGTTGAGAAGGAACCTGAGGCAGCGTCCGACCTCCCCAAAAAGAGTATTGTTCTGCTCTGGGTGGTGGTACACATGCCAACTGGCTGCCGTCCAGCTCTAAGCCTTCCCCACTGAACAAATGGAGCTCGCCCCCTCCATTCCCATCGCCGTTGCTCAGGATGCTTAGAGCACACAGTAACCTCTTAAGGGTGGTCTCCTTTAGGGCTCTCCTCCAATTCATCATTCATCCGGCCCCTGCTTTGTCCTGTAAAGCAAAGACCTATCTAATCATGTCTGTTCTGAAAAGCTCCCTCACGCTAAGGTAAGGCATATGGCATTAAAGGCCACTCCGAATCTGAGTGCAGGGCACCGAGCCCTGTGCCCTAGGCCCCGGGCGCTCCTGGATCGGGTGGTGCGGCGTCGTTGTTCACAGCGTGGGCCGGCGCCCTCCCTGTCGCCTTTCAAATTCCAGTTCTGCCACTTACTGCTTGGGTGTCCCAAATCAAGCTACTTGAGTCTCCGTGCCTCAGCTTCTTCATCAGCAAAACGAGAATAATCATACTGGCTCATAGGGCTGTTGTGAGGATCACATGAACTAAAGGATACATTCCTTAAAAGCCTAGAAGGGGTCCTGGCGTGCAATAAACCCAACGTAAATGCTGGCTCCTAATTGCCGTCCCTGGACACTCACCCCGCACTGACCTGAGTCAGGCTGTTTCTGCTGCCCTGCGGGCGGCTCCCGCTCCCAGGGAGACCGCGGGGCTCCTCGCTCTGCCCTCCCACAGCGCGGGCCTGCCCCTCGGCTCCAGCGCCGTCACCCGGCGCTGCAGTTCGCGGCTTACCTCCGTGTCTGACCCAGCAGCCGGGCCCCTGGAGGGCAGGAACGTGCCCTACTTACCTTTATACCCTCCACTTCTGCCGCGGGGGAGGTAACAAATTCTAAATAATCGTCCATCTCCTGGCTACTACCCGAGTAGCAGGCCGGTTTCTCTTGGTCTTTTACCAGCACATCCCCAGGAATCAGCTGCCCGGCTCTGACTTTCCTTTGCCCCCAGGAAGGGCTTTCATTGACTTGAATGTGATAATGCTCATTCTCATCTCTCGAAATGTGCACTGTGCTTGTCCCAGCCTAATTCCAACCCACCAATTCTATGCTAGATTTAGGACAAAAAAACAGAAGCTTACTGTTTGATTGTAAGACCCTTGACCTTCAGTCCTGATGAGACCATGGGCATGAGGTCTGAGGGTCCTGTGATGCAGAATTACCATTGTGACTAATCACAATAACCAGGGACTTGGAGAGCTTTGACTTACAAGTTGGAAGAGAAGGAAAAAGTCCTCTTCTGAAAAATTCCTGCCACACGGCTGCCTCATGCCCTGGGTGTGAATTAGAATGTGCTTTTGTAGGCAATAGACTTCGCAGTGTGTAGAAAAGAGCCAGGCATAACAACATGCCTCTCAGCTTCTCTGCAAGGTTTATGACCTTGGCTCTGCCCTTGTAGATTCAGAGCACACGGCCTGGCCTTCAAAAGCGCCGAGAGGGGGAAACCTCCCTCCGTGTTCTCCTATTTCCTGCACAAACCAGATCCCCCAGACATTTATAGTTGCTAAGTGCCAGGTGCACTGAAAACATGCACAGCACTTTGCCTATGTGCAGACCTGGAGGGTGTCGGGGCAGGAACCTGCCAGTCCTGTTCTGCCCACGCTGCTCCAGCTCTGGATGCTCATTGCTCTGTTTGCATTGGGAACACTGGGACTCCACCGAGGCGGAGGCGAGAGGTGCTTATCAACAGCTAGTGGCAGACGGGCTTTCCAGCCAACCTCCTCCTCTCTGCTTTTCCTAACCTAACAGACTGGCAGGTTGGCGAAGACCTACCCAGAGAATATTTTTGACTGTTCCAGTTTTAGTAAAACGCTGGGGGAAAATCATATAAAGTAAGCCTGCGTGTTTGGGGAATGGAGAATATGATTTTAGGGGAGAGAAGAGAAGAAGATGGAATCTGCTGAGGGATAGGTATAAGCAGAATGATAGTCCAGGGCAATGCAGCAAAGTGGAGGCCGGACTCAGGAGGGTTCGTTAGGGGCGAAGGCCAGAAAACCATGGATCTGAGCCAACACAGGCAGAGAGAGCACAGCCCGACGCAGTTTCTGGAAAGCCTTCCAGGGAGCAGGGCGTCTCTGGGGCCTCTGAGTCATGAATGGCAGTGTGGGATTCAGGGGGAAATTCTGGAGCATGAGTCAAACAGCAGTAGCTATAGCAACAACACTGAAAGCCAGTTCTGTCTGGCTCACGCCTGGAGCAGCACACCAGAGGACCCAGCCTCCCGTAAGTCACACAGAGCTCGCTGAGGCCCGGTGCGGGCCAAGGCTCCGTATCAGGGCTCCCTGCTGGCAAGCAATCAGCTTCAGCAAGCCCTAATAAACAAGGGCAGGGGTGGGTGGGGAAAGAATGAGATATAAAATCCAAGTGCAGAAAGGAGACTAGGCCTCTGAAGGGGCCTGGAACCAGGAATTGAAATACTTCAGAACTCTCTGTGTGTCTCATCTCTCCTCTCCATGCAGATTCTTGTTTTATCTTTTTCTGTGCCGATTAATTCATCTCTGCCAACCGACTTTATCTGCTCATCATTTCATGGGCAGAGCACTTCCTGTGGTTCCCACGTTTGCCTGGTACAAACACAGCTACATATACCAACTGATTCAAGGTCTCTCTGGGGCTCAGATCCAAGCTCCCAGGTGAGAGAATCCAAATGGCCAGCTTGTCTTAAGAGCTCACTCCTGATTTTATCGACTCCAGCTGGGGAGAGAGGTCATGAAGTGCCAGCATGACTGGCAGGAGCCACCCCTGTGCGGCTGGCATGGAGGGGATTCTGAGACAAGTGGGCAGGATAAATGTCCAGTAGATGTTTGTTCTGTCACTTGTCTCTGTTGCCACACTCAGTGTTGTGTGTTGTTCTTGCTGTCCTCTCTTTCCTGAGATCTTTACATGGTGGCCCCCTTCTCATTATTTAGGTCTCAACTCCAATATCATCTCCTTGGAGAAATGTCCCCCGAGCACACCAGCTAAAATAACAGCCATCCTCTCCCTCCCCTTCCCATGCTCTCTCTGTTATGGGCTGAATGACCTGTGTCACTCCAAAATCCATGTGTTGAAGTCCTAATGCCCAGTATCTCAGAATGTGGCTGTATTTGGAGATAAGGTCTTTAAATAGGTAATTAAGTTAAAATCAGGTCATTAGAGTGGACCCTTATCCAATATGACTGGTGTTTTTATAAGAAGAGGAAATTTGAACAGAGACATGAACAGAGGGAGGACCACATGAGGATACAGGGAGAAGACAGCCATCTGCAAGCCAAGGAGAAAGGCCTCTGAAAAAAAAGTCAACCCTGTCAACACACTCATCTCCAACTTCCAGCCTCCAGAGCTAAGAAAAAATAAATTTCTGTTCTTTAAACCACCCATTGTGTGCTACTTTGTTACAGCAGCCCTAACAAACTAACACCCTCGATCCCGTTCCCTTGTTTGATGTCTCTCAAAGAGGCAGTTTGCATAGTGGCTGAGTGCACAGACCCTGGATCTGGGCTCAATCAGCAGGACTGGCAGCAGCTATAACAGGTCTGGTGGGTATGCCAGAAACTCTGTGGACACAGAGAAGTGGCTGTGGTTGGAATGTGGGTTTTAGGAGGGCAGGCCTGGGGTCAGGCTCGAGGGGCAGGCAAGGAAGGGCTGAGGCTGGGCTGGAGAAGGGCCTTTCCACCTGCTGTGGCATCAGGGAGACTTTTTACTCCCTGGTGTTGCTAGCCTTCCCATCCAAGAACAGAGGAGGGTCTCCCTCCTAAGCAGATTTTGACCTCCACTGCACCCCTGAGGGGCTCTAGTTGCAGTATGGCAGAGACCCTTGCAAAACAACATCTGACATGTCACTGCCACCGACCCCATTTCATTTGCTGACCGGGTTTTGTGGAACCTGTTCACTTGATGAGCTGGAAGGGGTGGTTTTGTGAAGTGGTTGAGGCATGTGTTAGGACCCCACTCAACCCCTCTGAAATGAAGAGCATATGTGCAGATAACTGGAAATAGGAACAGCAGACAGGCCCAATCATTTCCTTCTGGATCTGGAAATTGCTCTGTCTTTAAAGCATAAATTGTGTCCCCAGCATCTCCTTCAACCTCCCAGTTTGCCAGGCACATGTCCCACATGTTTCCAACTCAGAATCCAGTTGTTGGCGTCAGATCAAACGTCCCAATGCCTGACTCAGCTTCTCACTTGTCACCTGGAAGAGTCGACACTCTGGACATAGGCAGAATTGCCAAACTTGCCATCAGTTCCCAAGGGTCCAAATGGGAAAACTGGAAAGATCTGTTTTCCCTTTTCTGACTGTTCCCATATTCTGCTGTCTATAAGACTTGCCATCAATATACTATTCTTGTTTATACCTCTCAAGAGCTTCATCTTTTGTGAGATGTTCTTTCCTGACTTGGGCCTGTCATGCTAGCTTCTGGGTAGCTTCTCATCTCTAGTTCCAGCTTCACTGTATCTCCCATAGTCCCATTCTCTCTTTACCCTTCCTTTCCAATTCCATTTTCTGATTTGAAAACAGGCTCTTCTCTCTCCTCTAATTTACTTATTTTTGTCTTTTCTACTCACTCTTGAAAGCCCTCTTTGCTCTGACCTTCACCGCCTACTTGCTCCGGGCTCTGTTGGTCTCCGCTCTCGCTCTAACCCAGGTTCCCCTCATCCAGATACCCTCAGGGCCTTTGGCCTGCCAGCAGCTTTCTCAAATTCCCTCCTCCCCCTCTTGGGGAGATGCCTCTCCTAGAGTCCTGAATTTTTATCAGTGTCCCCAAATGTCTGTATTAGTAGAAATCAGCTGACCTGTTGCTCGAGGGCTAATACTGGGCCTGTCCCTTATTTTAAATAGCACAGTAATCCATATAAAAGTTACTCAATGATATTTTTATCATTTTTATTAGATTGCTTTTTACTCTTTATATAGGCTTCGGATTGGATACTAAGGAGCCATTTAACTGTGTGGGTGCAAATTTAAACTCCCATGCACACCCTAATCACAGCAAACTCCTCTGTGAGCTTTAAGGATTCATGGGGATGTGCAAGTAAGGAAGTGAAGCCAAAGAGACTTCTGATCCCATTAGTAGGTGTAAGTGAGTCCAGGTGTAAGTGCACGTGAGCGTGAGCTTTATCTGTCCCTGAAATCACTGGAAAGGGAGGTAAGTGGGTGACTCACCCCTTATCTTTTTATCTTCACAGCAGCCCATTGGCTATCCCTTTTCCCTGCTTACCAGCAGCTAAACCTCTAATAGCAGTGGTGCCACTCCTGCGCAGGTGGCTTCATGACTCAAAGTCTTAAGATTTACAGCATTTTCTTAAGAGACAAAGGCCATGCCTGTGGGTAACTCCTTTTCAACACCCATAGGTTAGTCATTTATTGCGGATGATCCATTCATGTAAATTGATTGGTAGGTTCTCTCTTCAGAGAAGAGGTCATGTTTTCCTCACTAGTCCCCAGCCAGCCACGTAGTGATTCATCCCCAGCACACAGTGACTCCCGGGTGCAAGCCTGGAGGGGACAAACAGGCAAGAACGGCACCAACCACTGAGGAACTTTCAAATTTACCCTCGAGAATGCCAAGACACCTCTTCATTCCATCAATGAGTCCTTCGGGTGCACATTTCCCCCTGTGATGAAAACTGGGTGAAATAATTTGTCTTTCCACAGTTTATGAATTATTTGATTATTTTAGGGAGTACAGAAATTATTTAGGAAACAGGCTATACCTGGTTTTCTCCCTGGTCCACATAAGCAGGTACCTGCAAGGATTCTTTGCTCAGTGTTTTTCTAGATGAATTGTAAAAGCCAGGATTCTGGATTCTGTTCCTAGATATGGATGAGCTTGGGTAAGTAAATCACTTTCTCTGACAGTAAAAATGAGATGATAATACCTATCTGTTTCTTTCAACAAAAAGAATTGATGAAGTTAAAAGGAGAATATACATAATTTGAATTTCCTGTGCAAAACGTATTAAAGGGATGGCTGATAATCACTTCACAGTGAGGTTGCTTTGGGACTAGGTCTATTTATCCAAAATAAGTGGTCAATCTTAAGTTCGTTCCCTGGGGAACAGACATTACTTTTTTTCTTTTTTTGTATTTTACAAACATAGTAACCCATTCATTCAATTCTTCACTCTTAAATTTTTTATCATTTTTAAGGGACATTAAATAGTTAACTAGAGGGCAAAGCATTGAAAATGGTAACATCAAACAGCCACAGGCTTTTTCTGCAGTTCCCACACTATATGAATTTATTCATTTAGCAAATATCGAATGCCTACCATGAACCACTTGGACCCATAAGTTAATTACACAGCAAAGAACTCTGAGGTCAGGGAGGGGAGTAGAAGAAAGGCAGGAGAACCAACAATAAATAGTAGACATAAGAAATAAGTAAAGTCTGTAGCATGCTGGAAATTGATAAATACTATGGAAAAACAGAAAAATTAGAGCAGGGTAAAGGGGGATCAGCAGCATGAGGAGCTGGGGAAGGTTGGAGCTGCAATTTTGCACAGGGTGGTAACATAGTACACTCATGGAGAAAGTGACATTTGAGCAAAGCCTTGAAGGAGAGGAGAGAGTTAGTAAGTAGATAATGAAAGAAGAGAGCTCCAGATACGGGAAACAGCCTGTGCAAGGATTCGAGTGGGGGGTGAGTTTTGTGTGCAAGGAAGACCGGCTAGGGGGACCTTGTGGCAGGGTAGGGTGATCTAGGGGGAGGGTCATAGGAGGCAAGGTCCAAATTTAAATGTTTGCTTCCTTCTGGCTTCTTTGTAGCAATACAGCTTTATGGATCATGTACCCGCTTTTCTCTGACATCACAGGATCCCAAGTAGCCAATGTGATAAGGCTACTTGGGCCACTTTATGTAATTTCTAAGTTCATAGAAACATTGCAGCCCACTATGCACCCTATATTTTAAAAACATTAATGTATCTTATTTTTTAGAGTTATTTATAGGTAGATGGATCATTAGATATAGATCTATCTATCTAAACATATATATTTTTTCTAGTAAAGCGTGTGTGTGTGTGTGACAGTTTCTTTATCCATTCATTTATCAACAGACACTTAGGTTGTTTCCATGTCTTAGTTATTGTGAATAATACTGCAAGGAGCATGGTGCGGATATCTCTTCATGATAGTGATTTTATTTCCTTCTAATTGTAATAGGCAATTAGACGTGAGCAGAGCAAGGACGATGGGCCAGGTGCAGAAGATCATCAGGGTAGAAAGCCCTGGGTGACAAGCAAAAGACAATTGCAGAGTGGGACCTCAACCCTAGGGTGGCCTTTCCTCCCCTAGCATTTCTTTCCTTTCTTTCTTTCTTTCTTTCTTTCTTTCTTTCTTTCTTTCTTTCTTTCTTTCTTTCTTTCTTTCTTTCTTTCTTTCTTTCTTTCTTTCTTTCTTTCTTTCTCTCTCTCTCTCTCTCTCTCTCTCTCTTCTCTCTCTCTCTCTCTCTCTCTCTCTCTCTCTCTCTCTCTCTCTCTCTTTCTTTCTTTCTTTCTTTCTTTCAATATATCTTTATTGATTTCAGAGAGAAGAAAGGAGAGGGAGAGAGAGAGAGATAGAAACATCAATGATGAGAGAGTCATTGATCGAGCCCGCAACCCGGGCATGTGCACTGACTGGGAATTGAACCCCGATCACCTGGATCCTAGGTCCACGCTCAACGGCTGAGCCACGCCCAGCTGGGCTTCCCCTAGCATTTCACTGGTCTTGCGGTTTGGACCCCCTGACCCCCCCTCCTTAGAGATAACATCTAGGCCTCAGTTGTAGTTCAGTTCCAGGCCCAGAAAAGCAGCAAAACCAGTCACAGCTGACCTCAGGACCAGCTGCATGGGATAATGACGCCCTGCCCTGGTGCCAGTCAGTTAGTGGAGACCACTATCCTGAAAGGACACACCTGGAAACTTCTGAATATTATAATGAGATCATCCCCTGAGACTGCTCTTAAAATCTCCACCCTTAAAAGCCTTAGGACAGAGGACCTGGGATCCCACAGCGCCTACCTCTTCCCCTTCCCTTCCCTCCCCTGCCCCCTCCTTAGAGTTAGCATTAGCTTCCTCAGTCCCAAACTCCAAGGGCCCTCCAGGGATTGCTTCTTCTACCTCTGTGATTTTACCAAATAAATGTTTTCTTGTAGTTTGGGTCTTGGCTCTGAATTCTTTCCTACCCAGAACCCAAGTACCAAGGTTGCTGAACCCAGGTCCAGTCTGACCCCACCGGACTCACACCCAGCGCTGTTCGGCCGCCTTCAGCATAATATAAACCCAGAAGCAGGATTGCTGGATCATACCATAGTTCTATTTTTAACTTTCTGAGGCACTTGCATACTGTTTTGCATAATGTTTCTACCAATTTACATCCCACCAACAGTGCATAGGGTTTCCTTTTCTCTACATCGTTACTAAGATTTGTTATGCCTTGTCTTTTTGCTGATTGCTACTCTAACATATAGAAATTTTCATTTCTATAAATGGTTATTATTTTTTCATTTCTCACAATTTTTAAAAATTTTTGTTCAAAATATTACAGATGCCCCTTTTTCTCCCCAATGACCCATTCCACCCTGCCCTACCCCCCCTCCCAGTTCCTCTCCCTACTATTGTGTGTCCTTGGGTTGTGCATATATGCCTGTAAGTTCTTTGATTACTCTCTCCCCCTCCCCCCACCCGCCCTCCTCCATCCCTCTGACACTCGTCAGTCTGATCCATGCTTCCATGTATTGAATCATTTCTGTCCATCAGTTTATTAAGTTCTTTGGTGTGAGGTAATCTGTACACTTCCCTGATGATTACTGATGTGGGGCACCTTTTTGTGTACCTGTTGGCAATTTGCATGTCTTCGTGGGGAAAATGTCTATTTAGGTTATTTGCCCATTTTTTAATTGGGTTATTTTTTTTTCTTTTCCCCTTGTTTTGTATGGGTTTTTTATGTATTTTGGAGATTAACCTCTCCCAGCTTTATGGTTTTCAAATATTCTTTCCCATCCTGTAGGTTGCCTTTTAATTTTACTTGATTGTTTCTTTTGCTGCTGTGGGAGACGGCAAAATTCCTCTACCCTCAAGGTTCTTCTGGCTGGTCTACTAATCAGACATGAGACAGAATAGCAAGAGAAAATAACCACATTTAATACACACATATGGATGGGGACCCCGCATACCTGGGAGAGTCTGAACCCACATGCACAAGAGGTTCAGAGATAGAAAGGGGGTGGAGGTATATAAGACATTCTGAGCTAGGGATGAGGTAAGACAACTTGGGGGCCCCTAATTCAAAATCTTCTAGGCAGTTAAGGGGGTGTAGGGGGTAGAAGTTTCTCCTGAGCCTGAAGCCAAAGTTGCCTTTAGCTCAAAACAGCCTGCTTACCACAGAGGTACATCTTGGGGTGACTTGTGCTGGACCCCCATACTGAGCAGCTGTTTAGTTTGATGTAGTCCCGCTTGTTTATTTTGGCTTTTGTTGCTTGTGCTTTGGTGTCATATCCAAAAAAAAAAAAAATCCTTGCCAAGACCAATGTCAAGGAGATTTCCCCGTCTGTTTTCTTCAAGGAATTTCTTTTTAAATTTTTATTTATTGATTTGTTGTTGTTGTTAATCCTCACTGGAGGATTCCCTCCCCCCACCCCCATTGATTTTTAGAGAGTGAATGGGAGGGAGGGAGGAAAAGAGAGAGAGAAGAACATCAATGTAGATGATTGGTTATAAACAGAGAACTGAACCCAAGACCCTTTGGTGCGGGGCTGACACTCTTACCACTGAGCCAAACCGGCCAGGGCTATTTATTGATTTTTAGAGAGAGAGGAAGGGAGAGAGAGACATCGCCACCTATTCTCACACTCACCGGTTGCTCCCTGTATGTGCCCCCCCCCTCCCCCGGGATCGAACCCACAACCTTGGTCTATGGGGACAACCAACTGAGCTACCTGGCCAGGGCTCTTCTAGGAATTTTATGTTTTCAGGTCTTACATTGAAGTCCTTCATTCATTTCAAGTTGTCTGAACTTTTTAAAAAAATCCACCTTGGATTCCCTTAACCATCTCACTCAGCGATTGCCAGTTAAATGATACCAAATACTAGACACAGTCTCTCTTGCAAGCATCAGCGTTTGTTGTAGCAACCTTTCCTGCCTTTACCAAAGGAAGGTGCTTTGTATTCACTGTGCCCTACGTCAGGCTCTCCCCAGTCTTCGCGAAAACAGTCACATTTCCTAGGCAGTGATGCGTTAGTTGTTCGTTCATTCATTCATTCATTCATTCATTCATTCATTCATTCATTCATTCACGACGCAAATACTTCCTGACAACCTGCTGCCTTACAAACCCTGAGCAGACGCTGAGGACGCAGTGGGGGGCAAGCAGTGGGGACGCAGTGGGGAGCCCCGGAGCGCTGGGTCTGCGGGGTGGCCGCCCGCGTCACAGCTCAGAGAACTGCGCGGGGCCCTCCCCGGACGCAAGTCAGCGTGCACTTTTGGGGGAGGCTTGGGTGCTGGGAGAGGGGTTAGGTGAAGTCGATGCGGAAGGCATGAGAGTGCCCGCAGCTCAGGCAAAAGGGAAGTAAACGCGGTGCAAGCACGCGAGCGAGGCTCCCTGCAGCCGCACGCACCACGCGCTCCGCGGCCTCTCCGTCTGCGCCAGGTGCGGGTGGTGAGCCCGCGCACCCTCCAGGCCCGGGGCTGCGGAGGGGCCGCCCGTCAGGGTCCCGCCCGCGGCCTCCGGGGCCCGGGGGTGTCCTTTGCACCCCGCGGGGCCCCGGGCTCGCCGAGCTCGTTCCGCAGGGTGGGGCCGGGCGGGGCCGGTGGGCAGGGCTGGGTGTCCCGCCCCGGGAGAGGCGGGCCTGGCCGGGCGTATTTTAGGTGCGGAGCTGCCGCCCCGTCGCGGACAAAACAACCCAGGAGCCACACCCGGCGCGAGCGAGCGAGTGCAGAAGCGCAGGGTGAGTGGCGCAGGGGACCGGGGGCCGGGGGGCCGGGGGCCGGGGGCGGGGGGCCGGGGCCCGGCCTGCTGGCGGCTCCGGTCGGGCACGGGCGAGGGCGCTCGGGCACCGCTCGGAGCCCGGCCCCCTTTCGAGGGCTCGGGGGGATAGGGGACGCCTGGGGAGGGGCTCGGCTCCCCGCGGCCTGGGCGGGGGGCGGGGGAGCGGGCGCACCGTCCGGGCGCGAGTCCATGTTCTCTGCCCCCTGCCGGAGCGGGCCCGGGGGACTTAGCACCGTCTCACTGAGACTCACCCGCACCCCTCGGGGCGCACGCGGGCGTGGCACTGGGCACCCTCCGCGGCCACTGGGAGGCTGAGCCGCGCGTCCCGCCCTCGCGCACCGGGACCACCCCGGAATCAGCTGGGTCCCCCTCCTGAGGGCGGCGCAGGGGCTCGCTCAGGCTTGGCAATAGGAGCCGGGGCCCCAGCCCAGCTCAGGGTGTACGCCCAGGACTCTCTAGGGCGGCACCTGGGACCCACGGCTCGGCTGCCCCGCGGGTTGATCGCGCTGCGGGCGGCGAAGGGGTTCGTCGGCCAAGCCCGCGGCGTCGGGGAAACAGCTGCCCTCCTGGTGCTGATCCCGCAGAAAATGGTGCTGCCCGGGGCCTGAAGGGGCATGTGCTCGGCGTGGCAGAGCCCGAAAACCCTCAGCTTTTGCAAATCGGCGACTCATCCCTGATCAGATGGTCTGAGGATGTGTGGGGTGTGGCAAAGCGTTGGTCCCAGCGTGCCCAGCCCTGGTTGAAGGGGTGTGTGTGTGTGTGTGTGTGTGTGTGTGTTAAAAACATGTTTGAGGATTTATTCTGAATGATCAGTTATGCAAATAAAAACACTAAAATGCATCCATTGTAGGATTAGGAGCTGAA
Organism: Miniopterus natalensis; assembly: GCF_054644295.1. Lineage (NCBI taxonomy): Eukaryota > Metazoa > Chordata > Mammalia > Chiroptera > Miniopteridae > Miniopterus > Miniopterus natalensis. Next base: position 34,225,728 of record NC_142081.1, on the reverse strand, counting down.
TACCAGGGAATCAGGGACACTTAGGTTGAGGCTGTGACTTGGGTTTCAGGCCAGCCCCTTAAAGTTGGTGATTCCTGTGCCAGATACTGCGGAATATTTGTAAAGTGACTCCTGGGAGTTGGGTTGCTGGACAATGAGGACAGTTGGTCCTCAGTGACCCAGTCTGTTTCTAGTATTCTGGGAAAGAAATGGAAAGGAGGCTCAGTTAATTCGGGGGGGAGGGAGAGAGCAATAAAAATTGACCAACTGGGCACAGAGCAGGAGAAAAAAATTTCACCAGCTTCCAAAATTATGACTCACTCACCTCAAGTTTATAACGTATCTTTCATACTAGGACATTCTGTTTCCATAAAACTTACATTTAAAAAAAAACCTTTATTGTTGAAAATATTATAGATACTTCCCTTTTTTACCCCCACTGACCCCTTCGACCCTGCACCCACCTCCCACAGCAGGTCTTCACCACACTGAAAGTTAAAATTTAATAATAAAAATGTATTTTTCCATAACAGCCTCCTTTTCAGACATTGACTTTGAATGCCTACAGTAGAGTTTCTCATTCCTTTGATGGTTGTGCCTCATTCTTGATCTTTGGGAGACTGGAGCTGCTTCCTAAATTCATAATGCTGGGGGGTTACACTTAGAACCAGCACTTGCTCCATAATCTGGGGAGAAACTTGATGATGGTCCTTGAATGTGTGTGAGACTCGTGGTAACTGATCTAAGAGATAGCCTCTCGTCCCTGTGAAGGTTTGGGACACAGGCTCCTGCTGAGGACGGCCAGGTAACATTTTGTTTGGTGCCCGAACTGGTTCTTCTCATTAAATCCTGAGTGGTAAGCCTGCCAGGATAGTGCTTGCTGTAGGCGCACAGTTTGCTGCTGACTAAATATTATGTGTTCTCTCTTGACTGATGATCAGCTTTTCCATAGGGGAAAAAAAATCAGTAACTGAGATGCACAAAGTAACTTGACCTTCCTTGGTGCTGAGGGAGTGGTGTGATGAGAGAGAAATCCTAGTGAAGGACTGGTTGCCTTTATTCCAACTTGTTCTCACTGACTTTGGCTTTGGGAAGTGGACTTTCCTCCAGTTCTGCTCTGCCTTTAAGAAGGGGAAGGAAGTGGACCGCCTGGCCTGTGGTCCTCCGAGAGGAGTGTGGGCAGTGCTTTGGGTTCTGAGGAAATACGCTCATGACTGACTTCCCTTACAGCTTGTAAAGAAAGGTCAGGGCCCTTCGTGAGCAGAAATTTCAGAAGTGCTCCTGGGAGCCCCAGCAACCAGATTAATTACTAGGTGAGCCTAGAATAACATAGTAGTGTGGATACCACTTTTATTAAAGGGAAAAGCTATAATTAACAGATGATTCAAAGCAAAGTGGACTACTCCCTGTAGGTTTTTCCAAATGTGAAGACCTTGGTAGTATGTCCTGTTTTTTTGTTTTTCTTTAATGGAGTGTTTCTTTTCTGACTCTCCAAATATGTATAGATTTTGTAGAGTGGGAAGATTTTTTTTTTTTTTTTACATTTGTCTCTCTAGATATAAACTACTCATCTAAAAAAATTTTTTTTTAATTAATTAATTAAAATTTCTAGGCAAATAAGAAGGACATTTATCTAAATAGATGTTTTTTGTTGTAGTATTTATTTATTTATTTACTTTTAGTTCTAAGGTTGCCAACCTTGATTTAAAAAGAGCATTGGTTATAACCCTTGTCAAGAAAAAGATCTGATGGTTATGAGTTGAAAAAAATCAAAACAGCACACACTCAATTTTTGGAAAAGTACATGTTGGTTTAAATGTGTGTATAATTAGCCAAGTGACTGTGCAAAATGGCATTCTTGTGTTCAGTATCCTTGCATAATGAATGAGTCAGCCAGCTAAGTTTCTGACAAAAACATGATCTCTTTTTAAATTTGTTTACAATTTCAGCATGTTAGGTAGTTCTGAATGAATTAGCTAGATCATGTCTAAGCGAAGTAATTAACACTTTCAAAGGACTATACCTTACAATTTCAAAGTGTGAGGTTTTATATTAGTGTAAAATGAGCCTGAATTAGGAGTCAGATTGCTCGGACCCTGGTCCTTGGCCTGCTAATGACAGAATGACTTTGGGCCACCATGGTCGCTCTCTGAGCCTCAGTTTCCTCACTTCTAAAGTGGGAATATTAACTTTTCCCTGTCAATCTCATAAGATCATTATCAGAATCATACTAGGTAAGGTATGTGAAAGTGCTTTTTAAACTGCAAAGCACCACACACATGCAGGGTGTAATTACTCTGATGGGCTTGCATCATGTGTTGCAACACAATCCAAACTGTCATCCGAGCCATCATGTGAAACACAGTGGAAGTAAAGAGAAATCTGCTTTGTTTCTCAAGTTGTTTTGGTTGTGTTGGAAAGTAAACTGAATATGATTCAGCAGAGACTTTGAAAAGAATAAATGTTAAGTTTTGGAAATGCTGTCTTGATGTGAATTTCTGGTTGTAGCCAGCCTTTAAACACATCTTAGTTTGATTGGAATTATGATAATAAAACGCCCTGTGAGGCCAATGGCATGGATTTGGCTAGTTTTAATAATTGAAACGACCCTTGTTTTTTATTGACCTGCGTATGTACATATATGTAGAGAACCACATGCTAATTAGCCTAGACCAGTGGTTCTCAGCCAGGCATCTTTTGCCTTTTCCCCATTTCCTCAGTGATCTTTGGCAATGTCTGAAGACATTCTTTGTTGTGGCGGTTGTGCTACTGTGGGTTGAAGCCAAGGATGCTTCTAAATGTCCTACAATACATAGGACAGCTCCCTGGAAACAAAGTATCCAACCAGAAATGGCAGTGGTGCTGAGGTTAGGGATTAGTGATATTTAAAAGAAGTGAAAACACTTAGAACATTTTTGCTGGGTCTTTGGTGTGTTGCCCAAGAGTGGAAGAAGAGTTTATGTGATCAAAGGAACTAAGCTCTCTGCCCACCATGAAGTTCTAGATTGTTTTTTACTAGTATCCAAAATGAGAGAGGCTTTTCTTTTCTTGATTAAAGAAATGTCCTTTCTTCTCCTTTTCTGTAACAACTCCTCTCTCGAGTTCCTCCTGCGGTAGCAGCAGGAAGCACAGGCAGAGAAGCACCCAACTTTTGCTTTAAAAGGTCAACTACTATAGGAAATGCAGTGAGCGGAAGCCCTGGGAGAGTCGTGGTGCTTCCTAGTCAGATTGCCAGCAGTTTCCCACCTTGGAAAATGGACACTGTGATAACCTGTTTCCAAATATGTTTCAGAATGCCCAGATTAAAAATGAGATGTGCAAAATATAAATATCGTGTGTGTAAGTGAAACACACATGAAATCCTAGGAGGAGCTCTGCCTATTTGAGTTTTTACCAGAAAATCTAATATTTTACATTTTTAGGACCTATCAAGTAGTTATCATTTGTTGGATCCCTTGTCATTTCTTAAAATAGTTGAGTAAATATTATGAGTGAGCAACTCAAGGAAAACAGTGATTCTAATTGTCTAAAGTGCAGGTGATTTTGGCCATAGCACCAGCAGTCCTGAGCTGAGCAAACCCACGCAGGCCTCAGTCCTCCGAAGCTGCCGCCTCCCCTCAGTGCAGGTATCAAAGGCCCTGGGAGGAGCCGCAGACAGGGACACACGCACGCACGCGCACACACACGTCAAGGCCATCACTTGAGGCAGCTTTGGGCAAGGCAAACCCTTTTTGCCCCACCCGAAATATTTTCCTCCACATTGCCCAACTTTTTTTTTTTTTTTTTTTTTTAACTTTAATTTGTTATACTGCCAAATATTTCATTTGGAACAAGTGCCTTTTTCAAAACAGCGAGCATTTTGTGCCTGCCTTTCTTCTTCCTCGCTCCACATCCAAGGCTTAGCTCAAACAACACCTCCCCTCCGAGAAGTCATTGTTCTGCTTGTGACTCCCCACAGCACACGGCCTGGCTCCCAGTGTGGTCATCTGTGATCCCTGCTGGCCTGCGCACCCTTTGACCACACAGACCGTGGCCTGTCCACCTTCACACCCAGACAGGAGCCTGCACAGTGTCCGTGCAGAGCAGGCACAAATGTGTGCAAATGAAGGAACAAGTAATCGGCAGTAACTATCTGAGGGGCATGTCTCAGATCTCAGTAAGAACCAACCAACTCCGCTTTCCTTCTAAAACCCAGAAGGGGGCAAGGGTCTGTCCATGAGAATGGGGGGGCCCGTGGCGGGTGATACTAACACACACAGCCCTTTGTAGGAAGTGGTGGGAAAAGTGCACGGGAAGGGGGCGAAGGCAGAGCAAAGGTAAACCACCACTGTGCCGATTTGTTACCTAGGACAGGGGCAGAACATTCGCTCCCTCAGCCTTCCCTCTCCTGCACTGTATGGCCCGTTGCGTCCAGGGTTCAGAACATCCACTAGTGTCACTGGACTTTAAAGCTATGGCTGAGAGAGTTTGGTAATCCAGCTGGAGTGCATCTCCACCCTTTGATGAGACACTTTTGTGGTTCCACGCTATTGATTTAAACGTGTTTTGGAAATAGATTGGCTTATACTGGAAGAATGCCTGTAAATCTACTAGAACTACACAACAAACTATTTGTGATGTTAAATCTAAATGGAAACTTGTGAAATCTATTCAGATAAAATCATAACCTATCTTCTTTTTTTCTTTCTCAGGAAAATGGCAGACAGTTTTTCGGTAAGTGTTTTATGTCTGTTTTCTTACATTCTAATTCCATGTTGGTGGAGAGTTTTGTTTTTAACACCAGACCTTCCCTTCTAACTCACACCATGTGCCTTCCTCTGGCCGCAGCCGTCCAATGAAGGCTTGTTGGTCTTAGTCTTGTTTTTCCAGCAACAGATTTGGGAAGAAAGCCAGGTAGAGAGAGGCCTGGGACTCATTAAGAGTAACCCCTTTACGGAAAGGCCTAGGGCAGAAGCGGGTCGATTCTGTGGGCCAAGAGCTGAGAAATAAGCTGAGCAATGGGGAAGTGTACTACAGTCCGAGCGTCCTGATTTTTGTGATTGTTTTTCTCACGTCAGTCAGAAAATACGTGCTTTCATGTAGAGGATGGCTAGCTCTGATTTTAGCAAATTACGAAAACGCAACCCTCCACGATGTGAGATGATGGGAGACATGTACTGATAAAGCACATATAATCCCAAAGTCTAATTTTAGTCTTTGGAACTCAAAACTATTTAATAGGTGGAAAAATTTTTATTGATATGAATTTCATACCTTCACCATATCCCTCTATTTCTCAGATCTTTTATTACTGCTTTCCTGAAAATTCTGTTTTTGTGAATGTTTTTCATCCAGGAATTGTTTATATCTTTCTTTCCAGCTTAATGATGCCCTTTCTGGGTCTGGGAACCCAAACCCTCAAAGATGGCCTGGTCCGTGGGGAAACCAGCCTGCTGGGGCAGGAGGCTACCCAGGGGCCGCCTATCCTGGGGCTTACCCTGGAGAGGCACCTCTTGCCGTCTGCCCTGCAGCTCCTGAAAACTACCCCGGACCGGCTGCTCCTGGCGTCTACCCTGGGCTTCCTGGAAACGCTTACCCTGGACAGGCACCTCCTGGTGCTTACCCCGGACAGGCGCCTCCTGGTGCTTACCCCGGACAGGCACCTCCTGGTGCTTACCCCGGACAGGCACCTCCTGGTGCTTACCCCGGACAGTCGCCTCCTGGTGTCTACCCTAGTCCCACAGCACCTGCTTATCCCGGACCAACTGCACCAGGAACCCACCCTGGACATCCAAGTGGGCCCGGGGCCTACCCTGGTGCCGGCCCCACTGGTGTCCCTGCTGGACCACTGGTAAGATAGTTCGTCATTTCATGTACTTGACTGTGACCAGGACAAAGCTGATGAACACAGCCACTGTCTGGGCTGTGGTGCCATCACTTTGCAGTGCTCCGGCTAGGAGCTGGCTCTGAGCTCTCACTGGCAGAGGGCTTCGGGGAGACCTGAAGCTTTATGCTCACTGCTCAGAGGCACTTTCCAGGGACCAGCTGCAGTGTACGTTGGTCCAATAGAAAAAGTCGTTCTTTGTACTGAGTTTAGTGTGTGCAGTGTGGGTGTAAAAAGAAGCTAATGCATCTTTTGAAGGCATCCGGAAGGCAGCTTTAATGTAAATCAAGTCAAGAGCATAGTGATGGGGAAAGTTTTTGTTGTTAATAAACACTGAGTAAATAACATGTGCCCGCAGTGTGCTTCTACATGATGACCTCATTTGACCCCATCACCACCCCAAAAGATATTCCCGTTAGCCCCGTTTTACACATGAGGAAATGGGGCAGTAGTTATATAGCTCGCCCAGGATCATAGATAGAACATGTGGGGGAACCGTGGTAATCTTGTTTTGAAAAACTTTCTAAAGATAATTTTGTGATCTAAGGATTGAATTTTCATTTATATTAAGACACATTTTAGTAAAGAAATTCTAAGCATAAAACCTTAACCCTGTAGGACTCCAGACACATCTCAGACACAGATCCCTGCCTTTTAGACTTACAGTCTAGCTGGGGAATAAGAGATACGAGGAAAGAGTTCAGTGACAGCCTGGGATCAGACCCCTCAGGACTATGTAGAAGATGGCACAGGTGGCATCTGATCTACTTTTAGGTCAGCTTAGAGGAAAGCGCAGAGAAAGTGCTGGGGGTGTGGTTATCATTGGACAGGGCCTGGACCACGGACGGTTAGTCCACTGCAGATAGAGGGGGACATGAGACTATGGAAAGGAAGAGGCAGATGGGAGATTGCAAAGGAAGAACCCCAGGGTCTGCTGGTTAAGGCTTAGGAGTCAGACATGACTGGCTTTTCAAGACAGGACAACTAGAGCACCAGCCAAGCGTCTGCTCTAACTGGGAACTCAGGAAGGAGACTGATGGGGGAGGGGGTGGGAGAGACAATTCCAGTTCATACCTGTTGGATTTATAGCACCAGTCACAAATCCAGAGGGAGGAAGTACAGGACTAGTGCAGATCAGGGCTAGAGATAAAAGACTTGGATGATAGTTGAACTCAGGGGGGAAATTATAAAGGGAAAAAAGAAGAGGCCAGAGATGGAGCTTTGGGAATATTTACAGTACCTTGAACATAAATATTTGCAGAATGAATTAGGAAATGTATTAACTGGAAGGTGTTTGTTCCACAAATATTGAGTATCTGCCACACACTAAGTACTCTGTTGGTGTTCTGAGTAGAACATATGAGAGTCCAGAAGGCCAAGAACATGATGTGATGAAGTATATTATGTGACAAGGGCCTTAAAGGTGGCACAGAAATGTTAATGTTGATTGCAAGGTCTAGCTTAAGCCCTTTCAAAATATAATCTAAGTGAATGAGTTATAGATTGAGATGGCCCTAGTAATAAGAGCTGCAGTGCTCCAAAAAGGACTGTGTTCTGCCTTTGGCACCAATTAACTGATGGCTTTATTCTCGATCATTAGTTGTGCATATAGGGAACCTTCTCTCTTCAGGCCCTGGGCAAGGTTGGCCTTAGAGTCTGGACAGATGGCTTAAATTAGGGTTATGTGTTAGTCACACGTATTAATAGTGATTGAACATTAGCAACATCTTTTTCTCTTTCCCCAAGAAAACATGACTCTTTATTGATACACATATATTTTTCATCCCCAGACTGTGCCTTATAACCTGGCTTTCCCCGGAGGAATCATGCCTCGCATGCTGGTAACCATTATGGGCACAGTAAAGCCCAATGCAAACAGGTAAAGAGCAAAATTGAAAAGTCTAACATATTTGTTGATTGTTTTTTGAATAAAGGCTGATATGTATTGAAATTTAATAGAATTTTTAAAACTACACATTTCGAGTCTTGGCTCTTCCATAGTATAGGATTATCCCGTAAGTCAATATGTGTTCCCACCAAGGGGACAAGGTTTCCCTCGCCAAAGCTTGTTTTTCTCCCAGAACCTGAGTAAAACAGAGTTCTACATTGTGAGGACAGAGAAAGAGCAAAAGAACCCATTCTGTTGGTTCTTCCTGGCAGTAAAGCCTTAGCATTAAAGGCAAGTAGAGCCTTTGTAATGTCATGCTTGGCCATCCCTCCACCTCTGAACCACATAGTGTCTAAAAAGCGAAGCATGCGCTTGAGGCCTAGATGCCCATCAAAGATGAGGGTCCAAAACCAAGAGATCCCTCTGGACATGGTGAGTTGACCTGAGTTTGGTGGTTATCCCATTGTGTCCTCATACTCATGCAAGTCTCCCTGCAGGAGCGCAGGTCGCAGTGCAGCCTCAGCTCTCGAGCTTGGCTGCCATGCCGGTTTTCACAGTGGGTCACAGACTCCCACGGTGTTGGCCTGGCCTACAGATGACAGGTGGCAGGGTGGGGAGCCCCAGTCTTCTGAGTAGTTGCTAGTTACTTAAAAGGTTTGAAAAGATTGTTCATTTTAAAGACTTCATCAAAATGAGTCAACCTTTGCCTTTGGGACTGGTTTGATTGAGGTGAGCTAGGATAGGGGAAGGCATTGAGCTACTTTAGGAAAAACCCGTGCTGATTTATGGCTGCCCTGGGACGCCTGGCTCTGGTTGTCATCACCGGTTATGATTACATATAATACAAACAGGCTAAGGATATCCTGAAGCCCTCCAGTGTGCCTGTCCCTGAGGTTAGCGGTACCACTAAAGCTCCTGCCGCCATTAAGTAATGTGTCTCTGGGTCTTATGGGCAGTATACAAAAGATACAAATTCAGGCTATATACACAGGTTTATTCGAGGATCCACAAGCAGCCTCTAAGAGTGTCTGTCACCTTGCTTCTGGCGAATCAACAGCAGCCACCTCCTCTGTTACCAGATGGACTGGCTTCTGATCTGATCATTTTACATTCAAATAACCCATTTACTCCCACCTCTAGCCAGCCTCCTCTGGTTCTACTCCATAGTAACCACACTAAGCCAACTCTTCTTTCCATACGGCCTAGACAGCTTCTCTAAACACAGTACTTCCCTGCACAAGAAAGCTTGTCTCACAGCAAATATCCTCTGCCTGTGTTCTTATGTCTTTCCTCCCAACATAACATAGGACTCAGGACACCTTATTCTGTGCATACAGCACTCACAGTGTGTTAATTTCTGCTCCCCTCCTCCAACCCCTATCACACAGAACCACACTGGCATCTTTGCCTCTATTTAGGGTTCTTGTACAGGAAATGTTAGCCCCAATTACAGTAGAGATGTAGACTGAGACTGTGGCAGATCAAAACTAATTTTGGTTGAAATGGTCAAGGTGATAGCAAACTGAAAAAACTGTTACTTGGTCCTGCACATTCTACGTAAGGAATTAGAAGAAAAAAGAATGCTTAAGGTGGTGGCGATGACATCTTTTTCCCTGCAGAGGCAATACAGCCATTGGATACTTAGTCAAATACAATTTCTATGGCCACTTAACTCTTTTGGTCCTTTCCCTGTGAATACATTTGTGGTTGGATCTGTGCTTGTTAGTTGGTCAGGAGTGCAAATTCTGCTTGAAAACAAGAGCAGCAGCGGATTCTGACATTAGTGCTCTGTGGAGCACACTTTGAGAAACTGGGGGATGGTTAACAGCCAGAGGACTGTGTTTGCATTAACATCCAAGGAGAAGGACCGGGGTCAGAAAGTTAAGCCGGCACTTGCATCAATTCCACTCCACATCATGGAAAGTCCAATACACTTATTGTCATGATTTTACAATTTAGCAGCAGGATACTGAACATTAACTATATAATCTCACTCTTGCTGTTTTAGGACTAGGTTCTTGGTTAACTAGGAGGAAGCCAGGAATTTGTTCTCTTACTTATGTGACTGGCTTGCCATCAGAAGGTGTTAAAAGCAACCTGGCAGGGCAGGAAGGAGGCAAGTGTTGTCATCTGCAGTGGAAAGCATAGCATGCCCTCAAAGTGGCTTCAGACCTCTATAAGGAAACCTCGAAGGGTTTTCATGAGCAGAGGGGTAAAGAGGGAATTCCAGCTGAAGAGAATGATGTGTCCAAAGACAGTGAGGCCAAACAATTCAACACATACTGTCTTGTTGACTTTTAGTATTTTACTAATAGTATCCAGCTTGAACCCATTCTCTGGTTTGTTTTCTGCTTAGAAAATTTTCCTGTATTTTATTTAAAAAAAAAAAAAATACCTTTATTGATTTCAGAGAGAGGAATGGAGAGAAGAGAGAGAGAGAAACATCAATGAGCCTGGCTGGCATGGCTCAGCGGTTGAGCATCGACCTAGGATCCAGGAGATCGATGTTCGATTCCCGGTCAGGGCACATGCCGGGTTGCAGCCTCAACCCCCAGTGGGGGTGTGCAGGAGTCAGCTGATCAATGACTCATCATTGATGTTTCTATCTCTCTCTCTCTCCCTCTCCCTTCCTCTCTCTGAAATCAATAAAGACATATTTAAAAGAAAAAAAAAGAAACATCAATGATGAGAGTCATTGATCAGCTGCCTCCTACACGCCCCCAACTGGGGATCGAGTCCGCAACCTGGGCATGTGTACTGACTGGGAATCGAACAGCGATCTCCTGGATCCTAGGTCAGCGCTCAACCGCTGAGCCACGCCCAGCCAGGCTTTTCCAGTATTTTATAAAACGACTTGCTTTTTAGAAAATCATGTGTCCTTCGCTTGATACAAATATGCAACTTGAATCATTTTACTAACTCTGGTCCTTGGTTTAAACAGCATTGTTTTAGATTTCAAGACAGGGAATGAAATCGCCTTCCACTTTAACCCACGCTTCAATGAGGACAACAAGAGAGTCATTGTATGCAATTCAAAGCTGAGTAACACCTGGGGAAAGGAAGAAAGACAGACGATTTTCCCATTTGAAAGTGGTAAACCATTCAAAGTAAGTTATTACTATTGTTGTGTATTGACATTGCATATTGCTCACTCTAAAACCCTGATGCACTTGAAATGAATTTTGGTCAGCTGCCCTGGGACACCTAACCAGCTCCTCCCCACCCCAGGGGTGCAGGATCAGCAGGCCGGGAGTGGGACACTCCCCAACTCCATCCGTTACCACCCCTGAGTTTAACCTTTTCTGGAAATGAGAAAAACATCATCTTTAATAAAAAAGGCAGAATTTCTCAGGGGAACTGGGACTTAGTTACTTAAAAAACATCGTGGCATGGCAATCAAAACTAAATTTTTTAAATTAAAAAATGTCATTTAAAAAGAAATTACAGTTGACATTTAATATTATATTAGCTTCAGGTGTACAAGTTAAAATTTTTTAATTCTAAAATTAATATATGCTTTTGAAAATAAAAATGTATAGATTTTTTAAATTAACTGAAAAGTCCTCCATCCTTTACGTCCCGAGGGTTGCAACTCACTTAATGTCTTCCTAGTATTTTCTGTGACATACAGCACACTTTTTCTTTTTAAGTACCGCTTCACCAAATATTTAGTAGGTTCACAGTGTTCAGTTAGGATTGACTGTGGGTAATAAAGCAGCTAGACTATGAGCTCCTCAAGGGCAGAGACAAATAGGGACCATATCCTACAACTGATGGACATCTCTCGGTATCAGAACATTGTTATGCGATTGTATTTCATTGTTTAGATATGTGATAATCCAACCAGTACTCTGTTGATTAGAATTTGGAAATATTACAAATAAAACTGGGGAAGGTTTTATTTATTTTACTAAAATACTTTACTAACTTTTCTTATTCTTCTTTGCTTTCTAGAAGAATAATTTTATTTAAAGAATATACACTTAAAATTTAGATATTGCCAAAGTGCTACTTCTGAGAGGATGTGAGGATTAAAGACATCCACTAACTACTGGGAGGCTGTGTCTTCCCTCCTCTTGCGAAAACTGGTTATCACCCATCTTCATAGCATTTGCTTCTCTATTAGGGGATTTCTACTTTAGTGTTTATTTTTATTTTTACTTTTAGGTGGTTTAGGCCATATGAAAACTTTTTATGTAGACACATTATTTATGTAGACATTATTTTTTCCTTTGTGGCTTCAACTATATACCCCCTAAAAATTCTGTCGTTTTGTTTTCATTTTATGTAAATTTTTGAATGGTCTGGAGTTTATTTTTTTGTAAAGTTACTTTTTCAGGACTTTAATCAGTTCCACGAATGATCATAAAGATGAAATGTGGATACCCTGAGCTCAGGACTGACTGGTTTTGAAATTAATGGGCGTTTCTAACAGTTTTGTGTATGTACCATTTCAGATCCAAGTACTGGTGGAAGCTGACCACTTCAAGGTTGCGGTCAACGATGCTCACTTGTTGCAGTACAATCATCGGGTGAAAAATCTCAGGGAAATCAGTGCATTGGGAATTTCTGGTGACGTCAGTCTCACCAGTGCTTCACACGTTATGATATAATCTTAAAGGGGCAGATATTCTTTTAAAAAATGAAACTGAATAAATCTTACCCATTTAAGTTTCATGTTCACTGTAAGGGAAAAATTTTACCTTTATTCAACAACATCCTTCTTGTAAATCATCCATTTAATAAATATTCTAAGAGTTACCTGTTTATATGTCATTTAATTGGGGCAGTTTATTCTTGATAATGAACAGTGGACTCAATGGTAAAGGAAACATGTAGCAATATTAATATTAGATCAGAGTCTCCCAAAGTTTTCTATACTTCTTCAAATATTTTTAAGGAAATAGGAGTAAGTACTACCCAAACATTAACCTTGCTCTTCCTGAGTTTCATAAAAACAAGGAAATCATTCTCCTGTTTTCTTAACTAAGAAAATAAAATGTATTCAGGAAATGAGTAGAGTTGACCCACAGATGACCTATGACCTTTAGGCAATTACCGTTAGCATTCTGGTATATTCCTTTCAACTCCTTTTATATCCTAGTTTCTCTCTCTAAACTCTACTTCATTGCTTTCAAATCAGTTTGGATACCAATTCGAGACTATCTCCCCATAGGTTTTCATAACACCTCCAGATTTGGGGGGGGGGGGGCAGGGAGTAGGTTCTCTATTAGATATATAAGCAGTTTCAAAAATTTAATAGTTCCCATCAACATTCTTAACCATGCCTTTCTGCCCTTCCTATTATCAGCAAACCCAGAACAAAATTTCAAAACTAGGATGTAGTCACACCACTTCATTTTATAAAAGACCAAGATATTTTTTCTATTACACCATCTTCTCATATTGTCACAGGTTGGGTTCTCCAGGAAGCAGAGACTAGAATACAAGAGGTTTATGAGGGAACATTCTTGCAATCAAGAGCTGTGGGGACAAGAAGGTACACAACGGGGCAGAGGGAGACCCTTTAGAGCACTCAGGACGGGGACAGGCCTTTATATCCTCAATATTAGGGAAACTGTGTGAATTTGGGCCAAGTGGCTCTCTTCACCCGAGGCAGTTCTCATATGGGATGATGGCTGAGGGCCGTCCGCACTTGCAGCAACTGAATGCCTTTCAGTCCTTTGTAGGGATTTGAGCAGCATGTCCCAGCATATTTCAAAAACTGTAAATTCCCTACCCTAACATTCTGGTCTTGATTGTTCTACTCTTAGGATTAAATGGAAGAACCTAAGCTTTGGAGAAGAGGAAACTTGGTTTATACAAAATTACTTAAACCCTCTGAGCCTTGGTTCCTTTGTCTGTAAAATGGGTGGTATGACACATCTTTTTGCAGGGTGACTGTGATCATCGACTAAACATTGTTTGCAAAAGGGCTATTATATAGTAGGTCCTCAATAAATAAAAATTCCCTTTCAATTTTGGAAAGGGTCTTGTTCTACCCAAGCAGTTTTTTTTCATTTTGTCTTTAAAGATTTTTCTAATACCACATAATTCTGGAGTCCAATAGCCCAAGAACACTCTCTCTAGTTGTCGGGGACACTGATGGCTGCTGACACAAAAATCCATTCCCTGTGTCCTAAATAATTGTGGTTCTATTCAGGTATGATACCAGACTCAGCAGGGAAGTATTAGTTTAAGCCAATCCCCTGCTGACTTACTGATCTGCAGATGGACATGTGGCATTAGCTGGCCTAACCAGACCACAAGGAAGGACACAGCTCTGATTACCACTAGCAGCCATATTATGACCCCAAAGGACCCAGCCTCAGAGTGCCAAGGACGACAGAATGAACTATGAACAGAATATCAGACCTCGATGCCATCATCACGCTGTTGATTGTAAAGCACCTAGAAGCACGCTGACCACTTGTGAAATAAATTTCCTTATTGCTAAGTCTGTTTGAGTTCATTTTACTATTACATAACCGCCAAAAGCATTCTAAATGATTCAACAGTACATCTTATTAAACCCACTCCCATAGATTCTAAGTGTTGGGTTACTTTGTACCAACCTCTTTTACATGTTCAAGGCCCTGGGCCCTTAGAAAATCTCACTTTTATATATGCTTCTTTGTTCTTCAGGTCTTGCTGCTTGAATTGTTCATTAACAGGCTGTTAGTGAATAAAAGGCACAGTATTTTTATCTTTTGGTAAGACTTTAGGCATTTAGAGAACATTCTTCTAAGTCAGCACCTCATATAGCCTTCCAACTGCTCGCAAGGATTCAATACTGTCTTTCCCACACACCTAACACCCTCTTCCTCTGCCAACAGAAGAACATAAGTTTTCCTTTCTTGTTTGAAAACCCCTAATCTTAAGGAGGTTATCCATAAAGCTCCTGCTTATTGGTCAAGTCATTTGAAGGCAGAAATAACTGGACCCGCGTCTGGTTACAAGCTTTAGCTACTCTGACTCTTCTTGGTGCTCTGTTACTCTGATGGCTCTGCCTTCCACAGACCTACATGTAAGAGTTTTATAAAAACACTTCAAACACATTAAGTGATTGACATATTCTCTTCAAAGGAAGAAGGCATTTCCTTCAAAGCCTATTAGTCGTGTCAAGGGGAAAATGAAAAAGGCAAGAATTTAATGGGCACCTAGTTAACCATTTGAAATTGCAACATGTAAACTGACATCAGAATCCAGAAAGCTCATCTAAAGAAACTCAGTACACCTCAGAAAATGCAATACGCAAAGCCGTTTGACATCAACAAATTTAATAGTTCAAACTAAAAATGAAGTATGAAAGGATACAAGTATTTCTGTCAAAGTTCATAAGCTCTGAGTAAGGTCGTTAGCTTTAAGCTTATACATTTTAAAGAAGAGACGCAAGGCACTGTACATTTTTTATTCGGCATGGCTGTTGTACAAAATATCCCCACTTTCCCTGAGAGACAGTATATCTAAAACACACTTGGATGAACACTGACTATTAAAGTATTACATGAGACCATATAAATGGGTTGAAAAGAAATGAACAAAAATATAGAGTCTTCAACCTTTCGATATTCTAAGAACATACCAGAGCATTGATAATATGAAGGAAAATGTTCAGAATTCTTCTGGCTGTTCTCCACTGAGGGGCCTTAGAGGTGAAAAGGTAATCAGGTTACCACCAAAGGAAATGTGTTTGGCATGTTCATGATGTCTCCTCTCCACAGGAGTGAATGGATTACTGCAGTTTAGGTCTGTCTAGAGAATAAATTCAGAAAAATCACTTAAGGAACCATTAAGAGTTTCACCAATTGACTTCAACATTTCAAGTTAATAGTCAATAACATAACATTTTTCCACATAACATTAATATTGTTAATAACATAATGACTGTGCAACTTTCCAGCAGATCTAATTTAAAATAGTTTTTAATTGAAAAGATATATTAAAAATACACGCCTACTGCCTGGCCTGCATGGTTCAGCAGTTGAGCATCGACCTAGGATCTAAGAGATTGCGATTTGATTCCCGGTCAGGGCACATGCCCAGGTTGCGGGCTCCATCCCCAGTTGGGGGCGTGCAGGAGGCAGCCCATCAATGACGATTCTCTCATCATTGATGTTTCTATCTCTCTCCCTCCCTTTTCCTCCTTCTCTCTGAAATCAATAAAGATATATTTAAAAAACACACAAAACATGCCTACAAAGGTGATTAGTAATATGCAAATACACTTCAGCAGCATATGCACAAAGAATACAATTGAGGCCATATCTTAAGTCACACATGCAGATATCACAAACCTACTCTAATCATATAACAGCATTTAGTAGGCCTTTTACTAGAATGTGATCCTACTAGGATCCTTTCTCTTTGCGCCCCCCCCCAAACCCTACTTTGGATTCAAATGATGCTATAGAGTAATATTTTGGTCTAAAGTAGACAGATGAATCTATAAAAAAATTTAAAAATTTCTAATATTTATGGAAGTAGAAAAGAATTGACAAGGAAACTAAATTATAAGGTACTAAGATTTATCCACAAAATAATGCATAAGATAATTATGAAGCAATTTTAATATTATTAATATATCAAAAACAGAATATGATTAATTTCCAGATTGATTTATAATATAAGGACCAATCATTCAGAGTTCAGATCTGGGAACAGGATTAAATCAGATGCATATAACTAGGCCCTTTGCTAAAGTCTCTGACCCTCTAGGTCTCAGCCTATGATTAAAGAAGGGTAAGAAGACCAAGAAAGAACAGAGTGTGGGTCACAGTAACAAACTTCATTCTGCTCTGGAGATACAGGGAGGCCCAGAAGCTTGAACACAAAGAAAGCATCTTTGAAAGATAATGAAAGCCAAGATATAGAGGTCCTTAAGGAATTAATGGCTTAAGGAAGCCAGGCATTTGCCAGGCTTCATGAGATTAAAAACAGTTGTCTTACCCTACACTTGCCTTAATTAATATTTTATGTTCTGAGATCAAAGATTAGCAAATCAAGGCCACCTCATGACCCATTATGAGATTATTTCTTGAAGTAGGCATATATTGTTATGAATGTCCCTCTTAGAATGCTTTTGCTGCATCCTGTAGACTTTGATATATCATATTTCTGTTTTCATGCATCTCTAGGTATTCTTGATTTCTTCGATGGCCCATTGGCTCTTCAGAAGCATATTGTTTAGTCTTCACGTTTTTGTGTTTTTTTCAGTTTCCTTCTTGTAATTGATTTCTATTTTCATACCGTTGTGGTTAGAAAAAATGCTTGATGATTTCAATCTTCTTGAATTTATTAAGATTTGTGGGCTGAGGTGGTCTATTCTGGAGAATGTTCCATGTGCACTTGAGAAGAATGTGTATTCTGCCATTTTGAGGGTGGAATATTCTGTATATATCTATTAAGTTCATCTAGTCTAATGTA
Source organism: Miniopterus natalensis (assembly GCF_054644295.1). Lineage (NCBI taxonomy): Eukaryota > Metazoa > Chordata > Mammalia > Chiroptera > Miniopteridae > Miniopterus > Miniopterus natalensis. The sequence continues at coordinate 34,208,572 of NC_142081.1, read as the reverse complement.
TCATTTAAGTTGAATGCTTTTCTTTTTACTTTCCTCCTTTACTAGCATTTATTTTAACCTGAATTTATTCCCAGGCCATAAATTTTGTGTGGGTTTTTTTTTTAATTAAATCCATTTAGACACTCTATGTCTTTTGATTAGCAAATTTAGTCCATTTACATTTAAAGTTGTTATTGATAGGTATGTACTTATTGCCATTTTGTTAATTGTTTTCTGGCTGTTTTTGTAGTACTTCTGTTTTTGTTGTTGTTGCTGTTCATCCTTACCCAAGGATATTTTTCCCTTTTATTCTCAGAAAGAGTGAAAGCAAAGGGGGAGAGGGAGAGGAGTTGAGAGAGGTTGAGAGAGAAACATCAATGTGAGAAACATCAATTGGTTGCCTCCCGCATGCGCCCCAACTGGGGCCAGGAATGGAACCTGCAACCCAGGTACATGCCTTTGACCAGGAATCAAACCCATGACCCTTTAGTGTGTGGGCTCGACGCTTAACCACTGAGCCACACAGGCCAGGACCTCTCTGTTCCTTTTTTTTTTAATGTATCTTTATTGATTTCAGAGAGAGCAAGGGAGAGGGAGAGAGAGAGTTGAAATATCAATGATGAGAGAGTCACCATTGATTGGCTGCCTCCTGTATGGCCCTGACTGGGTTTGTGCCCACAACCCAGGCATATGGTCTGACCAGGAATCGAACCACAACCTCCTGGATCCTACGTTGATGCTCAACTGCTGAGCCATACCGGACCAGGCTCTCTGTTCCATTTTTTTTCCTTCTTCCTTGTGGTTTGATGGCTTTCTTTAGCGCTGTGTTTAGATTTACTTCTTTCTTTTGTGTGCTTACTATAAGTTTTGTCTTTGTGGTTACCATGAGGTTCACATATAACATCCTTTGTATATAATAGTCTCTTTTAAGTTGATAGCAACTTAAATTTGAACACATTCTAAAACTTTACACTGTTGCTCACCACCCCCCCAACGGTTTTTTTTAATAACATGTTTGACATCTTTTTATTTTCTGCTTCCCTTAACTAATTACAGTAATTTTTAGTTAACTTTACTATTTTTGTCTTTTAATCTCACAACTGCTTTACTATATATTTACATTTGTATATAGTGTACATATCCTTTACTATATATTTACCTTTACTATATATTTACTACCTTTACTACATATTTACATTTGCCAGTGAGATTTTTACTGTTCTTTTTAAATTTTTTATTGTTGACACTATTGCAGATGCCCCTATTTACCCCCCCTTTGCCCACCTGCACCCAAACCCCCCCCCCTTGGCCCTCTCCACACTGTTGTCTGTGTCCTTGGGCTATGCATATATGTTCTTAGCTAATCCCTTCACCTTCCTTTATCCAGTCCCCTTACCCTTACTCCAACCCCCCTCTGACATCTCTCAGTCTGTTCCATATATCCATGCCTCTGGTTCTATTTTGTTCATCAGTTTCTTTTGTTTATTAGATTCCACATATTAGTGAGATCATATGGTATTTGTCTTTCCCTGACTGGCTTATTTCACTTAACATAATAATCTCCAGGTTCATCCATGCTGTCACAAAGGGTAAGAGTTCCTTCTTTTCAGCCGTGTAGTATTCCATTGATTGTGTAAATGTACCACTGCCATTTTATCCACTCATCTTCAATGGGCACTTGGGCTGTTTCTAGATCTTGGCTATTGTAAATAATGCTGCTATGGACATAGGGGTGCATATGTTCTTTCTGATTGGTCTTTCAGGATTCTTAGTATATATATCCAGAAGTGGGATCGCTGGGACAAAAGGCAGTTCAATTTTTAATTTTTTGAGGAGACTCCACATTCTTTTTCACAGTGGGGGCACGAGTCTGCATTCCCACCAACTGCACTAGGGTTCCCTTTTCTCCACATTCTTGCATCATATGTATTCTTATTATTAATTAGTGCCTTTTCAGTTTAGAAAAGTCCTTTAAAAAAAAAAGTTTTTATTGATTTCAGAGAGAGGAAGGAAGAGGGAGAGAAAGAAACATCCATGAGAGAAAAATATCGATCAGTGGCCTCCCGCACTCCCCCTATTGGAGATTGAGCCCACAACACGAGCATGTGCCCCGACTGAGAATTGAACTGGTGACCTCCTGGTGCATGGGATGATGCTCAACTAACTTAGCCATATCAGCCAGGCTAGAAAAGTCCTTTTAACACTTCCTGTTAGGTGGGGTTAGTGGGTATGAACTCCTTTAGTTTTTGCTTATCTGGAAAACCCTTAATCTCAGCTTCAATTCTGAAAGATAACCCTGCTAGGTAGCGAACTCTTGGCTGGAAATTTTTTCCTTTCAGCACTTTGAATACATCATGCCACTCACCTCTGGTTTGTAAAGTTTCTGCTGAATTGCCTTGTACATAACAAGTTGTTTTTCTCTGGCTGCATTTAAGATTCTCTTTATTCTTAATTTTTGCCATTCCAATTATAATGTGTCTTCATATGGCTCTCTTTGGATTCATCTGATTTTGAACTCTCTGGGCTTCTTAAACCTGGATCTCTTTCCTTTCCCAGATTAGGGAACTCTGCAGCTATTATTTCTTCAAATAATTTTTCTCCCCCCCCCCTCCTTTTGTGACCCTTACAATGCAAATGTCATTCTGCTTGATGATGTCCCAGAGGTTGCTTAAGGTGTCTTTACTTTAAAAATTCTTTTTCATTTTATTGCTCTGTCTGGGTGTGTTTCATTGCTTTGTCTTCTAGCTTGTTGATTTGTGCTTCATTTTTATCCAGTCTGCTGTTGAATCCCTCTAGTATATTTTTCATTTCAGTTGTAACTTCTTTTTGGCACTTTCCATCTCCTTGTGGAAGTACTCACTGAATTCATCAATTCTTCTCCCAAGTTTCGTGAGCATCTTTATGACAATTACTTTGAACTCTTTATTAGGTAGATTGCAAAGCTCTGTTTCATTAAGGTCCCTGACCCATTTGGCAGTGGGCCCTGGAAAATTTCAAGGTAAGGCTATAAACCAAAGTTGTGAACCCTGGCTACACATTAAAATCACCTGATGAAGGTCCTACTACAGATCACTGAAATAAAAATATCTGGTGTAGGGCTGAAAACCAATGCTGTAAACATGTTGTAGGTAACATAGCACTTTTTCATCAGTGCCACAGTGAATATAAATCAGACAGCTCTGCTTACAGAGAAATTCACAGTTAAGAAGGGAAATAGATTTCTGAAATTATAATGTTAAGAATATAATATATTCACATTATTCTCTCAGGAAGAGATTAAATGTGTGCACTGTATACACTGTGTTTCTATGTGCACCTGTGCCTATACATTAATTAACATAGAGAGATGAGAGCTTTTACAGGAAGGCTTCACAGAAAGGGTAATGTCTGAACTAGACTTAGAGGCAAGAGAGTACCAAAAGTAAAGCCAAAGGAGCTTCAGAATAAAATAGCTTCCAAATAAATATAGTAACCTAAAAGGAACAGAATGAAAATAACCAATGATGACTGAAGGTAAGACAGACATTATCTCCCCAACTGCATGCTTCAGATTGGCTGAAACCTTACATTATATTTTTCTTGCATCACTTAGAAATACCTAACGTAATCCAAACCACATGTTAGATATTCACGTATTCAACCAATTTGTCATAACAAATTTGACATATAAATCACATAGGGAAATAGATCTTCAGAATTTAATACTAAAAATTACTATATTTTAAAGTATGTAAACATGAAACTTTGTTCTCATTTTGATAAAAATGAACGAATAGATTTCACAGTAAAGAAAACAATCACAAGATGTAAATTTTAAACTTTGTACACAAATTAAAATGTAATATTCATTTTATAAAACAACTCTAGTATATAAAGAAACTTTTCAAATTAAGTTGAAAAACTTACTGAATCAAGAAGATGGCATTCAGTTTTAAGACTTTTATTATTATCAAATAATCCTGAAAAACAAAAAAGAATTATTAACTTTTTAAAGAATATTCTTGCAGTCAAGGGTTGGCAGAAATAAAGCATTGAGAAATATGAAAAGTACTATATTATCAAATGCTAAGAGAAAAATAAAAGTCATAAGATTTTTAAAAATGTGTTTGAATTTCTTAATAAAATTCTTATCTTTAATTTTAGTATATAAAGAGTCTTCTATAAACAAATCTCAAACTTGTAATAATAAAGGTACCCAAAAGATGCTAGATGAAGAGCATAGCTAGAGTGCATTAAATGTCTGGCCAAAGTAATGTTCATTTGCCTTAGGCCCCAGCCAGAACAGCACCACAGAGTAGCCCGTGTAAATAGTAGGTGAAACTGTCAGACATTATAACAAAAGTACAAGAGCCATTTCCTACTGCAGAACAATCACAAGAAATAGGCAGGAATAAGAATTAGGGAAGAAAAATAGGGCATTTTGAAGAAAGGTTTGAGGATATATGTGCATTGAAAGGAGAAATAAAAAAACTTCAGGGAATTTTTCTAATTGTGAGTTTTCACAAACAATGAAGGATCCCAAAAAATTAGGTCTAATTTATATTATATCCAATATAGACTAGTATCTTCTGCTGATTTTTAATAGGTTTACCTCAAAAGGTCTGGGGTGGAGAATGGGGTACTGCCACACAAACTAATTCTCATAAAATATTTACTGTGAATATTCAATGTTTCAACCTTCATTCTTAGACACTGGAACTCAGAGATACTTACAATAATCTGTACATTTGTGCAATTTCATTTATTTAACAAAGCCTCATTAAATATATTAAAAAGACCTCACCTGACTGGAAAATTTTAGTCTCCTCTTGCTGTGAGATGTTATTGTGTGATGGTATATTTTTTTCAGGACTAGTCATCAAAACATCCTGTGTTGTCATTGAAGAATTTAGTTCCATTCCTTCCACAACTAAAATTTCTCCCTTTTTGTTGGTATTGATATCACATGCTAGTTCACCAGCAGGTGGAGGAAAACTCATTCTTTCACTGGGTAAACAATCCATCTCAAAGTTTATGTCAGTTACATCCTGGAAGTAAAATTATTTTAATTACCAAACATTGGAACAATTAGAAAAGGTCCTGTTTCTATTAAAAATGATAAAAACAGGAGGATGATATTCTGAACACAGGCTAACGAACACTGCATTCTTAAACAATTAGTTCAGATAATATTTTAACAGTAGTATGACTGAAGGAAAGTTCCTCAGCAAGTATCTGTACTCACTTCAGAGATTAGCAAACATTTTCTGTGAAGTGCCAGATAGTACTTTCTTTTCAGGCTTTTTGAATCATAGAGTCTCTGCCACATCTACTCAATTCTATTCTATTGCAAAAGCAACTAGATATAATACATAAATAAATAAATGTGGCTAGGCTATAATAAAACAATTTACAAAAATAATCTTGATGTGAGTTGGACAATAAAAAATGGCACTATAGTCTCAAACAAGCTAAAGGCCTTTGAAACAAGAACTATCATTTAGTATTACTGATTTCAGATTTCCAGTGGAAATTCTGGGGGTTGTTTATGGAGTTACTATGTATAATAATATAAGTAGATAGCATGCTGGGCTATCTAGTACATTAGAACAGGACTTACATGGTTTACTTCAATTAAATCCGGTAATCTAAGACACTGAGCATCTTCTATGCTGTTCCTGAAAGAAGAAAAGAAAATAGCATTGGACTCAGATAATCAAACATACTGCTATCTTTTATGTTTGAGACTATCTTTTATTGTCAAAGATAGAGCCTAGTCCAAGATCAGGCCTGATCCAAATAGATTAAGTTGGGACTATAGCTACTATAGAATGGTCTTACAAACCAAATGCATTCTTCCCCAAAAAGTTCATGAGCCTGTTTCCATGCTGGTCAGTTCACCAGCAATTCTCTGAACCTCATCCAAATCCAGAGCTACATACTAGAGAAAGGGCAGGGGAAAGCTGACTTCTGGGGAGAGTGGAGGGAGGTGTGAAGCAACAACCCAATTATTTTATAGCTGGAATTGGCTACATTTACTTGTTAGTTATAGCATATAATCCTGAAGTTCTTAACTTGTACTTTTTTTCTTTTCTAAAATATATCTTTATTGATTTCAGAGAGAGGAAAGGAGGAGAGAGAGAGAGATAGAAACATCAATGATGAGAGAGTCATTGATCGGATGCCTCCTGCACACCCCCGACTGGGGATCAAGCCCCCAACCCGGGCATGTGCCCTGACCGGGAATCTAACCCTGATTGCCTGGATCCTAGGTCTACGCTCAACCGCTGAGCCACGCCTGGCCGGGCCTTAACTTGTATTTTATTAAAAATATCTGTCTCATTTACCTTCCAAGCAGCTTTCACCTGGAGGGGAAGCAACTGCCCCACCCTGGTGGAAAACCTCTGGCCCCAGCCCCTGGAGTTTCTACAGCCTGAGGCTCATTAAGAGACTGAATAACAGTCTCTGGGTGCTCTTTGAGTCTTTGCCCAATTTGCTTCTGGATCCAGGGCTTGGAAAAGCAGAGCTTGGTGCACATCTTGGTCCTGTCCAAACACACCCAGACCCAGCAGAGGAAACTACAAGCTGTGGAGTGTGGAAAACTTCAAACAGGGTACTCAAGGCCAGTCAAAAACAGCACCTGACATTGGCCTGCACCAGAAACCGTCCAAAAGACTGGGAGTCCTAGCAGATCTACCTAATACATAGAAACAAATCCAAACAGTCAGCCAAAATGGGGAGACAAAAAAACAAGCCCCAAATGAAGGAACAAAAGAATTCTCCAGAAGATGAGCTAAATGAAATGGAGATAAGCAATCTATAAGATATAGAGTCCAGAATACTGATCATAAAGATGCTCAACAGCATGAAAAAAGATATAGAAACTATGAAGGAAATTAAGAATGACATAGTAGAAATAAAAAAACATTCGAAGGAATGAACAGCTGATTAAGGGAAGCTGAGGATCACATCAGCAAATTTAGAAAACAGGGTAGAAAAAAAATCACTCAATCAGAGAACTGAAAAGAAAAAACAATTAAAAAGCAGGAGGGCAGTTTAAGGGAGCTGTGGGACAACATGAAATGTAACAACATTCATATCATAGGAATACCAGAAGAGGTTGAAAGTAAGCAAGGGTTAGAGAACCTGTTTGAAGAAATAATGGCAGAAAACTTCCCTAACCTGGTCAAGGAAAAAGTCACACAAGTTCAGCAGGCACAGAGAGTCCCAAGCAAGTAGAACCCAAAGAGGCCCAAGGCCAGACACATCATAATTAAAATACCAAAAACCCAACACAAAAAGAGAATCTTAAAGGCAGCAAGAGAAAAACAATCTGTTACCTACAAAGGCGCTCCCATGAGGTTGTCAGATGATTTCTCGCCAGACGCTCTATAGGCCAAAAGGCAATGGCATCAAGTATTCAAGGTAAAGCAAAACAAGGATATGAAACCAAGAATAGTCTATCCAGCAAGGCTATCATTCAAAATAGATGGTGAAATAAAGAACTTTCCAGGCAAAAAAAAAGGCTAAAGGAATTTATCACCACCAAACCAGCATTGCAAGAAATGTTAAAGGAACTGCTGTAATAACAAGTTGAAATAGGGACTGAGAAACATAGGCATAAAGAAATAAAATGGCAATAGATAAGTACCTATCAATAATAACCTATCAATAATAACCTTAAACATAAATCGATTAAATGTCCCAATCAAAAGACATAGGGTAGTTGAATGGATAAGAAAACAAGACCCAAATATATGCTATCTGCAAGAGACCCACCTCAGAACAGGCTGGAAAAAAACCAAAAAAACTTCTGGAGGACTTGAAAGGAGAGATTGACAGCAATACAGTCACAGTAGGGGACTTGATCACCCCACTGACTTTACTGGGTAGATCTTCCAGACAAAAAATCAACAAGGAAATAGTGACTTTAAATGACACACTGAATCAGGTGGATTTAATTGACCTTTATAGAACATTCCACTCCAAAGCTGCAGAATAGGCATTCTCCTCAAGTGCACATGGGACATTCTCAAAGATAAACCACATGTTAGGACATAGAACAAGTCTCTACAAGTTCAAGAAGACTGAAATCATATCAAGCATCTTCTTGGACATTTACACAAAGGAATACTATACAGCTGTAAAAAAGAAGGATCCCTTGTCCTTTGAGACAGCATGGTGGGACGTGGAGAATATTATGCTAAGTGAAATAAGCCAGTCAGAGAAAGACAAGTGTCACATGATCTTACTCATATGTGGAATCTAATGAACAAAATAAACTGATGAACAAGAGGCATAGAAGCATGGAACAGACTGATGAACCTCAGAGGGAAGGCAGGAGAGGGTGGGTAGGGAGAGGTTAATATAAGAATTTATATACATATATGCATAACCCATGGACATAGACAATAGTGGGGTGAAGGCCTGGGGGAGGAGTTCAGGGGGGAGGGGATCAATGGGGGAAAAAGGGATATTTGTAATACTTTCAACAGTAAAGAGAAATTTAAAAAAAATGTCTCAACCTATTGCAAATTGTGAGTTTTGTTTTTGCTTTTTTTAATATACTCAATTTTTCTAGTTTTCAGCTTCATTTTGCCTTCACTTCACGAAGTTGTTTATTTGTAAGATGCTCTCTTTCAGCACTATTTTTGAGAATTAAGTAAAAAAAATTTTTTTTTTAATCCTCACCTGAGGATATTTTGTCCATTGCTTTTCAGAGAGAGTGGAAGAGAGGGAGGGAGGGAGGGGGAGAGAGGGAGAGAGAGAGGGGGAGAGAGAGAGAGAGAGAGAGAGAGAGAGAGAAAGAGAAACATTGATGTGAGAGACACACTGATTGGTTGCCTCCCGCACACACCCCAACTGGGGCCAGAGATCCAGCCTACAACCAAAGTACATGCCTTTGACTGGAATTGAACCCAAGATTCTTTAGTCCCAGAGCCAATGCTCTAACCACTGAGTCAAATTGGCTACAGTAGTAAAAAATTTTTAAAGGGTACTTATAATATCACTTAAGCACAATTATGGATCTTCTTAGAACAAGATAATAAACTACAGGATATACAAACAAAGTAAAATAACTTGCATTTAAGAAGTGACAATAAATTGATATTTTATAACCCATGGATTTCTGGAACATCCGAAATATTTTAGTCTCCCACAAAGGCTAAATAAACATACTTTGATTTATATCAAAAATTAAAAATTCTAAAACCTGTTCTATGAACTATTTAAGAACAATAACTTTCATTTGTTTCCTCTGTTTCAATTCATAGGGTGTTCTTTATATTTCTGACAGCCTTGTTTGCTGCTATGGCTGAGTATTCAATGTTGTCCCATCCCCAGATTCATAATAAATCTAACAGTCACCTTGGCTCCAGACTATCATTTTATTTCCTACTTACTTTAAAGTATCTTTTCTATCAGACTTCTGGTACCTTTATGTTCCATGAACAAGGATTACATAGGTGATTTTTATGCCATTTGTGCAGAGGCAGTAGAAAAAATGCACGCAGCATCCAGTTTCACTGATTATAAGTTAAATTTGGGTAAGTTACTAACTTTTCCAGTCTTCTCACTTGAAAAATGTATCTAGTACCTTCTAGGGTAGTTGTGAGAATTAAATGAAATGACACTTGTTAAGAACCTAGAACCATGTCTAGCCCATAATAACGGTTTAGTACACATTAGCTCCCCCTTCTCTTATGCTCTGCCCTCTGTCAAAAGAGCAACCTCAAGGTACTTTATATAAAGGCTGGTACAGTGTCTGCCTCTCAATGACCCTGTAGGGAGGCATCAGCACTGCTGTTTGTAGATAATGAAGCTGAAGTTAAGTTACATTAACTTGTCCAAAAGTTTCATATCCAGTAGGTCATACAACTGATTTTAAGCTCAGATCGGTCAAGCACCAAAGTTGCAGTCTGTTTTGCACCAAAGAACACTATAATGTTTTCTTTTCTTCTTAGTTCTACAGAATTAACTTTGCCCACATAAATATGACCATTTACCAATCTGAAATATTAAGCCTTAGTTTTCTCATTTATAAAATAGAAGTACTTGTGTATACATTACAGGATCATTGGGAAATTAAATTAAAAATATATGTCTTGCATATTTTACCAGGTTAACAATCTGAAATAGTATTTAATGTCAGCATCTGTTAAACTCTTAGTAACACATTAAAGAACTACCTGTTTTCAGGAATATTTGAAAGCAAAGTCTTCTCATCAGCATGTTCCCCTCTGGTACTCTGAGGATCAGGATTCTCTGGTGACGCTGTTTGTCTTAGAAGGCACAGATCAGCCCTGCTGTCAGACACAGCTTTGCTAACAGACTTAGGTGTCCTAAGTCTTTGAGAAAGATGCTCGGAAGAGATCGAAAGTCCTAGAAGATGAGAGAAATCACCTCAGTATCAAAAGTTCTTTCATTCACTTTCATTATAACTAGGAAGACCGTGCAAATTCTTCCTATTCCCCTAACCAACTAGCTTCTTTCTCCTGTAAAATCTCTTGTTAAAGTCAAATGCGCAGGGCCTTCAGTTAAAGACAGTATTGAACACACACATTACACTCTGCTTCCTCTCAACATCCCACTACTATAAGCGGCAAGAGCTCATCTTAAAAGGCAGAACACTACAAAGACCAAGGAAACTTTAAAAAGAGACAATAACCAGAAAATTTTGGAAGCTGTAGTGTAGATGTGTGAGTGGAATTTTACTTAATAGACTCAAGAAAATAAATCCTAAGCAACCCGTCAGGAAGATGAGAATCAACCCAATTAATACCACAGCATCCCTCAAAAGAATGGGTGGCCTCAAGTATCTCTCAAAGTGGAGATGAAGATGGAGGGGAAAACAAGAGTGGCTCAAAGTCACTTCAAAGAACAATCAGAGCCCAGGTTTCTTTCCTCATTCTGCACAGCTGGGCAATTGTCATGATCCCCTCCCTCCACCACAATTAGAAAACTGGAGACTTATTTCCCCCCAAAAAGGGAACAGAGGGTCTCTGGTTTAGGGATGACAGGTAAGGTTGAAAGATGGGTACTATATGGAAAACAAGGGGATTAAGTGAGTATTTACAAATAAACTGTTGAGACACTTAGGTTTTCCTAGCAACACGGCTCCTTGAAAGACTAGCAGCCAGAATTACACCCTTCAGGCAACAGGCTGAAAGAATGCTCTCTGAGGAATCTAGCCCGTGAGAAAATAAAAAAGTGATATGCAGTTCCCAGATAAGGGCGCAGCTAAACCACCCACAGTCAAGACCCAACCCATGCCCTGTCACGCAGGCCCGCCCGTAACCGCGAGCAGGTCGTGGACAATCTCCAGACGCCCCAGGAAAGCCTCTAACGTGAGAGACAGAAAACAAAACCAAACGGATGAAAGTACCTTGGAACAGACACTGACTACACGGGGAAGGGAATGCAAAAGCTATCATGAATGCCTGCAGAAAGATAAGAAAGTGCAGTTATGAAACAAGCACGGACTGTAATAAAACGAAACATTCAAAGAATGAGAAAGAGCTAATGGGAATTAAAAACATGATAGCTGACATGAAGTTGAGGACATCCAGAAAGTAGGAGAAAATGACGAGTCCGGGAAAGAATGATAAAAACAACGTATTTACCAAGAGAAAAATATGTATTTCTGTAAGATCAGAGAGAACACAGGCAAGTAAATCAAAGGGCTAATTCAAGAAAAAAAACCCATAATCAAGACTCCAAGACTCTGTGAAGGACTACTGGTCGCTATATTGTGCATCTGAAACTAACGCAATACTGTAGGTCAACTGTAACTGAAACATTTTAACAGCGAAAAGTAGTTGCCTCTAGGGGCTGACAGATGGGATGAGAGGGGCTTCGTGGGGGGCTTTTATTCTGTAACAAGCCTCATATAAGCTAAGTGCTATATAACTAAAACTCAATTTTAAGAAGATCAATTTTTGCCATAAACCTTTATCTTCCTAGGTTTTGTGGGTTTTTTTTAGTTTTAGTGGTTTTTTTAAATATATTTTTTATTTCAGAGAGAAGGGAGAGGAGAGATAGAAACATCAATGATGAGAGTCATTGATTGGCCACCTCCTGCTGGGGATTGAGCCCAAAATCTGGGCATGTGCCCTGACCAGGAATGGAATCTCGATCTCTTGGATCATAGGTTGATGCTCTACCGCTGAGCCACGCCCGCCAGGCTATCTTCCTAGTTTTAAGTGCAGAGTTGGTACCATGAAAACCACTAGGATCCTGAGAAGTAAATAGCCAAAAGCCATGTTATCAGCAGTGAGGCAGTTCCTAGGTATCCAGGGAGTGCACCTGCTTAGAGCAAAGGAAACAAACCCAAACTATACCAGCTCTGACACCTAAACTGAGGCGACAGATTTATACTTTCATGTAAATATTAGAGAGCAGCTAAGCTTTATTTACAGAAAACTTCCTAGTGGACAGAGTTAAATAAAAGGGAGAAAACCTCTCTTCAGCTGATTAGTACCCAAAGAGGCTTTGGCCTCTTTCTCCTAGAAAATAAATATCCAGATCTTAAAGCACTAATAGAATTATCTACCAAGATATAAAGAGCAGATTACTTCCAACTGTGACCTCTCATCCTATTGCTTATAAATAAATGAATTCAGTCAAGATAAATAAATTCAATCTAATAAAGACAGTGTATGAAAAACTGCTACTGAAAAATACACCCAGAGTTAGAAAATTTTAAGAAGAATTGTTTCCTGAAATACTAAAAACTGGTTTCACAGAATATTTTAAAATTAGGAAATTAGTATATTTATTGTCTCTCAAAAGATCAAACTTATAATACAAATGAAAATTAAACCAAAATCACCTTCCATAAGTTTCATCTTAAATAACAGCTAGAGAGGTGTGATAGCCTGATGACTAAGTATCCTTTGCATCTTAAATTCTAACCCAGCTTCTAAGAAAATCACCTAACTTCTCATGCTCCCATTATGTTCCTTATCTCTTGGAATCCAGTAACCTATCTCACAGGATTGTGGGGTCAAGTGGTAATAACAGATGTGAAATCACTTAGAAACATAAAAGCACTTTCAGAAGATATGTCACACTTAACGTAATCTAATCATACCCACCCAAAAGTGATTTGGGTGCATTTGTGAGTGAGCATATAGTCTTGTTTTCCCAAAATCACACAGAGCTTATATCCCTTCATTTTTTACTTCCTATACAACCTCCCATCCAAGCCAAAGATTTCTCTTAAGTGGTCTCAGCAGAAAAACTAACCTGAAAATGATTTAACAGGACTTTCAACTCTGAAAAATCCAGCATCAAACACAATTTTATCAACTTCCTTTGGCACTACAGAGGCTGCTGCCTCAGCATGTTCTTCCTGCTTAATTTTCTCTCTCATTGCATTTTTTATGGCAGCTAGGCGATTTCTAGCTGCAATTCTTCCACCATCGTCCTGTTTTGGTTTACTTGCTATACCCGAGACAACTTTTTTCTGCAAAAAGAAATGACGGCATTTATTAAATCTACTCATTACCACCTTATAAGACAAATAAAGCATACATAAAATATTTCATCATATACTTATCAAGTTCCTCGTGTGTGCTAAAAATGCTGGGGGTCAAAGGTAAAGGACAAAGCTCTCTCTCTCAAGTTCATAACTTCACGTTAGAAGAGCTAGATAAGGACACTGAGACGGACAAATGTCATTACAGACAAATTCAGCGGGCTGTGGGAGAACATAAGGATAACACTTAAATCAATCTTCAGAGGCATCAAGAAAGGCTCACAGGAAGTAGCACCTAAGCCGACATCACAGTTAGTCAGACTAAAAATGAGGTGAGGAAAGGGCTAGCTAGAGAAGACAGTATGTTTGCAAAACCAGAAGCGAAAGAAAATGTAGAGGAGTTGGCAAGAGATCAGCAACAGCTAGATTATAAAATCCCTTACATGTAACCATTTTATGGAGTCACATTTATATGGAGGACAAAAGAATAGAGATTACTGATGATTTTTAATCATGAGATTAAGATTATTGCATTTGGCCTGGCTGGTGTGGTCCAGTGGTTGAGCATCAACCTATGAACCTGTTTCAGGCTCAGGCCCCAGTAGGAGTGCAGGAGGCAGCCAATCAATGACCCTCATTATTGATGTTTCCCCTCCCTCCCTCCCCTTTCCTCTCCCTGAAATTAAAAAAAAAAAAAAAAAATTAAAAAAAAGATGCATTTGTATTTTAGAAAGGTCACTCTGGCTATAAGCTGGAGAATAGATTGGAGGGTTACAAGCCAGTGAGAAAAGAGACTACTACGATACCGGGAAAAGATGACAGTAGTTAAATTGAGGAAGAAATGGAAAAACATGAAGAGATATTTAAGAGGCCCAATTGAAAGGACTTAGTGTATCAGATGGGAAAGCAGTGGAGATAGTGAAACGGAGAAGGAAAGAACCAAAGAACATACCCAGGTTTCTATCTGGGACTGCTGGTGGGATGGTAATAGCATTCTCTGAGACAGGGAAACATCGGTGTGTGTGGAGATGATTTCAATTTGAGATATACTGATTTTAAGGTATACTGAGTCAGGATATCCACAACTTAGCAATAAGTGTGGTCTCATTTTGGGAATCATTGCAGGGTGGGTCGGATGGCACAGGAAGAATATGGAAGGAGAGAAGAGAGTTGAGGTAGGAATTCTGAGTATCACAAACTTTGAAGGGATAAATGAAAAAGCAGAAGAAATTTGCAAACATGTCTGAAGAATGGGCATAGAAGTAGGAAGAAAATCAGTAGAATACAATTTTGAAAAAGAGCAAGTATGCTGTATTTAATACTGTAGGGGGATTATTTTATAATTAAGTGTCTAGTAACTTCAACAACTACTGGATCAATAACCTTGGTGGTACCTGTTCTAGAGGTATAAAGAGGGGTCAAGCTGAACTGCAGTGAGTTGGAGGAATAAGTGGGAAACCAAACAGTACAGACAGCTTTCCAGGAAGCTTGTCTGTAATTGGGAAGAAAAATGGGAACAGGGGGTACTGATAACTAGAGGGAGGTGTGGACATCACAGGTTTAGTTAGTTAGTTAGTTTGTTAATAGAAACAAATATAAGTTCCTAAACATGTCTAAAAACTGGTGGGAAAAGACGAGAAAACAAGGACAACTGACAGAATAAGAGGTCGGTGAATAAGGAGGGAGCGGCATTAAAATACAGATGAAAGATTAGTTTTATTTATTTGATAATCTTAACAGTGCCTATAAAATAAAGTAGGAGCAGAGAGACATCTGGTGGTAAGGGACAGAATTACCAGGCTCTGAAATAATGCTGTACTCATGCAGCCGTTACTACATCACTGATGATATTAGTGTTTCCATGACTCAGTACTCAGTAAGAAATGCCCACAGTAGGTTCAAAATGTTCAAGTATCCTTCACTATTTAGTAGATTTGAAATTCATTCAGTCAGTTTTATAACTGTCCTCAGGATACTTGTCATGAGACTTCATTACTATAATAATTTTATAATAAGGTTCTTTCAATACTCTAACATCTTTAACAGATTCAAAACAGAGTTTTTATTTGGATTACATAGCATAATAAAGAACCAACCTAGAAATCTGATTTTATAACCACAGGCATTTTTCTAAAATCTAAAAGAGAAACTGGCAATGCCCTAGGCTGGTTTGAAAGTATCCATCTGAACCAAAAACTTTGACTTAAAATATTACTAGAAAAAATTTTTACTAGAAATAGATTAAGAACAAAATCTAGCATGTTAACAAAGACAATTTTACAGAGAAAAGTAATAGGAAATTTTACAAGATAAAGTATATGGAAGAAGGCAGATGCTATTGTTCCTTTTTCTTATTTGAAAAGTTCTTTTCATTCTGAAATACATCACACAAGAGTACATAAAACAGAGATGGCATAGCCTACTGGGCAGGGGTTGGGTGGGTAGGTGGGTAGAGATTAACCTAAGAACTTATATGCACATATGCATAACCCATGGACACAGACAATAGTGTGGTGAAGGCTTGGAGGGAGGGGTGCAGGGGAGGGGGTCAATGGGGGGGAAGGGGACATCTGTATTTTTCAACAATAAAGATAAATTTAAAAAAAAAAAAAAAGAAGAAGAAGAACATGGATTCTGGAACAAGAAAGTGTGGCGTGAAACCCGGCCCCTACCCTGGACAAGTGATTTAATCCTTCTGGGCCTCAGATTCCTTAACTGTGAAATGGGGATAACAGTACCCACCTCATAGGATTGTTGTGAAGATTAAATGAGTTAATACATGTAAGGTACTTGGAACAATATTTAGTATACCCTAAGTATCTACTACTACTAGTAGCAGTACAAAAAATATATAAGCATAGTTTAAAGAATACAACAAATATGTACATATCTGCTACTGAGGAGCTTAGAAGCTCTCAGGGTGCCCCAATTCAATCACAGCTCCCCCCTTTCTCCCTACAGATAAAACGTTCTGAATTTTGTGTTGATCACTTCCTTATTCTTTCTTCAAAAGACAATCAGGACATTGTAAGTAATAGATGGAACTTATTTTGTGAAACGATGAAAAACATGAAGCTAAATATTTTTAAAGCTTACAAATAAAAATTCATTAAAGTAGAAGAGTCTATATTAGAAAATCACAAACTTACCCGAAAGACCTTTTTGCTTGTATTATTATTATTATTTTGCCACCCAGATTCCTCAAGTTTGGTTAGATTGTTGAACTTCTGGTTTACATCTTCTACCTGTTAATAAGTAAAGCACAAGCTTATCAGTTTAATGCTAACCATATTAATATAACAAACTAATGAACTGAGACTTCAAAAAGAATTGAGTGACTTGGATTGGTGGCATATAAAATTAGGCTAAGTCATTCTCAATTTCGTATTCAAATCAAGAATTCTTATGGTAAAATTGTTCATTGTTATTTTTGGTCTTACAAACCTCCAAAATCTACATAAAAGATGTTATATATGATAAGCTCTCCTAAATTATTTGTGATCACTAAAATGGTAGGAGAGATATTCTAAATTACAAGATGTAAACACAATCTCTATCTCTTTTTAAACAATTTATCTATTCTCCTACTCAAGGATATATTGGTTGCTTCCCCGTTTTGACAATTAAGAATAAAGCTGCTATAAACATGTGTGGACATGTTTTCAACTCTTTTGGGTAAATACCAAGAAGTGTAATTGCTGAATCCTATGGTAAGAGTATGTTTAGTTTTATAATAAACTGCCAAACTGTCCTCCAAAGGGGCTGTACCATTTTGCATTCCCACCAGCAATGAATGAGAGTTCCTACTGCTCCCCACCCTCACCAGCATTTGCTGCTATCAGTGGCTTAGATTTTTGCCATTCTAGTATGTATGTAGTGGTATATCAATGTAGTTAAAACTGGCAATTTCCTAATGATATATGACACGTCGAGCATCTTACTTTTCATGTGCTGAACTGCCGTATATACCTTCTTCGGTAAAGTGTTCAGGTCTTTTGTCTGCTTTTATTTTTTAAAAAATATATCTTTATTGATTTCAAAGAGAGGAAAGGAGAGGGAGAGAGAGAGATAGAAACATCAATGATGAGAGAGTCATCGATCAAGCCCACAACCCGGGCATGTGCCCTGACCGGGAATCGAACCCCGATCGCCTGGATCCCAGGTCGACGCTCAACCACTGAGCCACGCCCAGCCAGGCCTTTTGTCTGCTTTTAAATCAGGTTGTTTTCTTATTGAGTTTTAAGAGGTCTTTGTATATTTTGGAGAACAGCCCTCTCTCAAATGTGTCTTTTGTAAATATTTTCTCCCAATCTGTGACTTGTCTTCTCATTCTCTTGACACAATCTCATTTTAAAATATTCAAATAATGTCCTAGTAGGATGGGAATGTATGATCCCCATTCTTCTGGTATTTCCAGTCTCCTCCAAAGTGGTAGCCACTGTCAACACTTTGGTAAACATGCTTTGAGACCCCTCACTATCCCTCTACACACATAGGTACTCACAATCTCTCTCAAAAATTTTTATGATCTGTAGATTATACCTCAATACAGCTCTTTAAAAGCAAACAAATAAATAAAGGCCCAGGAGCCAACTTGAAGAGGTTGTCACTGGCCAAAGCTGGAAAATGAGCATCAATAAAGATAATAAGTGTGTGGAGGGGAAGCAAAGGGGGGAAAAATGGAGATATCTGTAGCAGTGTCAACAATAAAGTTAAGAAAAAAAGATGGTAATCACTAACAGATACTAGTGAACTAACTCATTACTATGAAAACTGGTAAATACAGTAAAACTGGTCATAAAGTAATACTGACATTATGATGACTAATGATCGTTAGGTACTAGTTATTGAAAGAGTATTTTATATGCTTATTTCTGAAATCAGCTCGAAAAGCTGGAAAGTGTAATCATAGCATTTTTTACATTAGATTGGAATTACACCTTGTGTCTGACTCACTAATGTGTCTTATTGACAACTCCTAGTACAATGCCTGGCACACAGTAGGTACTCAATAGCAGCTAGCTGAACTGAACTACTAAAGACAAGATTTACTCATTTGCTCACATGTATAATCATTATAGACTATTCAACAGTTGACTATAATCTCAATTTCCAACTCATATAGAAATTATCCTTACAATTTGGGGGAAGAGGGAACATCAGTCATAAGATGTAGACAGTGCTTTACAGTTTATAAAGGTGCTTTGTAATATCTCATTTACTATTATAGGTAACTAAGCAGCTACTGTTACCTCCATTTTACTACTGTTACCTCATTTAAAGAAAAGAAAAAAAAAGAACAGACTCAAAAGTTAGTGTATTCAAAATACTTGACCACGTACCTGAAAACTAACCATATCCCAAAATCCATCCAGATCCGTACAGGTGGTCTCCTTCTCACCTCGTTTATATTCACAATCATCCACCAGTCCTTCAAATTGCTTGAACCTTTCTTTCATAAGGAGTCTCGTTTGACCAACTGTTGTGCGAATAAGATCTTTAGCTAAAGGAAATACAAGGTTTTTAAAAGTTAAATGACAAAACAGGACCTTTATCACAAAGCCAACCAGCTGATAATTAGACCTCACCCCAAATATCCTAGGGCTTGCAGAATCAAATTCCTAGCTTAAAGCACAGCAAAAATTTCTACTACAAAGTGCTATCATGCAAATACTGAGTGTTATCTGCTTCAATTAATGCTAAAAATTAGCAATATTCTTTTTCCTGCATATTGTTACAAAGCAAACAACATTGAACCTTTCCTTGTATTGCATAAGAATTCAACCTCAAAAAACTCATTGCACATCAGTAGTTAAGAAAGGCTTCACACTGACAGCATACAAATGATTTTTTCTAAACAACCTTCCCAAATAAGTAAAATTAAGGAACTTTTCAGAAAATCTGTTCTATACTGTTTTAGGTAATTTTCATTCATAAAATATTTTTGTATAATTAATACCAGATATGAATGATACTCATAGTCATATGAAGAAAATCTGATAATAAAATAGGCAAATTCTAATTCTCAAGAATGAGTCAATATTCTAATTATTTGCATCTTTTAAGTCATGTATCACTTGAGTACAGAGATGTTAGTGAACATATATTGAGATAAAAAAAATTTTTTGCTATTTAACAAAGTATCAAGTTGAACAACACTAGATTTTTAAGTTTCAGATCAGTGTAACCACATTAAGATAAACAAAGCTAAAACATACAAAAATACATAAATGTTCCCTCACCATCATCTGGAATGTCCAATTCAAGCTTCCTGTCCCACTCGAGGCAGTGAGAAGTTAATTTCTCAGTTTCTGACTGGAGAATATTTCTAAAATTATGACATAAACTTCAGTTTTACAAATGTTTCCCACACCAATATCTAAGTATTAGCATTATGACACTTATACAATATTAACTTCCCAGAATTGAAGCTTAATTATTTTATGAACTGTGATATATTAAAATCCCAAAAATACAAGTAGATTTCCTACATATGTCCATCCTTCTACACCTAAAACTTATGTGGACGGTTAATGCCAAGACTTACTTTTCAAGCTAATCTTTCTAGTTTTCTCTATTATTATTTTTTTAATCTTCACCGGATATTTTTTTCCATTGCTTTTCAGAAAGTAGAAGGGAGAGAAAGAGAGAGAAACACTGATGTGAGAGAGACACGACTGGTTGCCTCCTGCATGAGCCCCAACCAGGGCTGGGATCCAGCCTGCAATGCAGGTATGTGCCCTTGGCCGGAATCACACCCAGGACCCTTCAATCCGTGGGCTGATGCTCTAACCACTGCGCGACCCGGCTATGGCATTTTTTCTATTCTTATTTTTCAGAGGCTGAATAGAAAGAATCTGACTCCTTTAGTTCTTAGTTCTCTGTTACCATCTATGAAATTAAGACCAACCCAACTACCAAGACTAAGTTGAAGATAAAAACTGTTAAATCTGGAATTTCAGTAATAGGGCCTTATAGACTCTCTCTAATTATTAAGCCTGTCCAAAGGCAGTGGTTCTCAACTGGAGACAATTTTGCACCCCCACCCCCTGCCCACCCCTTACCACCAACATTTGACAATGTCTGGAGGCCATTTTTGATTGTCCAGAACTAGAGGAGTGCTACTGGCCAGGAATACTACAAAACATCTTATAGTGTAGAGGACCCTCCCCCCCAAGAATTATATAATCTAAAATGTCAATAGTGCCAAGGGTGAGAAACCATGGCCTATGGTAAATTTAATGTTTCTTTATAAAAAGCATCCTAGAAGGAGAAATTGAGGATAGTTTTTGTTTCTTAGAAGAAAAATTTAGCTGTTTATACCTACAGATTCTTGTATTTTATAAGAATTCAGCTGTTGTATCTCATAAAAGAGAGCAACTTAATAAGAAAGGAGACAGGGCTTAGATCTGACATTATTTAGTTGGTAACATATGGAGGCATTGCGTAACATCTCAGTTGAACAACACAAAGGACTAGGTAATCTTTAAAATCTCCTACAATTCTAAAACTTTATGTTCTAAAAACAATTGAAATGGCTTTCAAATATATAAAAACACATGCATTCGTCATACAGCAAACAAAAATTAAAACTGTATCAAGATATTATTTTATCTATTTGATTGGCAAAGCTCAAAAGAATTGTTAATGTTGCATTGGAAAAGGTATTCGAATTTTCCCGCTACATTCACGCAAGAATAATAGTATGTAGTCACTTCCTGTGTGATGTGGCATGTTTGGGTCTTTCTCCAATTGCAGCCCTTTGATTTGTTTCCAAGGTATTTAGGTGACATAAATTCTGTTAATTTTTACTCTTCACAGTTGGAGAAACATAATCCGATCTCACGATTTAGTGGGCCAGAGAGCCTCCTACCAACTCCTACCATTCATCTTTTATAAAGTAAACATTACTTTGATTTCTTTGGGGGGGTTGGGGGGAGGTGAGCAAATAGAAACTAACATACCTTGCTGGAGGGAAAGTCAATAAAGATCTTTATATGAAAGAACTGAAAAGCATACAAGGTTGTTCTTTGAAGCCTTGATTGCAAAAGCAATAGCGAACCCAATGTAAATAACCAGCAAGGTGGATCTACCTATTAAATAAATTGTGGCACATCCATATAATTGAATACTGTGTGGCCATTACAAAAACATACTCAAAACAACAACATGAGAAAGCTCTTCAAGTACTAAAACAGAATGTCTTCTACATGAAAATAAAGTGAAAACAGAATAGTATACTATTAGTTATATAAAAAAAGAAAAAACAGCACACTGTCGCCTTTCTGTCCCCATCTTCTTCCCTCCAGGCACTTTGCCTTTGCCTTTCCCTCTCCTAAATTCCAAGAGCCCTTCTTTTGCACCTGTAATTTGTTTCCTCAGCCTACACAGCCAAGGTGGCTCACTTCTATTACCTCTGTAACTTTCTAAATAAGCTTTCTCTTATAATTTGAAGAAAAAAAGAAAGGAAAAAACCAAACATGTTTATGTTTATCTACACATGCATTATCTACCTGGAAATATTCAGAAGAAATGAATAACACTTGCCTCCATGGAAGCTTCAAACTATGGGGCTGGGAGGCAGAGCTGGGAAAAAGACTTCCCATGTGTACTTTTTTCTACCTTTTGAAAATCACCCAAAGTCAGTTTCCCCAAAATTCATCTATTATATTAAGGTGAAATAGTTTCATTTTGGTTTTAAATGTCTAGACATTAATACAAAATTCTTACACTAGGAACCAATAGACAAACCTGAAATATGGCACATCATGCTGTGGCTGAGATACCTGATCTTCATTCATTTCAAGTGATGGGACTTCATTTATTGGAAGGCCACTTGAATTTTCAGTAGTAGTTTCATTTTTATTTAAGACATTTTCTATAGATTGAAGAAAATATTACATATAAATTTCAAAGCAACAACTCCTACAATGACATCCCTCACAAGACTTTTTTTTAAATCTTCAATTTTTTTCAATGTTGAAATTCAAAACTTTATTTCTGCTTCAATGATTTCATTCAACACACCTCTAAAATGTCTCTCAATCTTTTCATCTCTTCAAATTTATATCTATGCTCCCTTTTATCAGTCTGTATTCCTAATACCAACCGTCCCTCTCTCCAGACCTTTCATGTTTTCTGACCTCTTCTGACCCTGAGATCACATCCCTGAACCATATGGTGAAGAGGGCTCTAAAACAAATCTGCAATAAATCATAATCCAGAGAAGTAAAAATTTAATTGAAATACCATACCTTTATTCCAAACTGTTAGAGAATCCAGAGGGTATTGTAATTTATTTGAGTCTTGATGTACTGTCTTGGCAGAGTCAATTTTACATTTTTGTGCCCAGATTTCTTTTGTTGCATCTTGAGTCTTATCACTAAAAACAATAGCAAAAATATACTTCATGAAATATAACTCCCTATATGAATTTCAAAATTATGTTGCTTTTTTAAAAACTGATATAAAACAGAAATTAGCTTATATATATTTTTAAATGTGTCTATTCTATAGAGGAATATTTTAAACACCATAGTGGGAATGTCCACCTTTACTAGCTATAATGTGATCCACAGATTCTGAAGATCTCTTAATAGAACATAATCACCTAGTAGTCTTAGATGCTACTGAGCAGCTTCTAGTAAATTTGCCAGTCTTTGCAAAACAACCCTGTCCTTTCTTTAAAAGATTCCCACTGATTTCTTCCCACCTCCATCTCTCCACTTTGCAAGTTAATCATTTTTGTCTTTATAGTTTCTCTAAAGTAATACTTAGCAAAAAACCACAAAAACCCAAACCATGTCTGAACCACAGTATTATAGAAATTTCTTCTTTCTAAAATTTATTTCTAAGTATTATAACAGTCACTTATTAAAAGCAGAAAAACACAAATTGTACCATAAAAATGCTAACAACACATAGGAAATATCAAAACTGTCAAACACATTATTGTAGCCTTCTGAAGAATTTTTTGTAAAGACCAAATTCTCATGATTTATAATTAACATCATTTACTAACTAAACAATAACTTTAAAAAGCACAGGACAAATCCAAGAAAGGTGTTTGTTATCCATCTTAGCAAGGAATCCATTATTAACATTACATTCTTACACTTCTGTTTTTAAAGGGGTCCAGATGTAACTGGGTGTCAAGAAAGCATTGGCACTTCTGGGAGTCATAGGTGTAACTTGATAGGTCTTCAGACCATCGAGAGGCTGAAACATAAAATCTTGAGGTGCAAAGGACTTCTTTCCTTTCATTTTTGCAGGATTTGTGTTAGGCAAGTTTTCCCTTTTTGATAAGACTCCATCACTTGTTGCACTGGTTTGTGAATCCAAATTATCTTCTTCACTATCAACTTGAAAAGAAATGACCTAGATATGAATAAAAAAAATAAAGTGAGCATTTCTCTTTTGGGAATATATTTGGTCAATTTTTACAGGCCTGAAAATGTGGAAGTTGAAATATATGTGCCATGTACATAATTTAAGAGACAAAAACAAATACATCTAAATGTATACAAGGAATCAGAGGACCAGCTACACTAAACCATTGCTATGATCCAGAAAGAGAGAGAGCCAATCCTTATCAAACAAACTAAATAATAAGTTTTAGGTATTACAACAAATTAAAATATATGAAAACTAAGGTGGAAAAAATTACTCGAACACATATCTTTTTACTTTAATTATGTTGATAATTAAAATGGTTTGAGAATCATAAATCTAAAATTTATTGGATGACTACTATCGTCAAGGACCAAATCCTTTATCACATGAACAAAAATATTTTTCAATGTGACACAGTAAGATTAACCATAGAAAATGTGAAGTGCATTTTCTTTTTCAAGTTAACTTGTTACTTGATTTTTTTACTGAGATATAATTGACATTAACGTTATACTAGTTTCAGGTGTACAGCATGATTCTATATTTGCATATATTGCAAAATAATCACCACACATAATAGATACAATTTTTTTTATTGTGATGAGAACTTTTAAGATCTACTCTCTTTCTAACTTTCAAATATACAGTGCAGTATAATTAACTATAGTCACCATGCTACACATTATATCCCCAGGACTTACTTATTTTATAATTGGAAGTTTGTACCTTTGACCACCTTTACCTTTTCCGCTCACCCATTTAAAAATAATTAAAAATATATATATATCTTTATTGATTTCAGAGAGAGGAAAGGAAGGGGGAGAGAGAGAGATAGAAATATCAATGATGAGAGAGTCATTGATCGGCTTCCTAGCCCACAACCCGGGCATGTGCCCTGACCAGGAATCGAACCCTGATCGCCTGGATCCTAGGTCGATGCTCAACTGCTGAGCCACGCCTGGCCCGGCTAAAAATAATTTTTAATGGTTTCTATGTTTCTGATTCTTAATGAGGTATGAACTGAGACCAGAGTATTTCAACCTGGGCAAGAGTTTAACGGTAGCACTGTCTCCGAGGCCAGCATGGGAATGAAAGTAAAAACGAGTGATTTACAGATCATGTATCATAGAAATGTACACTTGAAACCTATATAATCTTATTAACCAATGTCACTGCAAAAAAAACACACAACGCACACAAAAAAATAACCGAATAATAATCCTTAAGAAGAAAATCAATCTAAAGGGAGGAACCCTGAGGTACAGCTGCTTGTCTGTGAAGATTTGCCCTACATTGCCTTCCTGGAGGATGTTTGATTTTTAATAAAAATCCAGTGAGGTTTCTTACACTTTAGCATAACTTCAGTTTTTTAAGGTTATGGGACTGTAGCATGGATTATAAACCAAGGGATTGGGTCTTTAAAATTGTGACTCTTTTTCGAAGACTCTACTAGGCCCTATGCTAGATGCTAACAGAAACGTTAGATTATTTAACTCTTCATACTAGTCTATGAAGGTATTACACATTAGAGATGAGAAAACAAAAACTCATAACTTGCCCAAGGTTATATAACTAATTGGAAACAGAGACAACAATATTCAAACTCGGGCCTAATTAAATCCAAAGCCAATGCATTTCCTGCTATCCGATCAAAGCTAATTCTCATAGGAAAGTTTCTGTCAGCCTTGTTATTATTTTATTCTATCTCCTGTTAACCAAATTATGTTTTCTCTACTTATAAAGCTCTGAGGATAAGATACCTGAAAACAAGAGTAAATCCTCTTATGCTTCTTTATGATTCAAAGGTTCTTAACACTCATGTAAGGTAACCTCTTGAGCAGCTCTGTATGCTTAATTTCAACTTTATGAAAGCAGCAATAAGGTTACCAAAGTATCTAGAAATAAACATGTTTACACACTACCTTGTCAGTTTTAGTTTCTATCTTTTTGGCAGGTCTTCCTGGATTTGTTGCTTTTCTTTCTGCTTCATTATCTAAAATAAAAATAAAACAAGCCATCCATTTTGATGAAACAGAAATCGCTGCATTAAAAGCACTAGGTAATCTGGGAAAGGAAAAAAGGCAACAATAGGAACGTACGTCTTGAAGAACTTTATGATTAAAAGTCTTATTATAAAAGATAAAAACAGATTAAATTTCCTGCCAAATACAGGCCATCTGTTTTCAAAAACAAAACAAAGGTATTAAAGTACTTTACCTTTTGCCTCTGAATAACAAATATATATTACGGAACGTTAGGAAAATAAAGAAAAGCACAAAAACAATAAAAAAAATCACCCAACACTCAGTAATACTGTTGACGCTCCAGGGTACATTTTTCCATTTTTCCTTATGTTCAGATATTCACATACATATTTTAGAACTGTGCTTACTCTACTCTGTTCAGGTTTTGACCTGTTTTTCTTTCCCCGCTTAATATATCATGAATCATGTTATTAAGCATTTTTTCACAACATTGTTCTTAAATGGTTACACTGCTTTCCAAATGGATAGAGTGTAATTTATTGGGGCTATTAATCTTTCACTTTGAAGCACTGCTTATACCGATTCAGGTACTCCCACGTTTGAGCACCCAGCGCTAACTGGATGTCGGGGCACAGACCCCATCTTCAGGGAACTGGAATCTCCCATTTCCTCCTCTCCTACTCAGGGGAGTACATGATGAAAACCCCAAGGACCAAAACATTCTAGTTCAGTCATTGATCGAGAAATAGTTCTTACCATTAGTAGCTCTTGTCCCTGGCTTTCTTGTTGCAGTAGATGAGACTGTTCTGGCCATCTGCTTTGCTGCTAGAGTAGCCGATCGAGTCACTCTCCCTGAGGTGGGCATTTCAGGCTGTTCAGCTGTGGGGGGAAAAGTCATCAAATCAAATGCATTTTGTAATTATTATTGTTGTGGCAACAACAGAGCTTATAACTGTTAATATTCCTACCTTTTTTCTCTTTGTTCAACACTTTCTTTTCAGAAGTTTGTCTTTGAGCAGATCGAGTTGCTCGAAAATCACTCCCATTAGCAATCTGTTTAAAAAGATTAGGTGCTATGTGATTTAATTAAATAATGACCCAAACCACCACATTTCTGATCTTTAACCTGACCCCTCATCTGAAATCTGACCACTGTAAATAACCCAGCAAAAAATCCACTGGCCCAAATAAAATGGAATAAAGAAAAAAGTTTTCCATTATATAAATTTTCTTACAAGCTTTTTTAGATTCCTAGAATTTAGGAAATGCTAATAACCAAAGCTATTAAAAAGAGCTACCTATAATCATCTGGGAGTCCTTAAACATACCAGGCATGTTTTCACTTCAAGACTTTTGAATTTTGTCTAGAAAATTCTCCTCCTGGATAGAAAACTCGTTGCAATAGTTCACTCTTCTAGTTTCTTGAAGACTTCATTCAAAATGCCACCATCTTAGTGAGGCCCAATCAAAATTCCACCTACTTCAGTACCCCCCCCCCCACCTCCACCCCTTTTTAAAAATCTCCACCTGACATAATATGTACTTATTTTGTTTATTGCCTATCTCACTTAAAAACAGAATTATTTTGTTCCCTGTTAAATCCTAGAGCCTAGAAGAACACGGCAGTGACTCAAAATGTATTGGATACATGAAACATAGCTTTCTCACTTGACAAAGGGGCATGCTACTTACCCCTTGCTCACTTTCCTTTATTTTAGTAATCCTAATAATTTTATCCATCACAGTGTTTTGAAAACCTATAACACCCATCCTATGTGCTTTATATTCCCATCTGCATTTTATGGTAACATGGAATGCATAATAGACGACCAGTAAACTAACAGAAAAGAGTGTGACTCAAAGACAAAGTTTGGTATAGATCTCATAAAGGATGTCTAGATAAAGACTATTAAAAGTGAATAATTCCTTAGCATTTAGCCAAAACCGCTCTATCTCACCATACTAATAGCAGTGATTCTGGTACTATTAACTCCAGTAAAATAATCACTATACTTGAAGCTGACAGATTAAAAATCAATTTACTTATTCTGAGAAAAGAAAGTACAATTTGTCATTTTAGCAACAATTATCTACTATCAACTATACCTTAGTCAGCTCCATTTGGTCTTTGGTCTTTGACCTTGTCATCCGCACAAAAGATGGAAGAGCCTTAAAACAATCAAAACAAGATAAAAAATTTTAAAAAATGAATTTGCATACTTACCTCCCTGTCTCATTATGAAATAAAGTTCCCATTTTGAAGTTAAAGTTTATCTGTAGTCATTTATGGCAAAAAGATACTTGCTAACTGAAATTACTATTTTTTTCTGGTTCTGGTTTGATTTAAATTATTTTTAAGTCAGTTGAACCCACCACCTTTTGGTGTACGGGATGATGCCCCAACCAACTGAGCCACACCAGCCAGGGCGCTTCCTGCATTATAAATTTTATAATGGTGCAACCTCATTTAAAAGCCTCCCTTGACTCTCCACATCCCAAAGGATGAATGCCAAGTCCTCTGGCATAGCCTTTGTTGTTTAGCCTGGCTCTGCTTGTTTTCCTAGTTTTATCCTATCTCAACTACCTGTTGTTACATTGAGAAACCTGATTTTCATCTTCTGAGCTACTACTGTCATTTCCACTTCCTACCAATTAGTTAAATGAATAAAGGGACTAAGGGAAACGGTTAAATTTAGTCATTTAGTCTCCTAAAGGCACTGCTTCTCAGCCTTCTGACTAAAATCAAGTGCAATCTCTTGAAGAAAAAGGGACTGTTAAGTGGAACTATTCCTCTATATCTAGTTAGAATACTAAATTTACCTTTACTGGCTCAGCTTTCATAGTATTCTGGTTTGAAAAAAGAAATGAAGGCACATCAGGTCTATAAAGACCCACTTTAAACACTCCTCGTTTAGTTTTCTCTCTCTGCTCTTTCAATCTTTGAAGTTGCTTTTCTTCTTTGTATTTCTGGAGCATTTGTTTCCGTTGCTCGTGTAGAAGAGTTTTCACTGACTCTAAGCAAGAATAACAAACATACACATACATACACAATATGTGAAAAATTTCAGGTCAAAAGTTATGCAAATACCTAAAAAATCATTTTGTCTAACTTCAACAGCTACTAAGAAATGCTGGAGAAACTTCTTGTCAATGCCTTAGCACTCAAATCACAAGTTATTTCAATCCCTATTCTTTTAAAATCTCTATTCCTTTTGCCTTCACTTGTTAAAATATTTATTACTGTTGCTATACACTAGACATGTATTACTACCCTTTTCACTTAATTAAATTCTATGATAGTCAGCGTCTAAGCTGACCTCCCATGATTCTCACCTCCTGGTAGTCATGCCCCTGTGTTGTCCCCTCCCTCACTGAACAGGGCTGACCTATGTAACCAAAAAAGTACTGTGGAAATGGAGTGTGACTTCCAAGACTAGATTATTAAAGATATTCCAGCTTTTGCCTTGCTCTCTCTTGGATCACCTGCTCTGGGGAAAGCCAGTGGCCACGTGAAGCCAGAAAGAAAATCAGACAGCCCTGTGGAGATGTCCACATGATAAAGAGCTAAGCCGCCTGCCAAAAAGCTAGCATCAACTTGCCGGTCCTGTGAATATCTTAGAAGCAGATCCTCCAGTCCTAGTCAAGCCGTCAGGTGCATTACTGGATGACATCTTGAGCCGCACCTAAATTCCTGACCCACAAAAATTGTGTGAAATAATAAATGTGTTTTGTTGTTTTAAGCCACTAAGTTTTGGCGTAACTAATACAAATTTTGCCTTTGATATTAAAGCTACTTGACAGTAGCTCTAGTTCCCACCTCAGCTTAAGGTTTCTACCTACGTATTCTCATGTTTATTTAAACTGGTTTGAAAAATATGAGTGGTTACTATGTGCCAGACAGTTTTAGGCAGTAAGAATAAGTAAGAGAATATCTGCCCTTGAATTCCTCGCAGTATTGTGGGGAGATGAACACAGTTTCAATCTGGTTTAGCAAAGAACAAATAGTAGGAGAAGACACAAACACAATAGAGACTCAGTACAAACCTGAGGAGATCAGGGAAGGTTTCTCAGAAGACAGGCTACCTGAGAAGGGATCTGAAGAATGAGTATGTTCGTCCAGGAAGAGCGCTGCATGACTCAATAAATTTACTTTTAAAAAGCATATACTGCCCAGTTGGCATAGCTCAGGGGTTGAGTATCGACCTATGATCCAGGACATCTAGGTTTGATTCCCAGGATCCCCAGTAGGGGGCGTGCAGGAGGCAGCCGATCAATGACTCATCATTGATGTTTCTCTCTCTCTCTCTCTCTCCTCCCTTCCTCACCAGTTGTGTGTCGACCTGGGATCCAGGCGATAGGGGTTCGATTCCTGGTCAGGGCACATGCCCGAGTTGCTGGCTCCATCAATGACTCTCTCATCATTGATGCTTCTATCTCTCTTTCTCTCTCTCCTTTCCTTTCTCTGAAATCAATAAAGATATATTTAAAAAACAAAAAAACAAAACAAAACAAAATATACCCAGGATGCAACCACCTATTTTTTCTGCTACCACTGATCAACAATCAGCTATCAACTAAATTATTGTAGTAGTCTCCTAATTGGTCACCTTGAAGCCATGCTTGTCACCCCACAACCTATTCCCAACCCAATAGCCAAATTGACACTTTGAAAATGTAAACCAGATTACATAAATTCCCATTAATTCATTAATGGTTTTTCATTTCCAGAGCAAAAGCCAATGTCCTTATAATGAAGGCCCTTAGGGCTCTACAGGACTTAGCTCCCCTTGCTCCTTCTTTCATAGACATGATCAATTACTTGCTTTCTCTGGAACATAACAGGCCCACTCCTACTCCTAGACCTTTGCAAACGGCAAACAAACAAAAGATATTTTATTTTTTTAAATTATGTTTTCATTGATTTTAGAGAGAGGAAGGGAGAGGGGGCGAGAGAAACATTGATTGACTGCCTCCTGCACACCCCCTACTGTGGATCAAGCCTGAAACCTGGGCATGTTCCCTGATTGGGAATCAAACTGGCAACTTCTTGGTGCATGGAACAACACTCAACCAACTAAGCCACATGGGCTAGGCAACAAAAGATATTTTAATAGCATACTGACAGGGTTACTTTCATTTGAGAGATTTGGGTCAAGGAATGGAATATTTGAGAGTGCAAGAGTAGAAGCAAGGAGCCAACTTGGGAAGCAATAACATCACATCTTCTCAGGCAAAAAATGTCTAGTGTTTTCTTTAAAGGTCATCCTATATCATTCTATGGCCCAATTTTTATTTCCTCCCAACTCATAAGAGATATCCTTCTTTACTCTCCGTCTACAACCAACCCATTTCCTTTGCCTTCAAACATGCACTGATCATCTCATCTCAAAAACAAAAAGAACTCTATAGCACATTCATCCAATTTTTCTCTCTCACTTTGCTATAGAATCATAAAAATAATAAATCTGAAAGAAATATTTTACAAAATCAATTTTTTACAGAACCTCCTCTTTTACAGAATCAACTAAGTGCAATTATGTTGGATGTCTTGTACCTCATACATATTACACTGGTCCTGGAAAATTATAAAATTGAAGCAATGAACATTTAAACGACTTCACATCTCATTCCTTTTCTATAAAATGTCTAAGAAGACTATATCTTTCTGCCATTTCTTCATCATTTATCCTTTATTTCACTGTAATCTAGCTCCTAGTGCATGCTATATAAACACAACTAAATAGGAGTCCAGTGGCTCCTGGTTAAATGCAAAAGTTACTTTTCAATTCTCTTTCTTCTCTATAGCATCCCTTGCCTTCTAAGACTCTCTATTTATATTATTTTTATCTTTTGCTGAGATCATTGCTTTCTTTATCAGTTGTTTTCCTTCCGGATGACCCTTTTGGGCAAACTACAAGAAAGAATTCCTTGTCCTTCTAAGAAATGTTTTCATTAGCAAAGTATCCTTATTTCATAGATTCTTCAATCAGTTCTATTTTTATGTCCCTTATCAATTTATCTTGTCAACGTTTGTCTTACCCAAGCTCTAGGAGAACTTTAGAATTTCTATAAGGCAATATAGAAAATAAAGTGTTATAATATTCCATAAGTGAATGGCTCTAGCATAGCTAAAATAGCTTTACCCTAGCCTTTACTTAAATAGACAATAGAAAACATCAAGTTATTCAAAATGGATTACAAAACTCTATTCTTCCGGTCAGAGTTTTTTTAACCTGTTATTAAACCAACTTTTCTTCACCCTTCAAAGCACTTAAAATACAATAAACCTTTACTTACTTGGCTTGACACTGGCCTTTTCTGGAACAAGCTCTTGAGATGTCTCGTCTAATTCAAGAAGATGTCTACCTTCTAAGGTTGGAATGTTGACATCTTTCAAACCAAAGTGTCTATTTCGTTCATATTCCTTATGTCTGTGTTCTTTCTGAGACAGTGATTTCCTATGAGCAATTTTAGTTCTAATCATATCAGTACTTAAATCCTTTCTGCGTCGACTGGCAAAATGTGAAGACATCCTGTCAAGGAAAAGGGAGACAAACCAACTTACATGGATTTTCAATTTATTATTTAAAAAACTAAGATTCCAGTTCACCTGTCCCATCCTGAGAACCTCCTGTCCCATCCTGAGAACCTTCTAAAATATTGAAATATAAAATGAAATGTGACCCTGAAGAGTGGGAAGGAGATTATCGAAAGATAAGATGCCACAACCCATTTTGGGGTTCTAAATAGGACCTTGTTTGACAAATAAAGTGAAGCTCAGGAAGCTACAGTCCATAATATACAGGACAGTTTCTTAACCTTCCCCAGTGATGAATGCAGGCAGCCTGACATTTTTCTCTCAAACCAAAAAACAAAACCACATGAGATGCCTATAAGACAAGTAGGGATGATAAGCAGGCACTGAATATACCCAATTAAGAAAAAGAAGGGTTTTCAGAAGGATTACCATGGTAACATAGAAGGATAATCAAATCAGTGTGCCCTTGGGAGGGCAGAATAAAATCATTTTCGGCCATGTAAGAAATTATATAGTTTACTTGGCATATACCCTTTTCACAGAAAGATCCTTGAGAACTATTCAAGCAACACAAAGGAGGACAAGAAAGAGCATGTCATGGATTCCAAGAAACCATGCATGGAACTGACAAAAAGAATAAAGGCAAATGGAAAGTCTAAGGGAGTTACCTATGCATCTGGTATAGAGAGCAACCAAAACAAACTGGAGAAAAAGATATGGTTTTCCAGAGAAGATTCTTCCCAGGTTAAAAGAAAAATGGGGAGAGGGGGTCTGCAGTTAGGAAGTTTAAAAAGTTATAAGCACACGATAGTCTTCAACAATAATAACTAAGAAAGTCCATTAGAAAACTACAAATGAAAGAAAAACCTGCACAAGAAGTGCGACAAATTAGAATGTTACATGACGTTTAAACTATCAACAGAGTATAAAAAATGAGAATTTGTCCGACCTGGATGCTATAACATTCGCCTTTATGAGCCCAGGGGAAGTGACAAAGGACTGTGCTTTTCATCAAGAACTCTCCCCTATTTGACTTGCCACCTCCCCCAAGTATTAATTTGCTGAATATTAAAGAAATAAAACGTACGTATTCGTTATTTTGAAATACAGCATAACACTATACACGGCAGAGAGAGAGAGGGCGAACACTAATACTAAAGGCATATTTATCACTGAAACCCTAAAGCGTGGTTAAGTATTATCGCCATTATACAAATAAGGTAAATTAACTGCCCACGTGAGCACAGCTAAAAGGCGGTGCAGCTGGGATCCCAAGCAAGGCAGTCTGGCTCTTCACAAACATCTAAATTCTCTTCTTTGGCTGACCGAAGCCCCTTCCAGCTTGAAAGTCGAAAACGCCTTATTCTCGCTTGCCTACGGGTTCTCAACCCGGGTGTTTACAGTTGTCACAGGATTTGGGAGGGGCTACTTAAATTTAATGTCAGGATCAAAGATGCTAAGTATCCACAACTCCAAAGGCCAATTACGCCCCGACGGTGAAACTACCTAGATCCAAGCAACAAATATTTAATCTTCTGGAGGCCTGTGTCATCAGCTTCAGGAAGGACAAGTAAACGCGGTCCTAGCGGACCCTCCCCTTGAGCGCGGCTCGTCCAGCTCCTAGCTGCTGGTCCTCAGATCCTTCGAGACCCTCTAGAAGGAAGCAGGCCAGCGCCCTCCCTCCAGCTCCCCAGCACCCACCTACCTGAGGCAGTTCTAGCGTGAAACCTCAACCAAACTAAAACCAAAGGAACTCCGGGTCTGGAAGACCGCCGCTGCCTCTAAAGCAGGAACGCCTACAACTCGGGCCTCAGCTAAATTCAAACTTCCCACACCGAGCCTCTGATTGGAGGGATTTTAACCAACACTTCCGGGAGGCGTGCCCGCCTCTTCCCTTCGACGAGGCTTGCGATTGGCTTGCTCCTTGCGACATTTGAATTGATTGAAAGGTGAACGGACGGTTCAGATGGGTGTGCGTGGAGTCGATGGGCGGGTCCGCAACGCGACTTTGTGGGCGCGTCCGCGATGAGGGGCGGAGCGACGAGGGGGACTCGGGAGTCCCGCCAGGGGCGGGAATTCCGGCCGGGCGAGGCGGCGACCTGTCTGAATCTGCTCAGGTGCTGCCGGGGCCCCGCGGGTCCCCGAGGAAGCACGGAGAAGCTCAGACGGAGTTACGTAAACCCAGCAGAACTTATCGGAATGTTTCTTCAGCTAATGTTTTTTTAAAAAGGGCCTCCCGCGCTGAATTTCTCCTTACGTCGGTTAGTGTTGCTTTTCAACGCCGCCGCCAGTCTTTTTCTCCCCGTCCATTTTTTTATTGAGGTAAAATTTACATACAGTGAAAAAGCATAGTTTTTTTTCAGGTACGATGTGATCAGTTTTGCTAAATGTAAACAGCCGTGTGACTTCCACCCAGTCAGGATATGGAGCAGTTCCATCGCTCTTCCCAATATGCCTTAGGCAACCGTTCCTCTGATTCCCGTCATCTCAATAATAAGGGTGGTAGGTCCTCTTTAGTGTCCGCTTTTTTCTCTCAGCACATTGTTTTTAAGACTCATCCCTACTGTTGCATGAATCAGCAGTTGTTTTTACTGACGAAAAGTATTCCGTTGAATACTTTGATCCATTCACCTGAGGATGGACCTTTGGGTTGCTCCAGTTTTTAGCTGTTAGGAAGAAAGTGGCTATAAATATTCTTGCGCAAGTCGTTTTGTAGGCATGTTTTACTTCTCTTGGGGCAATACAGATGTGGAATTTCTGGGTCATTCTGTGTTATGCTTAACTTTATAAGAAATTGCCAAGCAGTTTTCCAGAGTGGTTATAACGTTTTGTATTCCCACTCGGTGATGTGCAAGAGTTCCGGTGTTCCACATGTTTGCCAACATTTGGAGCTGTCGCGCTTTCATTTTAACCCCTCTAGTAGGCCTGAAATGGTATCTGGTTTTGTTTTGTTTTAATATTCTTTTTATTGATTTTTAGAGGGAGAGGGAGAGAAACATCAGTTGGTTGCCTCCCATGCACCCCCCCACTGGGGCTCGAATCCACAACCTGGGTATGTGCCCAGACAGGGAATTGAACCCCAGACCCTCAGGTGCAGGGGGTGAGGCTCCAACCTACTGGGCCACACAGGCTAGGGCTAAATTTAGTTGTGTTTTTAGTGTTCATTTGTAGCAGTTCTGTCTATTCTGGGCACAAGTCCTTTTCCAGGTGTATGTTTTTTTAATATATTCTCCCTGTCTGTGAGTTGTCTTTTTTATAATAATAAGTTTTTAATTTTAGAATCATTTTAGGTTCATGGAAACATTGTAAAGATAGCAGAGGGAGTTTTCATATGCTCCACATCCATTTTTCCCTTTTATATTCTTATGGGACATTTGTTACAGTTAATGAAATGATACCAGTACATTGTTAACTAAAGTCTGCACTTGACTGAGATGTCCTTAGTTTTCACCCTACTGATGTTTTTCTGTTCCAGGATACATTACTTTTAGTCATTATGCTGCCTTAGGAGCCTTACTCTGTGACAGTTTCTCAGATCTTTTCTTGTTTTTGGTAACCTTGACAAATTTTGAGGCGTACTGGTCAAGTATTCGGTAGAATGGCCCTCAATTGGAATTTGGCGGATGTTTTTTCCATGATTAGACTGGGGTTATGGGTTTTGGGAAGGAAGACCATAGAGATGAAGTGCCATTGTCATCATATCACACCAAGAGTACATAATATCAATATTATTTATCACCGTTAATTGTTAATCTTGACCACTTGTTTGAGGTAGTGCTTGTCAGGTTTCTCCACTGTACAATTACCATTTCCCCCTCTTTTCATAATGTTCTCTTTGTGAGAAAGTAACTATGGAGTGGAAAGCTGTGGTCCGTCTAGTTGAGGACAAACTCTGAACGTAAACTATTTGGAATTGTTCTTCTTGAGAGATTTGTCTCTTCCCATTTGCCCCATTATTCATTTATTCAATCATTTATATCAGGACTGTTAGGTTATACTCTAATACTACTTTATTTTGTTGCCGTTGGTAGCTCTTTCAGTTTGTTCCTCTGTCACTTTTATGTATTCCCATCATGGTGGGGTATTTGTTTTAGTAAATACTTCCTTTCTGGCTCTACAGGATGCTCCAGGCTCATCTTGTATTTTCCCTGCCCCTACTACTAAATCAGCAATTTCTCCAAGAAGCCCTGGTGCCTTTCATTGAAAAATGGTGTTAGAAACCATGATCTGGACACTAGGTGTGCTCCTTGCTACTGAGGAGTCTCTCAGTTAACAGAGTGAAGAAATATAGCTGTCTATACTAATGTTTGTATTTATATGTATATATCTATAAATATTTCTATACTAACCATCTGTACCTATATCAAGTTAATCATGAGTTCATGCTGATGTCTCCAATTCTAATCCATTACCACATGGATCATTTTAGTTTCTTCCACTCACTTATTTGTACCTCCCACTCCCAGAGTCAGTGGAAAACCTGACTCTGTTAGTTGCCTTTTCATTTCCTTCCTAGCATCATTAGTAAATAGAGGATTTTAAGTTCGATGACGTCTACCTTACCATTTTAAAATATCTTTCGTGCTTTTTTTTTCTCTTTCGAAAATATTTGCCGACCACAACGTCATAAAGTTATTCTGCTGTGTTTTCTTCTAGAAACTTGGTAGTTTTAATTCTTATGCTTAGGTTCTGTGGTCCATCTTGAATTAACTTGTGTGTGGTATCTCCAGTCTTTTTTGTTTTTTTGTTGTTGCTTATTTTACACGTTGTTCAGCACCACATATAAATGAAAACAGTGTATATGACTGTGAGTAAAGTTTCCTCTGCAAACCCTGAGGTGATTTTCAGAGTTAACTAAAATTGTATAAGAAATATAAAACAAATCATAACATATGGGAAGGACATTACATTGAATGTTCAATCCATTTAGCAAACAAGAATGAGATAGGCCTGCTTGGTGAGAACAATTTCAGTAGAATGATGATGGCAGAAACCAGACTGCAATGAATTAAAGCTTCACTGGG
This sequence comes from Miniopterus natalensis, assembly GCF_054644295.1. Classification (NCBI taxonomy): domain Eukaryota; kingdom Metazoa; phylum Chordata; class Mammalia; order Chiroptera; family Miniopteridae; genus Miniopterus; species Miniopterus natalensis. The sequence continues at coordinate 34,171,195 of NC_142081.1, read as the reverse complement.
AAATAGTGAAACAGGGGGAGTGTAAGTGAGGAATCAGAGTTTTCAGTGATGAAAAGGACTTGGAAGATTAATGACTTGTACAAGATCCCACAGCTAATTAAGTTGCAGAGCCAGGACTCAAACCTAGGTATGTACACCTTCCTAGCTGGAAGCAGTGGCTTGTTTCAATGTTTATTTGAGAATGAAAAGGAGTAGTATAGGCTTTGGAGTCAAATAGATGTGGTTTCAAATTGCTGCTTTACATGGGGCAAGTTTTCTGCATGTCATTTCCTTATCTACCTCTTAGGAATGTTGAGAGGATTTAAATGAAATAATTAGTCCCAGTTCTGCTGCCTACCAGGACACTGACAAAGTAAAATTACTGCCTCCCTCCCACACCCTCATCTTCAGAGGAGCTGCGGAGGGAGAAGACACCGAGTTACTGCAGCATTCGGGAATGTGAGCTGGCGTTTGTTGGTTCTGCCCTGCAGTTATTAACTGATTAACCTCTCTTGTCTCTTCTTTCCACTCTTTGGCCTACTGTAACTTAGTTTAGGACATCTCAGAATTTTTTTCTTGTCACTTTTTACTGGGGCTGTTAGGAAAATTTAAATTGCATGTGTAGTTCACATTACATTTCTATTGGAAAGTGCTGTCATAGTTTATATAAGAAATGCTGCTTGAAATATCAGTGAGAAGGGAGCATCTCACTCCTACTCAAAAGATCTGATCACAGGGAAGCAGCCCCAGTTTCCAACCCAGAACTTCAGATGAGAGCTGTGAGGGTCAAAAATAACTTTCCTCCCACTTTTCTAAGTTCTTCTGGCTGGGATAATAACTACATCAACATGAGAGAGATTAACAGGATAAAATGTCCAAAATTTATTACAGATACCCATGTGGAGGTGCCATTAGAATACGAGGTACACTGGATCATTGAAGTTTATGAACCATTCCGGTCTAAAGAGGAGGACAGGGGTCTGGGGTTTCCAAGGGAAAGTAGGTACTTCTTGGGTAGAAAGAGCAAATGTGATAAACAAATTCTTGATGGGCCACCCAGAAATAATGGGACACAGAGGGAAGTCTAACAGATTTTGCCAGATTTCTCCCTGTTTGCCACATTTAGCTTATACTGTGATGCTAGGGTGAGAATCCCCTCCTCCAGCAGGTTTTTCTATCTGAATTCCTTTAGGTAGGCAAAGGGGAGGGTCAGAGGTTCCTGCTGAGCCTTTTGTTTCTGAATAACCACTTTAAAATCAATACCCCAAAAGGCCTATTTTGGAGTAACAAAACGTTGGTCCCCCTCAGAGCTTTTCAATTGTTGTTTCCAAGGAAACAGGTAATCGGACTAGAGTATTCCTAACAGAACTGAACACAATTTCCAACTGGAGAAGGCCGAGGCCATGTAAATAGTACTTCTCAGCCTATGCGGCCCCTCTTCTTTGGAGTGATTACTGCTGTTTTACCAATTTTGCTTTGTTCCTGTAGCCTCCAGAACAAAGACTACAGAGAAACCTCTGTTGCTAAACTGCCCTGCCTGATGACAGCACCAATCCAGCGCTGATCCTTACTTCCCCTGGTGCTTTCTTAGACCCAAATTCTGAGGTAGGTCCCTCCAAAGTCTCTGGTGCCCAGACCTGCCCCCAGGGTTCCTCGAGAGAGGCTTTATGCACACCCATGAAGCAGCAAGTAAATAACTAAACTCTGTTTAACTATAATGTGTGCTCCTGGGAGTCTTCATCTTGTTAAACAAAAGCCTTAACTTCTATGATGCAAGTCTTTTAAAAAGAAAGGGTTTATTGCCCTGGCCAGTGTGGTTCAGTTGGTTGGGCATCATCCCATGCACCAAAAGGCTGATGGTTCGATTCCCAGTCAGGGCACATGCCTGGGCTGTGAGCTTGATCCCCAGTAGGGCATGTGCAGGAGGCAGCCAGTTGATGTGTTGCTCTCACATTAATGTTTCTCTCCCTCGCCCTTCCTCTATAAAAATCAACAAAAAATTTTTAAAAAAAGAAAAAGTTTATTAGGTCAATGCTAGCAGAGAGAGAGAGAGAGAGAGAGAGAGAAACACCAGTCTTGGAGCATGTAATTTAAACCACCAGCAGCGTGGCTAGGTAGGAAAGACAAACAGGTCAGTCATCCCAAAGTTTTGCAAGCATTTTTATACATCACGTCGGGGGAAGAAAGGTATAAGTTGTTCTGGAAAGATTACAAAGGGGATGGGAGAAGGTGAAGCAGGGCTAGTTCTGGGATGGACACACTAGAATCTGCAAGAATTGCCTGTTCCTGTGGATTAGCTGTGGACAACAGGTTGAAGTTCATGTGTAAATAAGAATCGGAGGCTCCTGGGGTTCGATGGTGCCTGGCTATTCTCTTTTTTGGGTACTCCCAGAAATAACTACCGGGAAATTAATCCTAAATTACAACAGATATACAGGAATGTGAACACACTTTTGTCCAAGTTGGTCCACAGCTATTAACAGGCTACCTGCTCTATTTCTCTTACTCTCTGCTGCTGGAATTTAATTTGGAACATCTCAGATTGTTGTTGTTGTTAATTTGATGGACTTTATCTGTAGAATGGGCTTTATCTTGAGACGGAGTCTTAAAATCTTAAATTGTATGACCAAAAAGGAGCAAGGGGAATCATTGATTGATTCAGGAAAAATGTATGATGTGAAGAGTGGAGAGCTGTTTTAGAGTCCAGCCAACCTGGGCTCTAGTCCTGGAGCCCCTCAGTTTGTTTTTAAACATCATTGACAGGGATAATACCAATACCTACTTCATAAGGTTGTTGTGAGAATTAAACACTCTACCTGGAGAAAGCTTGGATGAAGCCCAAATCCTGTAGGCATTCCTCTGTTCTCTGGACTAGCCCTGTTTCTGGCAAAGCAGAGAGTGGGGATTGGATGACAAATTAATTTAATCCATTTGCCTTTAATAGTTAAAGCTGAAAGGACGGTGAAAGGGCTCTAAATTTTCCATTGCAATTTAAGGATGAAGGAACCACAGATAAAGGATTCTCTTTCGAAAACCTGTTTTCCCATGTTTTAAAGATGCTCTTCCTTAATATGCCTAGTAAACTTTTAATGCCTGGTGGCTCCAGAATCCATGTAAACCAAGCCTTGGGTTAGGAGGCTACCAAGATGAGTATAAAGTAGTAGGGAACGAATGTGGGTTTTGGCCCCACAGACTTGGGTTTAAATCCCAACCCTGCCGCTTTCTAAATCCATAGGTTAAAGACCACATATGGCCTCAGAAAGACCTCAAATTCTTTCTGAGCCTCAGTTTGATAACAGTATCTTTCCCATGGATTTTAAGATAAAGATAAATTATAGAAAAGTATCGGGCAGATAATAGATTATTAATAAATGATACTTTAAAATACTAACAATGACAATAACAATATAAACAATATCATTGAATCTACCAATAGAAACTAAGTGCATTTTTAATTAGACTATTGATAAAAGGCAAGATATATTGCTATAAAAATTAGTGATAATGACAAAATTTAGCATTAGTTGGTCATAGTTATAAACTGGTAGAATCTTTCTAGAAAGCAAATATAAGAAATATTTCCCAATCAGTTTTACTTGTTAAAGGGTGGTGAAGGTTTCACTTGATTCATAATTTTGTAAACCATTGCTTTGGATCGGCATTTGAGCCCCACCCCTTGCCCAAAGGTTCATTTTGAAATGTAGAGTGTAGAACTCATTCAGACTTTTCTTTCCACTTATTGCTGCTCTCTTCCACAAATCATTAAAAGCTGTTTATGATTCTTCTCTCAGAAACTGTCTGAGAAAATTTAGCAGTTATGCAATAAATATGTTGATTGACATTTTTATTAAGTAGAGGTTTTCAAGAATTATATAAAGTGACAACTATTTCATTTTTTATGGTGCTGTGAATTCATAAAATATGGTAAAAAGCACTTTTTAAAAAATCTCTGTAAAATTTATACATCTCCAAAATCATCTCTGAATATGTGAAATACAGAGTTGACAGATTACAATTATTTAAATGTTATGCACACATATTAACAAAGCCTGGAAGAAACTGTGTGATATAGCAAGATTATGTGAGACTTTCTTGTGTTTTAATATCTACCAGCATTGTAATAATGGTTTTTGTACAATAAATAGCTTAAAAATTCCTGCAAATAGCTGAATCTAACTATATGTCCCTGAGGATCTAATTAAATGTTAGATTTTTGGTTATTTAAAAAACACATCATTCTTTAAAAGAAAATGTTTTAATTGCATAATTTATTGTTTTACATATTATATATTACAAATTGATCATTCTCTTCTTATTAGCTATTTGAGTTATTTTGAAGTTTCCTATTATAAATAATCCTTTAATTAATGCCTTTTAAAATGTCTTATTTTTTAGAGGATGTTTATTAAAACTGGGGACAGTGTAACAAGGAAGGGCCTAGGGCAGAAGAATCAACAGGAGAGAGACTAGGCAGGGAAATGAGCCTTGGCTGGGCTGCTTTGGCTCACTAAGAATTCAGAGGCCTGGCCGGTGTGGCTCAGTGGTTGAGCACTGACCCATGAGCCAAGAAGTTGCTGGTTTGATTTCTAGTTGGGGCACATGCCCAGGTTTCGGGCTTGATCCCCAGTGGGGGTCGTGCAGGAGGCAGCTGATCGATGTTTCTCTCTCATCATTGATGTTTCTCTCTATCCTTTCTTCTTGCCTCTCTAAAAATCAATGAAAACATTAAAAAAAAGAATTCAGAGAAAAGGGGGCCTTCGGGACAGGTTCAAGGGGTTAGCCTAGGATGAACTGCTGCTGCCCATTGCTCTCCTAGTTGCAAGTTTCATGGGTCCCTTGAAGTTTAGGAGATACTTGCAAAGTGATGTTTCTCCTACACTTCAGTTTGTTGGCTGAGATTTATACCCTCCTGTGTAATTTTTTAATTCTCGAGGTTTATGACATTTATATGCCACTCTGTAATATAATTATCAAATCTCTTATGCTTTGGGCATTATTTGATACTCAAAAGTGAAAACCAATGTATGATATTACGTTGGTGTGATATTATTCACTATAACCAAATATTGTGATTGGACTGACTTGGAAATTGAATCCTATGACATTAAAACTATGCTGCTTGGCCAGCTGGCATGGCTCAGTGGTTGAGCTCAACCTATGATCCAGGAGATCGAGGTTCGATTCCCAGGCAGGGCACATGCCCAGGTTTCAGGCTCGATCCCCAGCAGGGAGTGTGCAGGAGGCAGCTGATGAATGACTCTACTTATTCATGGTTCTACTTAGTTGACACCATTATTGTAAAACCTGGTGCCTTGGATTCCTATTTTTGTGCTGAACTCCTCAGGTAATTTTTTTCATGTAGGGAACATGAATGGTAAACTTTTAAATCCCCAGCTACCTTTATTTTGTCTTCCCCTGCTTAATTAATAGTAAAGCTAAGTTCAAAAAAATTTTTCCTTAAACCGTTGAGGACATTACTCCCCTCTCTTCTGTATTCTTACTTTTTACTTGCTCTAACATGGATTAAGGGAAGCCTCTACGTCTATTGTGTTTCTGTTTTTCCTTGTATCTCCTATAGTTTTTGCTTTATGAATAATTGACGCCATTTTATTTGGTGCATAGATTTTAAATCTTCATTGTGAATTCTTTTAATATTATAAAGTCTCTTGTTTACTGTTTAGGGGTGGGGGGTTGCCCAAATTCTGAGGTTACTACAAGCCTGGCTTTGATTTCTCTCTTAGGCCGCAATACTCTCACCAGGAGCATCTTTAATGAACTGCACTGATGGTTGCTCCACAGTCAACTCCTCTCTTTGAATTTGCTGGTGCTGAGCCTGGAGCTTATCTGAGGCTTCTTAGAAAGAGCCTACCTTGCCTTTGGTATCCTGAGATGCAATTTCTTCTCTTTTGACTTTTTCAGGAAATTCAAACCCATTTGCTTTCTATTTTCCAGGTAGTCCTCAAAATTTCTGGTACACTGATGATACTCTAATAATTTTCTACCGATATGGCTTTGTACTTTTAAAATATCTGTGTTGGAATTTCAGAGGGAGGGTGTGGGATTAATTATGTGTCACAGTCTACACCTTGATCTGAAGCCTTTCCTATAAGATTCTTTTTTTTAATCAGCCTTTTTTTTTTTTTCAAATATACCTTTATTGATTTCAGAGAGAGGAAAGGAGGGAGAGAGAGAGATAGAAACATCAATGATGAGAGAGCCATTGATCGGCTGCAGCCTGCAACCCGGGCGTGTGCCCTGACCTGGAATCGAACCCTAATCGCCTGTATCCTAGGTCGACACTCAACCGCTGAGCCACGCCCGGCTGGGCCCTATAAGGTTCTTAATAATAAGCTTTACATTTAAAGGAATAAAACATTGTTTAGTGTCTGTTCATTTTTCTTCTTCCCTCTCTGTTGTGTGCATTGCATGTACACACAAAATCACTTAATTTCTCATTAATTTATACTTTTCCTTAATTTTCATTAAGATGTTCGGTGCTTATGTTCTCTTTGCTTCTCATCCCCACAATGTAGAATGCTAGAAAGACCTATTTGAATGATGTAGCTCTAGTGAGCATTCAAAAATTTCAGTGTATAGTTTAGGATATATTACTGTTATGTAGCCATTATAGAATGGCATATTTCCAAAGAAAGTTACAGCCAATTGTACTCAAAATACATACAATAATAAAAAATATATCAGTAAGTTCAGTTCAAAGGTTTGAATAAATTACTGGCATGTAATTTTATTCTTATAGTTTCTATGCATTACAGCTTCAAGGCATTTTACAGCTAGTGTCTGATAATATTTGCAATGTGATTTTTTTTCTTTATATGCTAAATATACAAAGAAATTAATATATTCAATTTAACTATAAATTTATATACGTGAAGTCCTTATATACCTGATCTTAAACCCTCATTTTGGAAGATAAATCTTTTTCATCTTTTAATAGAAACATTAATTCATCTGCTTTGTTAGCCGCATCAGGACCTATATTACCACTTTTGATTTTGGAAATCGAATTGCTTGAGCCTTTCTTTAAGTAGCAGTACATCAGACTTACCACGTGGTGGCACCCGAAAGCTCCCCAAACCAACATCAGACAAAGCTGTATGAGGCATGTGTCCAAAAATTTAGGCACACAGCTATTTTATAGGTAGCAACAGGAAATAAATAGATGAACCTGAAACTCCCCACAGATTCAGTTAAAATGAATCAATAAATTCACTCATTTCTTAGGGCAGTTAGAGTTTCAGTTTTCTGTCATTGGCAGCAGAGTCCTAACTGATGCAATAAAAATCACAAAAGAAATAAAATGTTTCTTTCCCATTCCCAGCCTCCAGTCTCATCTCCTAGAGATAATTACCGCACATTTCTTTCAGGCACTTGTTTGCACATATATGTTTAATGTATGCTTTTTCATGCAAATAGAATTATATTGTATATAAGGTTCCACCACGTGTTCTTTTTTAAACTTATGTTGTATTGTGGACATCTTCCTTTGTCGATGCATAGTGTTCTGTAAGTTGGACATAGCATCATCAATTTAATCTATCTTTCATTGATAGAAATTAATTTTCCTCATTTTTAACTATGATAAACAATACCTTTATACATATATCTTTGTGCATTTATGCAACTCTATCCAACAGAAAACATCTTAGAAATGGAATTGCTCTTTAAAAGTGACTGTATCATTTCAAATTTGCCTTCTAGAATGATTACACCAATTCACACTCCTCTCAAAACACATGAGAGTGTTTCTCCTCACTATTGTTAACACCGCTTTGTCAAATTTTGCCAATATGGTAGTGAAAAGCAGTATTATTTTCTTGATTTGCATTGAATGAGTATATATGCACACATACATAGACACACATGGAGAAGCCTATGCACATGTAGGCTATTTTATAAATTCGTTAACTATTTTCCTATAAATTCACCATTTATATTTTTTGCTGGTTTTTTCTAGGGCGTCATTTGTATTTTCCTTATTGATTTTGTCTTTATATATTAAGAAAAGAGACCCTTTCTCTTACATGTTTTAAATATATTTTTCCAAGTTTATTGTGTTTCCCTCACCACTGTTTTATTTCTTTTCTTTTAAGTATAACATTTCAAGAATACAGAAAATAGGAGAGAATTATGTAATGAGGACATATATGCCTGCCATCCAGTTTTTAAATGTTACCATTTCTCAATATTTGCTTCACCTTTTTAGTAAAAAAAGAATAAAATGTTAAAGATACAATTGAAGCTTCTGTTCTGCTTTCACTGGTTCCATTCCTCTCCACCTCTCCCCACAGGTGAACACCACCTTGAAGGCGATGTGCATCTCTTTTTGGGGACCTTTATATATACCTGGAAACCCCTCCCCACATGCACCAAAGGTTTAAATATTTTCCTTTGTCTTTCAGAGGAAAATAAAAGACAGGAAAAACAAATTGACTGCCAACAGTTGTTCCCAAGTAAGTCTCACCAGGATCTGCAAGCATCTTTCTAAGAGATTAATTTCAGGTTATTACAATAGTAAGGCTTGTAAAGTTCCCTCGGGAAGCTGTTCACAAACTGTGCCAGCCTTATGATTAATTTTGCTAATAAAGAACAGAGAAAAATCTGCCCATCAAACTTGCTTAAAATGAGGTCACTGAGTTATAATCAGATATGTATTATATATTATACTATAATTTCTTTTGACCCCAGGAGAAGTTACTTTTTAAAAGGACATAATATGTCTCTCTGCATTTTGAAGCCAAAACCCTCATGCCTGTCTCCATAAAAGGTGATGATCGTGGGGGTTGGTGTTCAGATCTGCTTGGACATAGGAAGAATGGAGAAATTTCATAAGCAGAGTGATGAAACCAACGTGGTCATGTCTGAACATTTTTGCAGAAAGAAGTAAAAGACACTTAAAATATTTGAATAACCTCTAGTTGATATTCTGAAACTTCTACCTCATTGCTTATTTTTAAAAGAACTCAAATTAGGCTTAGTCTAAATGAGGGAGTCTCCTGTAATTTCTGACAAGCACCTTAAACAGTATACCTCTCTGGCTTTATACTTTTCCACAGACCTAGGTTTCGTTCCATATCCTTTTCTTCTCTCTTTTCTTTTTTCTCTTCTTTTATGAATGGTTTAATCAAGGCTTTATTTTGGAAGTAGGAAAAATGGCAGTGTGCAGTCCATAATTTGGGCTTGTTTGTATAGTAATTATTTTTCCAAGTAGGGTACACTCTGTTACTTCCTGCTAGCCAGCAGCAGGCACCCTACTGCCTAAACACTATTTCATTTATTTATGTTTGGAAAATCCATAAACATTTTCGTTTGCAATTTTGTTTCTTTTGTTATGTTTTTAAAAAATGTATCTTTAGTGTTGAAAGTATTACAGATGTCCTCCTTTTTTCCCCATTGAACCCCTCCACTCAGCTCCCGCCCCCAGAGACCTAGGTTTCTTTTAAAAATGTGTATAATAGCCCAGCAGGAGTGGCTCAGTTGGTTGAGTGTCATCCTGTGCACCAAAAGGTGGCCGCTTGAATTCCTAGTCAGGGCATATACCTGGGTTGTGGGTTTGATTCCCAGTTGGGAGCGTATGGAAGGCAACCAATTGATGTTTCTCTCTCACATCGATGTTACAATCTCTCTGTCTCTCTGTCTCTCTCTGTCTCTCTCTCACTCTGTGTCTAAGCATGTCCTTGAGTGAGAATTTAAAAAAACAGTAAAAATAAAAATGTATAATGTAATTTTGTAAAATTGTGAAGGTTGTGTAAATTGCACCATGCTGTGCATATCCTTCTGCAGTTCATCATGGTTATTCAGCAGGACTTCAAAATGTATCCATGTTGATACATGTAGATTGAGTTTATTCATTTTAACTACTAAATAGCATTCCTTTAAGTTATTTTTCTGTTTTAAAATTAGCCTTGGCCAGGTAGCTCAGTTGGCTGGAACATCATCCTGATACATCAAGGTTATGGGTTCAATCCCCAGTCAGGGCACATACAAGAAGCAACCAATAAATGCAGAAATAAGTGGAACAACAAATCGTTTCTCTCTCCCTCCCTCCCTCTCTCTCTCTAAAATCAATAAATAAAAATAAAGTAAAATTAACAAACATTAAAATTATTCCCCCTTTTTTCTTCTAGTAAAAATAATGCTGCATGGAACATATCTCCTTGTGCACAAGTCTGAGAACTTCTCTAGTGTATCCATCTACAAGTGAGACTGCTGGGTTGTGAGTCCTGCACGCTTATTTACTGGATATTGCCAAACTGCTCTTCGAAATGGTTGTATCATACAACTTATACTTTCCCCAGCAGTAAATGAGGATTCCTGTTTACCCATATCCTTTCTGTCTCTAGTATTTTTGTTTTGGAGTTGTATGCTTTTGATAGTATTATAGTTTATCAAACTATTGCCTATGGCTCCTAGCCTGTGTGTGTTGTATATGTGTATGCCTGTGTGTGTTGTCATGTTTAGAGAGTTTTTTGGGTCATGCTTAGTTTGGTAGTAAATGGTTATTGCAACTTAATGTGCAAATATAGTTTTGTTGCTCATTTCGTTTTCCAAAGATGAAATTAAAAGAGAATATTGCTGCCTCGGCCAGGTGTCTTAGTTGGTTGGAGCATCCTCCAGTGTACCAAAAAGGTTTTGGGTTTGGTCCCGGGTTGGAGTGCAAAGAGGAGGCAATGGATCATGTTTCTCACATCGATGTTCCTCTCTCCCTCTCTCTCTCTCTTCCTTCCTCCTTCTCTAAAAATCAATAAACATATTCTCCGTGAGGATTAAAAAGAAAGGGAGGGAGGGAGGAAGAATCGTGCTAATAGGCCAAAAACCTGGTAATCCTGCAGCATGATTCTGTCTGGTTGTACAGCACTTTGCCTGCCAAATGGTAAGAGGGACTAATAAAGTTAAATTAAATTCAGAAACCTGTGATTGGGAAGCTGGGCTAAACACTGTATGTAAGAGCCAGACATTTTTCATTGCAAAGTTTTTGCTCACTGCACAGAACTGGGTTGTCTGATGTAGCATTAAGAACTGTGCCAGGCCCAGGCTGAGTAGGGGTGAACCTGGGGGGCTCCAGGGCTGACCTTTGTCCCTCCTACCTTGCTTGTCCTACTTCTTTTGCATAGTGCTCACCTTCTCTTCCATGTCAGGTCAGTCTTGAAGATTCAGGAAAGTCCTAGATGTAACAAAGTTCAAGCTAAAAATTTTTGCAGTGTAAGCTTATTCAAGGCATTAAACTTTCTCATGCCATCCCAACTAAAAATAAACCCAAACTCCAAACCTGTAGGATAACCAGATGTGACATCTGCTGAGCTGTCCTGTATAAATAAGCAGTATATTACAGAGGGAACAAGGCATGGAGCAGAGATGGTAAATCAGGAATGGCTTTTTGACAGAAACTTATATTTTTACTTCTTCCAGAATAATCAGATATTTTCTTTTTTTTGCACATCCAATCTTTTTTTGTAAAACATAATGTTTTGTAATAATATAAGATCTAGCAACTGTTTATCACACTACCTCTGAGTGTGTGTGTGGAGGGGGATTGCTTTCTTTCACCATCTAAATGTCCCTAAATGCAGAATTTTTGCCTCAAGACATGCATTCCTTCAAATTATGTGGGAAATTTCCCTTGAAGAGAGCCCAACCGCTTTAGAAAAGTTTAAATCGTGCATACAGAAGGTTACTTTGTTTTTCAATATTTCATGATTTTTAGAAGGTGGCAAAGTCTTTATACCCCTTTGGCCAGACCTGGGTTTTTACATTTTTAAATTTAAAGAAAACAAATAAGTCTTCACTCAAGACACATGGAAAGATATCCCTAGTTTATAAGCCTTCTCAGACCCTTGTGGTCCAAAAGTATTAAATGGAAAATTCCAGAAATAAATAATTCATAAGTTTTAAATTGTGCACCATTCTGAGTAGTGTGATGAAATCTTGTGTTGTCCTGCTCTGCCCGCCCTTATGTGAGTCATCCCTTTGGCCAGCGCATCCACACTGAACTATATGCTGCCAGCCTGGGAGTCGCTCAGCAGCCATCTCGGTTATCAGATTGTCATGTTATTGCAGTGCTTGTGTTCAAGTAACCCTTATTTATCGAGTAATGGCCCCAAAGCACGAGAGTAGTGATGCTGGCAATTTGGATATGCCATAAAGAAGCCATAAAGTGCTTCCTTTAAATGAGAAGATGCAAGTTCTTGACTTAATAAGGAAAGAAAAAAATTGTATGCTGAGGTTGTTGAGATCCATGGTAAAAAGGTACAGACTTTCTATCCCTGAGATTGTGAGGAAGGAAAAAGAAACGCATATCTAGTGTTGCTGTTGCACCTCGAACTGCAAATGCTACAGCTAGAGTGTGTGACAAGTGCTTATGTAAGACAGAAAAGGCACTGAATGTGTGGGTGGAAGACACGAACAGAAAACATGTTCTGGTTGAGGGCCACGTGTTGTGCCAGAAAGTACTGAGTCTGCACGAACTTGATCCCTTCAGCAAGAGTCCCTGAAATGAGTGACCGCATTCACATAACTTTTATTACAGTATATTGTTATAATTATGCTTTTTTATTATTAGTTATTGTTGTTCATCTTTACTGTGCCTAATTTAAAATTATACTTTATCATAGTTATGTATGTATAGGAAAAAACATAGTATGTATATATAGGGTTCAGCACTATGCAGTTTCAGGCACCCACTAGGGATCTTGGAACATATTCCCCATGGATAAGGGGGGACTATGTACCTTTTATGGTTATGTAATTAGTGGAATGCACCATTCCATAAATCTGTACCTGCCGTTCACCTTCTGTCTGCCTCCCTGATTCTCCTACCTTTCATTGACTTCAGCTCTCGGGTGAAATGGGTAAATTCAGACCTGAAGGGGGAAATGACTGCTGCTGTAGCTGATAGAGATGCTGGATTTACAACAGCTGCTTGGGAGGCAGGCATTTGTTCTGAGCAAGAAGACTAAAGTTCTTTAAGGCAGTTAATATCTCAGCCTAGGAATATAGGACACTTAGTTTAATTGTTTCAAGACTGATGCCAAAATTTTTTTCTGAATATTTAAATCCCATAGCCATTAGCCCATTGTTTTGTGTCCCATTAGCCCATTGTTTTGTGTCCCTTTTAGGACATTTTGACAGTGCTAGTCAAAGGTGTGCAAATCTTTTTAGAGGGGATGAAGCTGCATGTCATTATTCATTCATTGGTGAGTGACTACTATCCTAAGATCTATCTATACATAGCAAAACATCTAGATACAAAGACTAATAATTCGTATATTGATACCTCATTTTGTAGTTCCTACTAGATACAAAATGGTTAATTTATTAGCTTAAGAAAGATGCTTCACTGTATTATCATTGTCAAGGAGTGAAAATATTGGCTAAAAGCATTGGCTGAGCTGTGCCTTTGCTGTGAAAATTGTATGTATGTAAACATGCTATCATATGCCAATAGGTACATGGCCTTTTAGAAAGTCATGAGGGATCAAAGACAAAAATCATTTAATATGAAATAGATGTATTACTAAGATTCAAATATGAGTTAATTTCTTGTCCCTGTTTCAGATAGTACCCTGAGAAATTTTGTTTTTCTCAACACATATTGACTCTATTTTGAAGGAAAAGGAGCATAATATAACATTTGAGTCCGGAGAAGAGCCATTTCAGTTAATGTATTTAATGTCTTAAATTGCTTTTATTATCTTCTTTGATGGTATGAAGAAAAAAGTTAATAGATCCTTTCTTTCACATCTGGAACTTATAAATCAGTGCCGTTTAGTAGCTCGCGTCTCTCTGTGCTCAGTAATAAGCTCCTAGCATCTGGCGGTTGGTGTTAATCTCTTCCCTAACCAGAGGAGGACACGCTGCAGGCTCATCCTTCGGAAGGAGAGCGATGGTGTTGAATCTGGTCCTCTGATCCTTCTCGCTTTATTGTTCATTAAACAACCCATAACCGTTATTCCGTTTTTCACACAGAGTATGGGGTGGTAGAATAACATGGGGTTTGAAGGTATACTGCTTGGATTTGAGTCCAGGCCTCTGACTAGCTGTGTGACCTCAGGCATGTTACTTAATCTCCCTGAGCCTCAAATTCTTCATCTGTAAAAAAGAGTCATTCCAGTTACCTCGCAGGAGAGTGATGATGACTAAATGAGATGATGCATAGGAATAGCACCACACAAATACCTTTTTAAAACTTTCAATTATTGAAAATTTCAATCATATTTTAAAGTTGAGAGAAGAGGGTAATGCCCTCATGTGCCTGTTACCCAGCTTCAGCAGTCATCCATTCACGGTCAGTGATGCTCCCTACACTCCATTCAGTGTCCCCTCTTCCCCCGAAAGAAATATTATAAAACCAATTCCAGATATTACATACTTTTCATCCTTAATTATTTTAGTATGTATCTCTAAAAGGTAAAGTCTCTTTTTAAAAGCATAACTATAAAACCATTATCATGCTTTAAAAATGTAATAAATATCCTGTCAGTGTTCATTTCCCCAGTTGTCTCATAAAATTTTTTACCATTATTTTGTTTGACTCAGGATTTAAATAAGGTCGATACATTGCATTTGGATGGTATGTCTTTTTAATTATTGATTTTATAGAGAGAGGAAGGGGGAGAGAGATGGAGGGGGGAGAAAGATGGTGGGGACATCTATGTGAAAGAGAAAGATGGATCAGCTGCCTCCCAAGTGCACCCTGACTGGGGATCGAACCTGCACCCTCGGTATGTGCCCTGATGGGGAATGGAGCCTGAAACTTTTTGGTGTACAGGACAACGCTCCAACCAACTGAGCCACCCAGCCAGGGCACTACGACTTTTTAGTCTAACCTACAACTGTACTGTTCAATATGGTAGCCACTAGCCACATGTGACTACTTAAATTTAACATAAATTACTTAAAATTAAGTAAAATTAAAAATTCAGTTTCTTGGTTGCAGTAGCCACATGGATAGTGCAGATGTAGAACATTTTCACCTTTGCACAAACTATTATGGGACAGAGCTGATCTACAAGTCTTTCTTCTGTCTCTGTTTTATTCTTTGTAACTTAATTTTTAAAAAAACAAATTATTTTATAGAATTTCCCACATTCTGGATATTCCTGATTGAATTCCTGTGATATCATTTAACGTGTTCCTTGGTTCTTTGTATACAATTGGTGATTAGAGCTAGAGACCGAAAAGCTGTTTACCAGCTTTGCTTGATCAAGTTCCACTATGTGACCTTATGCTCATAACTTGACCTGTCTGAATATCAGTTCCCTCATGTATAAGATGGGAATAGTGACAGTACCTATACCAGAGGGTTGTTGTGAAGACTAAATGAAGTAATTAATATAAAGTGCTCAGCCTGGTGCATGGCACACAGTATGCATTAAGTATATATTAGTCGCTGCTTGTGCTATACTTGTTATTAGTCAGTGATTCTCAAATCCCAGCGCATGGACTGGCTGCATTAAAATTCTCTGTAGGCCCGGCCGGGCGTGGCTCAGTGGTTGAGCGTTTACCTAGGATCCAGGCGATCGGGGTTTGATTCCCAGTCAGGGCACATGCCCGGGTTGCAGGCTCGATCCCCAGCAAGGGGGGTGTGCAGGAGGCAGCCAATCAATGACTCTCTCATCATTGATGTTTCTATCTCTCTCTCTCTCCCTCTCCTTTCCTCTCTCTGAAATCAATAAAGATATATTTTAAAAAAATTCTCTGTAGACTTGAAAAATAAGCTTTCTAGAGATTTTAATTCAGTAGGTAATATGGTATCAAAAATCTATATGTGTGCCCTAGCCAGTTTTGCTCAGTGGTTAGAACATCAGCCCTCGACTGAAGGTTCCTGGGTTCGATTCCGGCCAAGGGCACATACCTCGGTTGCAGGCTTGATCCCTGGCCCTTGCTGGGGCACGTGCGGGAGGCAACCAATCGATGTGTCTCTCTCACATTGATGTTTCTCTCTCTCTCTCTCTCCTACTCTGAAAATCAATGGAAAAAAATATCCTCAGGTGAGGATTTAAAAAAAATATATTTGTAATAAGTTCTTCATGAGAATGATGCAGTTATAAGTTTGGAAACTGATGGCTTTATGAAGTGTCAACTCGGCTAGACTGAAC
The DNA here is from genome assembly GCF_054644295.1 of Miniopterus natalensis. Lineage (NCBI taxonomy): Eukaryota > Metazoa > Chordata > Mammalia > Chiroptera > Miniopteridae > Miniopterus > Miniopterus natalensis. The sequence goes on along the minus strand of NC_142081.1, from coordinate 34,155,101 downwards.
TTCAGTCCCTAGTATTTCCTTTCCAGTATGCTACCTGTTAGGTTGGATGACAAGAGATCTTCTCTCGTAAGAACTGGAGGGGGAAAGGGAGGCATCAGCCATGTTATAGCATGCACTCACCTCTCCCAGTTATTTAATCAAATATAATTTAGGTGCTACTGTGTAAAGATTTTATAGTTGTAATTAAAATCCCTTGACAGTTGACTGTAAGTTAATAAAAAAGCAGATTATCCTGGGTGGGCCCTGACTTAATCAATTTGAAGACTTTTAAAAGAGGGCTTAGTCCAGGCCCAGCTCCTTCACTGGTGAATTCTATCAGACACTTAAAGAAGAATTAATACCAATTCTTCATTAACCCTTCTAAGATATAGAAAGAGTGAACCATTCTCAACGCATTTCCGAGGCCAATATTACCATGCCAAAATCAAAGACATCACAAGAAAAGAAAACTAGAGAACAATATCTCATATGAATATAGACATAAAAATTTTCAACAAAATATTGCTAACTGAATCCAGCAGCATGTAAAAAAGATTATACACTATAACCAAGCGGTTTATCCCAAATGCAAGGTTGGTTTAATACCTGAAATGAATTAATGTAACATACTGTATCAATAGAATCAAGGACAAAAACCACATAATTATTTCAATAGATGCAGAGAAAGCATTTGATAATATTCAATACCCCTTTATGATAAAAGCAATCAATAAACCAGGAAGAGAAGGGAACTTCCTAAAAAACTTTCTCTGGGGAGCACACACTTTCCTTTGCTCTTCCATTCCAGAAATTTTACTTATAACTGATTCCATGCAGGGCAGTCTGGGATAGTCCACTGTCTGGAGTCTGGATGGGTGAGACTGTCTTCTAAGTGTGGGGTTTAGTTTTAAGAAGCCTACTTGCTCATAGGTCTATGCCATATTTTTCACTCTAGTCTTTATTATTAATAGAGGCGATATTTTGCCTTTTCCCAGCCCCTACTGCCTTATACTCTATATTATATCTCAGTTGTTTCAGAATTAGGGCAGGGAAAAGAGGTGATAGTTATTGGCCTCCTCAAAGGCCCCAGCATGAGGCAATAAAATAAACAATTTACAGAAAAGTTTTAGACATGCACAATAGTCATCAGCAGAGTAATGATTAGAATCTTACACTTTATTTTATTTTTTAAATGTTTTTATTGATTTTTAGAGCAAGAGAGAGGAAGGGAGAGGGATAGAAAGGTAGAAACATCAATGAGAGAAAAACATCATTAATCGGCTGCCTCCTGCATACCCCCTACTAGGGATTGAGCCCACAACACTGGCACGTGCCCTGATGGGAAACTGAACCATCGACCTCTTGGTTCCTGGGTTGACGCTCAACCACTATGCACACCAGCCGGGCTTACACTTTTTTTTTAAGTTGGAAAGGATCCTAGAGGTTATTTAGTGCTAGATTCTCACCCACAGAGGTTAAGTAATGTGTATAAGACTACCCAGGCATCTAGTGACATATCCAAACTAGAATCCACATTTTCTTTCATCCCACTGCACTTTCGTCCACACCCTGCTGCTTCCTTAATATGCTGAGATAAGAATAGCCCATTATGCTATTTTTATCATCTTATCTGCTTCCTTGAAGATCAGAATTTTGCCATTACTATAGATGAAGAAATAAGTGCATTTAAGTTAAATAATTTTCCTGTGGCTTATCAGAGGTTGTATTGGAAATGAAAAATAGTGCCCTAATTTTAGTTTAAGGCTGTACTCATGAGATCACTTTATCAAAATGTCAAACTAAAATAAATAGAAAAGTGGGATACCCTGAAAATACAGTCACTGTGGCAGAGTCTGTGGTTCACATGCTAACTCAACTGACAGTCTCTGGTTCTTTCTCTACGTGATGTCATAGTGTTTTGTGGTATTAAAATTTCCTCCTATAAGAATAGAAGGAAGTAAATAGAATGGGGTGTCACTGCCTAACTCGAAAGCCTGTGATCTTAATTATGTTAACTGCTTCCCCAGATGTGTAAGGTGCAAAGGCAAATGTTTAGCGATTTTCAACCAATGTGCCACAAGAATTTTTAAAACATGCAATACCTGACTGTTCAGTCAGGGGCACTGACCTCTTTTCCCTTAGATTGTCAAGTAAAAAAAATGACAACAGCCAACGCAACATTAACCATCTGGTGTCAATGAATCGACATTATACCTAGTTTTTGTGAGATCAGCAAAATATATATTTTTTGTGTGCTGCAGAATTTTAGTAATTAGTTAATGTGTGCCATGAGATGAAAAAGGTTGAGAATTGCTGCTTTACACTGTAGTTTACACTTGCCCATCTAAAAAATAAATAAAAGGCCCAGCCGGTGTAGCTCAGCAGTCAAGCATCGACCTATGATCCAGGACATCATGGTTAGATTCCCCGTCAGGGCACATGCCCAGGTTGTGGGCTCGACCCCCAGTCGGGGGCGTGCAGGAGGCAGCCCATCAATGACCCTCTCATCATTGATGTTTCTGTCTCTCTCTCTCCTCCTCCCTTCCTCTGAAATCAATAAAAATATATTAAAAAATAATAAATTTAATTTTTATTATTAAAAATAAAAATAAATAAAAGAAAACCTTATGTCTTTTAAATCTCTTTTAATCTTGATTTCCCTCATATTTTCTCTGTTGTAGAATGCAGTCTGGTTGACACACAGAGTATCTCACAGTCTGGATTTTGACGACTGCACACTCCTGATCTAGTTCAGCATGTTCCTGTGCCTGCTGAGTTTCCCAGAAACTGGCAGCTGAATCCAGAGGCTTCATCAAGCTCAGATTCAATCCCTTTGTGTTCTTTTTTAAGGAAGTCTGGTTTCCACTTTTTATTTTTATTTTTAATGTTAACAGCTGTTGATACTGAATTCCAATGCAAAACACAAGGAAACAACATAAAACAGATGAGATATTTTCTTTTTAACCTATTCCATTCTTTATGCAAAGAGTGTACGTGAAATTTGGACTGCATTATATAATTTATTATAATTTTGAAAATCTGATTTTGCTGTGGAAATAATGCCATAAATATTATAACTGGGATTTTTATATGCTCTTTAACAGTGGGCATGTCCTAAGGCTTAGTCCTGGACCCCCTGATTTAATATGAAGTCTTACTCAGAGGTGCTGCTCACGTGTATGACTTCTAATGATTACTTTTCTAATTCCTGTCTCCAGCCCTCTCTCTCTGGTTCACACCTCTATCTCCACCTCCACTAGGAGGCATGGTAGCCACCTAAAAGCAGTATACCTAACAGCTAACTTTTCATCTAAAACTAACTCCCTCTAAGAAGCTTTTCTATATTTGCCTATGTACCACCATTCTCTCAGTCTCTCCATTCAAAACTCTGAGGCCACGTTTGTCTCCTACTCTCCCTTTTCTACCACACTTACCCTAAACCAAAGTGTAGTTTTTTTCCTTGGTTATTAATGTTTTCAAGAGGCTCTTCCCTGGCACAGACCTTCACAGCCTTGCATCTGGATAGCTGCATTTATTTTCTAACTTGTCATCCTGTCTCTAACCCTCCAGTTAATTTTATATGTGAATTCTGAAACAGTGCTGCAATAAGAACCTTCAGAGGCATCTTAAAACCTTTATCCTGGCATTGAAGGCCTTCAGAATTGGTTCCTTACTCGGCTCTCCAAGCCCATCTCCCTCTACTTGCTGACATCAACCAACAAAGTGGTGTAATCATTTCTTCCCAACTTCCACGCTCCCATCCTCTTTGCTTACAGCATTCTCCACCTTACTCTGTGCCCTCTTCCTTCTTAACCATTTTAAGTCTTATTTCTCCTTTATTTTTATTCTTTAAAATATATCTTTATTGATTTCAGAGAGAGGGAGGGAGAAGAAGGGAGAAATAGAAACATCATTGATGAGAGTCATTGATCAGCCTCCTGCAGGCCCCCTGCTGGGTGTCAAGCCCCTAACTCTGGCATGTGCCCTGACTGGGAATCGAACCACAATCTTCAGGATCCGAGGTCAGTGCTCAACCACTGAGCCATGCTGGCCAGGCTCTTATTTCTCCTTTAAAATGAGGCTTAAGTTTTGTTTCCTCAAAGAAGTCATTTCTAAGGTAGCAGAATGGAGTTCCTCTCTTTACTTTCTCCCTTTCTCTTCCAGAGCCAGATACGTGTCGGGCCAGCCTAATAGAGGACGTCTGGCCTTTTAGCAAACCGTCCTGCAATTGTAAGGAACACCTAAAGGATGGTTAACTTATTAGTGAGCAATGTGATGTTTTACAGATACCACAATGTGAGGACAGACCACTAAGAAGGCCTCTTTTCTCTTTCCATCTTGAGCCTCCAGGGTTGGAAGCCCCAACACCATCTGGCAAAGAGCTTGACTAG